>NC_140989.1:200824625-201226687 GCF_052327205.1 Somniosus microcephalus
GACATCAGTGGACTGTGGCCCAGATACCCAGTGCATTGTGGGATTGAGCTGTTAGTCTGCAGACTCTGGGGTTTGGGGTGTAATGTGTTCTGGTTCCTGTGGGCTGCAGTCTGATGTTCCATCATCAATTACTGAGCAGCACCTGCAACACATCTGGCCCTCAGCCTGCCAGTAGGAAAAATATTTTAATAAAACTTTCCAATAAAACTCAGCTGCTGACCACTTGGGACATCTGCGGAACACGTGGATGGAGGGAGGTCTGAGGTCCAGCCACAGACCCTGGAAGAGGTTTGGGACTGCACAACACTACACATGGCCGATAGCGAGGGCAGGATGATTTAACCGAGCCGGGGCCAAGGTTCCCTTCCCTGCAGGACCCCCCTGACCCAGTTGTGTTTCTACAGCAATCCTATGCATGCCGTGCTGATGTTTGTCCAGATATCGTCTTCACTTAGTACAATTTATCACGATGGGATTTCAATTCCCCACCTGGGGGTTGTCAGAGCTTTCCCAGAACCACTAGGCCCCACGTTCAAAAAAAATCACCACACCCTTAGGCTGGGCTTTAAATACCAGTCTCTCTCCCCCAGTCTCTCTCTCGCTCTCAACCCCACAGTCTCTCTCTATCTCTCTCTCTCTCTCCCCTCCAGTCTCTTTCTCTCCCCCAGTCTCTCTCTCTCTCCCCCCAGTCTCTCTCTCTCTCTATCAACCCCCCAGTCTCTCGCTATCTCTCACACTCTCTCCCCTCCAGTCTCTTTCTCTCCCCCAGTCTCTCTCTCTCTCCCCCCAGTCTCTCTCTCTCAACCCCCCAGTCTCTCTCTATCTCTCTCTCTCTCTCCCCTCCAGTCTCTTTCTCTCCCCCAGTCTCTCTCTCTCTTTCTCCCCCAGTCTCTCTCTCTCTCTCTCCCCCAGTCTCTATCTCTCTTTCTCCCCCAGTCTCTCTCTCTCTCTCCCCCCCCAGTCTCCCTCTCTCTCCCCCAGCCACTTTCTCTCCCCCAGTTCCTCTCTCTCTCCCACAGTCTCATCTCTCTCTCTCTTCCCAGGCTATCTCTTTCTATCTCCCCCAGTTTCTCTCTCTCTCTTTCCCCTCCGCTCTCTCCGCAGTCTCTCTCTCCCCCCAGTCTCTCTCTCTCTCTCTCCACCAGTCTCTCTCTCCCCCTCCTCGCTCTCTCTCACAGTCACTCTCTCTTTCCCCCAGTCTATCTTTCTCTCTCCCCAGTCTCTATCTCTCCCCAGTCTCTCTCTCTCTCTCCCCCCCGTCTCTCTCTCTCTGTCCCCAGTCTCTCTCTCTCTCTCCCCCAGTCTCCCTCTCTCTCCACCCCAGTCTCTCTCTCCCCCAGTCTCTCTCTCCCCAGTCTCTCTCTCCCTCTCTCTCTTCCCAGTCTCTCTCTCTCTCTCTCTCCCCCAGTCTCTCTCTCTCTCTCTCCCCCAGTCTCATTCTCTCTCTCCCCCGCATCCCCCAGTCTCTCTCTCTCTCTCTCTCTTCCCAGGCTCTCTCTCTCTCTCTTCCTAGTCTCTCTCTCTTCTCTCTCTCCCCCAGTCTCTCTTTATCTCTCTCTTCCCATGCTCTCTATCTCGCTCTCTTCCCACTCACTCTCTCTCTCCCCCAGTCTCATTCTCTCTCTCCCCCGCCTCCCCAGTCTCTCTCTCTCCCCCTCCTCTCTCTCTCTCCCCAGTCTCTCTCTCTCTCTCCCCCAGTATCTCTCTCTCTCTCCCCCAGTCTCTCTCTCTCCCCCCCAGTCTCTCACTCTCTCCCCCAGTCTCCCTCTCTCCTCTCTCTCTCCCCCCCAGTCTCTCTCTCTTTCTTTCCAGTCTCTCTCTCTCCTCTCTCTCTCCCCCAGTCTCTCCCTCTCTCTTCCCAGACTCTCTCTCCCCTTCCTCTCTCTCTCTCCCCCAGTCATTCTCTCTCTCCCCCAGTCTCTCTCTATCTCTATCCCCCAGTCTTTCTCTCTCTTCCCAGTCTCTCTCTCTCCCCAGTCTCTCTCTCTCCCCCCCAGTCTCTCTCTCTTCCCAGTCTCTCTTTCTCCTCTCTCTCTCCCTCTCTCGTCTCTCTCAGTTCAGTTCAGTTCAGTTCAGTTCAAATGCTTTATTGGCATGAAAGTTTACAGAGAACCATATTGCCAAAGCTTACATAGCAAAAAGGTACAGTTTTCCAACATTCTGTAGGTGTCAATCGATTTGACATTTGTTGGGTACATACAATATTACTTTTAAACAATATTAATTTTAAACAGTCTTTCTACTTCATTTGGTACGTTCAATATTAATTTTAAACAGTCTTACTTTTAAACAGTCCTCAGGTTGTGACATGTTGTTACATATTTGGCCCCAAGGTATGGTCTGTCTCCTTCTCCTAGGACTAATCTCAATTTTGACAGATCATCCAATTCCTTGAAATCTGGGGTTGTTTGGCTTAGCTTGTTGAATAATATGTTTCTTGATGTGTTGAATTTTTCGCATTTTAGGAGGAAATGCATTTCTGTTTCAACCTCGCCAGCCAGACATTGATCGCATATTCTATTCTCTCTAGGCTGCCAGGATTTCTTGTATCTGCCTTTTTCAATTTCCAGTTGGTGGTCGCTTAGTCTGTACCTGGTGAGGGTCTGTCTCTGTTTTGTGTCTCTGATGGTCGTGAGGTAGTCTGCCAGTTTATATTCTCTTTTTAGGGCCCGGTAACATTCTAATCTGCTTTGGCTTTTGGTTATTTTGTTCCAATGTTCCAGGTAGGTTTCTTTGCATTTTTAAATGATTTGGTTCACTCGGATTGGTGTTTGGACGGCTGTGTTGGTCTGGGGCTGGTCAGGGTCCGGCTGAGTACTTAGTTTCCGTAGCAGCTGACTCAGGGGACTCTTTTCTGGGTTTAGCTCTTGGGTCTGAAAGGCTTTGAAATGAAGGGTGTCTGGGGAGCTAGATTTGAGGTGATTTAGGAAGTTTAGTGCTCGTTTTTGGATGTTTATTATCAGTGGGTATCTGCCTAGTTCGGCTCTGCATGCATTTGTTGGCGTTTTTCTTTGGGTGCGAAGGATGCTTCGGCAGAATTCTGCATGTAGGGCTTCTATTGTATGTTTTTCCCATTTAGTGTAGCTTTGGTGATTTAGCGGGCCCCATACTTCACTACCGTACAGTGCAATGGGCAGGATTATGCTGTCAAATATTTTGAGCCAGATTTTGATTGGGATTTGGATGTTGTAGAATTTTCTTTTTATTGCATATAGGGCTCTTCGGGCTTTTTCTTTTAGTGCATTCACTGCTATGCTGAAGCTCCCTGATGCTGTAATAGTTAGACCAAGGTAGGTGTAGCTCATAGTGTGTCCTATAGTGATATCACTGAGGGTAAACTGGTATTTGTTCCTCTCTCTCCCCCAGTCTCCCTCTCTCTCTCCACCCCAGCCTCTCTCTCGCTGCTCTCTCTCTCTCCACCCCAGTCACTCTCTCGCTGCTCTCTCTCTCTCCCCCAGTCTCTCACTCCCTCTCTCTCCCCCAGTCTCTCTCTCTCTCTCCCCCAGTCTCTCTCTCCCCCAGTCTCTCTCTCCCCCGTCTCGCTCTCTCCCCAATCTCTCTCTCTCTCCCCAGTCTCTCTCTCTCTCTCCCGTCTCTCTCTCTCTTCCGAGTCTCTCTCTCACTCCCCCAGTCGCTCTCTCTTTCCAAAGTCTATCTCTCTCTCTCTTCCCAGTCTCTCTCTCCCCCAGTCTCTCTCTCTCTCTCTCTCTTCCCCAGTCTCTCTATATCTCTCTCTTCCCATGTGTTGTATCCATGTGTTGATGGAGACACGGAATGCAGGAGTTGGTTTAACAGGTGTTTACTGAACAAAGTCTGGTGGTGAACTAAAAGATACAAGACACTATACAGGCTTATATACCCGCGTGGTCACTACCGGTATTACAGTACGCAGGGGCTCTTAAAGGTACATACACTACAATTCCTCCCCTTTTAGATAATTAGTACATAACATTTTAAGTAATCATTAATTAACATGTTTACAAGAACAATAATCTACACATTTGCTGCAGTTAATCAATTATAATTCAGTCTCTCTGGAGGCTTCCTGACTCGGTCCGGATAACGCCTCGGTGGTGTAGTAGTTTTCGGTGGTGTAGTAGGTTCTTTTGGCAAGGTCGATTCGGCTTGAATGCCAGTGTCGGGTTCATCTGGTTCCAGTATCACCGGATCGGAGGTAGATACTATGGGTATTTCTGCTTCATCATTAGGCGTATAGAGTTGTGGTGTAGGTTGTCCCTTTTCGGATGGCTCTATGATCTGGTCAGCATGGCGCCTTATTATGCTTTCTCCAATGTCCACGGTATACATCAGTGGTCCTAGTCGTGTGCAAATAGTTCCAGGCTGCCATTTCTCGGTACGGTAGTCCCGGGCCAAAACTTGTTGACCTATCTGGAAGGTTCTAGTTGGCCTTTCATTCATGCCTTGAAATTGTCGGTTCTCTACGTCCCTTCTGATGTTTGGCTTGATCAAATCCAGCCGGCATCTTAGTTTTCTATTGAAAAACATCATGGCGGGAGTTTGGTTTCTAACCACATGTGTTGCATTCCTGTACGCAAACAAGAAGTTATCTACCTTATGTTGCAGATTTATGTCTTCATTACCCATGGCCTTTATGGCCTTCTTGAAGGTCTGGACAAACCTTTCAGCTAATCCATTGGTGGCGGGATGGTATGGGGCGGACGTGTAGTGCTTAACCCCATTGTTTTTTAAGAACTTCCTGAATTCTTCGGACACAAATTGCGGTCCATTATCAGAACAGATCTGTTCAGGCAGCCCATTCCTGGCAAATATGGTCCTTAATACTGTGATGGTTTTTTCCGTGGTGGTGGAGGACATCTTTATTACCTCCGGCCACTTGGAGTGTGCATCAACTGCGATTAAGAACATTGAGTCCATAAATGGACCAGCAAAGTCGTTATGTACCCTTTGCCATGGAGATGAGGGCCACTCCCATGGATGTAGAGGGGCTTGTGGTGGGGCGTTCTGGACCTTCTGGCATCCTAGACAGCTTTTGGTCATTTCTTCGATGTCTCCATCGATACCTGACCACCACACAAACGCTCTGGCTAAGTTCTTCATTTTCACTCCACCCAGATGCCCCTCGTGAAGCTCCTTTAGCACTTTATCCTGGAGTTTGGGTGGAATCACCACTCTGGATCCACACATCAAGGTTCCTCGGCACATTGACAGCTGTTCTCTTCTTTGTGAGAATGCTGGCAACAGTGGTTCGCCATGTGCTGGCCATCCCTTCATCGTTAAATCGTCATTCCACCATGGTTGAGTGGAACATCTCCACTGGGTCCACTGTAGGTGCCTCTTCTACCGTTGGCAACGGTCGGCGCGATAAACCGTCAGCATTCCCATGCTGTTTTGATCCTTTGTATTCTATGTCATATTGGTGTGACCCTAGGAAAAGGGACCACCTCTGTAGCCTTTGCGCTGTCATAATGGGAACACCCTTTTTAGGGTTGAATATGGAGATGAGGCGTTGATGGTCAGTCAACAAGGTAAATTTTTGTCCATGTAGGTAATGGTTGAATTTCTTCACTCCCCATACCAGGCTGAGTGCTTCCCTGTCGATCTGGGCATAGTTACGCTCAGCTGAGTTCAATGAGCGTGACGCAAAAGCTATCGGCCGCTCCGAGCCATCAGGGAATCTATGCGATAATACCGCTCCTACGCCGTAAGGGGATGCATCGCATGCCAGTCTGATTGGCAGTGATGGGTTGTAATGAGCCAACACTTCCTTGGACGTGATCAAGCCTTTACATTTATGGAAGGCACGTTTACAGTCTTCGCTCCATTTCCAAATTACTCCCGTTTGTAGCAGTGCGTTAAGAGGGTGCAGAACAGTTGACAATTCGGTAAAAATTTATGATAGTAATTTATCAATCCCAGGAACGACCTTAATTGTGAGACATTTTCAGGTGCTGGGGCTTTTATGACTGCTTCAATTTTTTCAGGTGACTTATGCAACCCTTCTTCGTTAATTATATGGCCACAATATGATATTTGTTTCTGGAAAAATTCGCACTTGGGGCGATTTGCTCGTAGGCCCCGTTCTCTCAGCCTAGTGAGCACCTGCTCCAAATTGGCAAGGTGCTCGTTGTCGTTTTCTCCTGTTACAAGGATGTCGTCTAGGTAGCATTGAGTCCCCGGAATCCCTTGCAGGACTTGCTCCATAGCTCTTTGCCAAATAGCTGGAGCTGATGCTACTCCGAAAACCAGTCGATTGTACTGGTACAGGCCTTTGTGTGTGTTTATCGTGAGATACTTTTTAGAGGCCTCCTCAACCTCCATCTGTAGATATGCCTGTGCCAAGTCAATTTTGGTGAAACGTTTCCCTCCGGATAGTGAGGCAAAAATATCTTCTATCCTCGGAAGAGGATACTGTACCGTGTGAAGGACCGGGTTTACAGTCACCTTGAAGTCTCCACAGATGCGAATTTTTCTCTGTTCTTCAGATTTATCATTATTCAACGTTTTCTTCATGACTGGGACGATGGGTGTTGCCCACTCGTTCCAATCTACCTTGGATAACACGCCTGCCTTTTCAAAATTCTCCAGCTCTGCCTCGACTGCTGGACGAATTGCGTATGGCACCGGCCTTGCCTTAAAAAACTTGGGAATTGCCGCATCTTCCACTTTTATTGAGGCGGTGACGCCTTTCAAGGTTCCAAGTTCCTGTTGAAACGCTTCTTTGGCGTTGGCCAAGATGTCTTTTAATCGTTCAGATATGACGTCATCATCATTTTTTTTCTTACTGGTCACCGTCAGTGCCTGAATGGAGTGCCAGTCTAAACGTATCTTCCTGATCCATTCACGTCCCAACAGCGGTGGACCACCATCTTGCAGAACGTATAAATACAACTTCTGTATTTCCTTGCCATTGTATACAACAGGCACCCTTATTTTCCCTCTGGGGTATACTTTCTGCCCCGTATATGTCTTTAAGATAATGGATGTGTCTTTCAAAGGTATATGCGGAAATAGCCACTCGTAATCCCGTCAACTTATCAGAATACAGAGCTGATCCTGTATCTAGCTCCATTTTAACTGGGGACCCCGCTATCGTGAGGGTAACCCAAATGGTCTGGTAATCTTCTTTGGCAATTACATTATGTAATTTGAGACAGCTTAGTCTCTTGTTTCCGGAGTCGCTATCGCTCTTCTGGTCTTCGGAGCTACTGTCCGTCATCATTTGTACCTTTCTGTACTTTTCCTTATTGTTTTTTTTTCTGTCAGTGGATTTTTTGTTTCCAGATCGGCATACACGTGCAATGTGTCCCATCTTTCCGCATTGCCTGCATGCTTTGTCCTTGAACCAGCAGTCCCTCTGGTCATGGGTGGATCTGCCGCAGCGATAACATCTCTCGAAACCCCGTGTTATTTCATGGGTGCCGAAGTCCTGTGGCTTTTGCTGTATCTCTGCAGCTCCTCTTGCTGCTGCTTCGTATGATACAGCCACACTGAAAGCCTTGTCCAGTGTCAAATCTTTCTCAGAAAGTAGCCTTTTCTGTGTTCCTTCACTTAGGAGACCACAGACGAATTTGTCTCGTAGAGAATCTGCCAGTCCGGCCCCGAATTGGCAGTGCTTTGACAGCTTTCTTAATTCGGTGAGGTAATCAGCGTTACTTTCACTCTTGTGCTGATTCCTCCTGAAGAATTTGAATCGTTCCGCTATCAGCAGTGGTGTTGAGTTTAAGTGCTCCTGTAGGGTATCAACAATCTCCTTAAAATTCTTGTCCATTGGTTTGGCTGGAGTGATTAAGTTTCATAACAGCCCGTATGTCCTTGCGCCCATCAGATTTAGAAGTACCGATGCCTTTTTATCATCGTCTACTTCATTCGTTGTGCAATATACCTCCACTCTTTCCACATATGTGGTCCAATCCTCAATATCACTATCGAAAGCAATAATATTGCCAGTCTTAGGCATCCTGAAAATCAAAAATGGCGCCTCCCGCACTTTCCTTTCTTCCCTGCCGAGAAAAAAATTGTGCCTCCCGCGCTTTCCTGCCGCTGCCGTTGCTGACAACGCTGTTCTCCGTGGTTTTTATTTACACAGACATTTTTAATAGTTGGAGACTCGTTCCCGCCGGACTCTCTGGGACTTTTCCCTCCCTCTGCTTGGTCCGAACGCCGACCTGCTTTGCAGCGCCGGCCGTCTCCCGAGTGCTCCACCCTCCGTCTCTGTTTGCCTCCGCCTTCTGACTCGCTGCTCGGCCCCGCTGCAGAGCCACCCGATCGAGCCCCAGCCCGCCGCCCAGGAAGGATTAGTGCAGTACCTGCCACCAGCCCGGCTAGCTGGTGAAACCACAGTTTTTTTGTTTTTTTTTCTTTTTTTTCTTCGACCTTCGTCTGAGGAAACGATCTCCTTGAGGTGCTGCCGAATTGCAGGTAAGTCCGTTTCCAATTCGTCACCACTGTTGTATCTGTGTGTTAATGGAGGCACGGAATGCAGGAGTTCATTTAACAGGTGTTTACTGAACAAAGTCTGGAGGTGAACTAAAAGATACAAGGCATTATACAGGCTTATATACCCGAGTGGTCACTACCGGTATTACAGTACACAGGGGCTCTTAAAGGTACATACACTACACCATGCTCTCTGACTCTCTTTCTTATAAGTATCTCTCTCTCTCTCTCTCCCCCAGTCTCATTCTCTCTCTCCCCCGCCTCCCCCAGTCTCTCTCTCTCTCTTCCCAGGCTCTCTCTCTTTCTCTTCCCAGTCTCTCTCTCTTCTCTCTCTCTCTCCCCCAGTCTCTCTCTATCTCTCTCTTCCCATGCTCTCTGTCTCTCTCTCTTCTCAGTCACTCTCTCTCCCCAGTCTCATTCTCTTTCTCCCCCGCCTCCCCAGTCTCTCTCTCTCTCCCCATCCTCTCTCTCTCCCCAGTCTCTCTCTCTCTCCCTCCCAGTCTCTCACTCTCTCCACCAGTCTCTCTCTCTTTCTTCCCAGTCTCTCATCTCCTCTCTCTCTCTCCCCCAGTCTCTCCCTTTCTCTTCCCAGACTCTCTCTCCCCTTCCTCACTCTCTCTCTCCCCCAGTCTTTCTCTCTCTCTCCCCCAGTCTCTCTCTCTCGATCCCCAGTCTCTCTCTCTCTCTTCCCAGTCTCTCTCTCTCTCTCCCCCAGTCTCTCTCTCTCTCCCCAGTCTCTCTCTCTCTGTCTCTCCCATCTCTCTCTCTTCCAAGTCTCTCTCTCACTCCCCCAGTCGCTCTCTCTCACCCAGTCTCTCTCTCTCTCTCTTCCAGTCTCTCTCTCCCCTCCCTCTCTCTCCCAGTCTCTCTCTCTCTCTTCCCAGTCTCTCTCTCTCTCTCCTCTCTCTCTCCCCCCCCCAGTCTCTCACTCTCTCTCCCTCATCTCTCTCTCTCTCGTGACCCCAGTCACTCTCTCTCTCTCTCCCTCAGACTCTCTCTCTCACCCCCATTCTCTCTCTCTCTCTCTTCTCAGTCTCTCTCTCTCCTCTCTCTCTCTTTCCCCAGTCTCTCTCCCACTCTTCCCAGCCATTCTCTCTCTCGCTCGCTCCCCCAGTTTCTCTCTCTCTCTCTCCCCAGTCTCTCTTTTTGTCTCTCCCTCAGGCACTCTCTCTCACTCTCTCTTCCCAAGTCTCTCTCCCTCTCCCCCCCCAGTCTCTCTCTCTTCCCAGGCTCTCTCTCTCAACCCAGTCTCTCTCTCCCCCTCCTCTCTCTCTCCCCCAGTCGCTCTCTCTCTCTCTCCCCCAGTCTCGCTCTCTCTCCACCCAGTCTCTCTCTCTCTCTCTCCCCAGTCTCTCTCTTCCTCGCTGTCTCTCTCTCTCTCCCAGTTTCTCTCTCTCCCCCAGACTCTCTCTCTCCCCGTCTCTCTCTCTTTCTCCCAGTCTCTCACTCTCTCTTCCCAGTCTCTCTCTCTCTCACCCCCAGTCTCTCTCTCTCTCCCCGAGTCTCTCTCTCGCTCTCTCCCCCAGTCTCTTTCCGTCTCTCTCTCTAATCCCAGTCTCTCACTCTCTCTCCCCACATTCTCTGTCTCTCTCTCTCCCCCAGTCTCTCTCTCTCTCTCTCTTCCCAGGCTCGCTCTCTCTCTCTCCCCCATCTCTCTCTCTCTCCCCCAGTCTCTCTCTCTCTTTCCTGTCTCTCTCTCTCCTTTCTCTCTCTCTCCCTTGTCTCTCTCTCCTCTCTCTCTCCCCAGTCTCTCTCTCGCTCCCGTCTCTCTCTCTCTCCACCACCGAGTCTCTCTCGCCCCCAGTCTCTCTCTCTTCCCAGTCTTCCTCATTTCCCAGTCTCTCTCTCTTCCCAGTCTCCCTCACTTCCCAGCCTCTCCAACTCTCTCCCTCCAGCCTCTCTGTCTCTCTTCCCCAGTCTCTCTCTCTCACCCAGCCTCTCTCTCCCCCAGTCTCTCTCTCCCACCAGTCTCTCTCTCTCCCCAAGTCTCTCTCCATCTCTCTACCCAGTCTCACTCACTCTCTCCACCCCAGTCTCTCTCTCTTTCTTCCCAGTCTCTCTCTCTCTCCCCGTCTCTCTCTCTCTCTCTGTCCCCAGTCTCTCACTCCTCTCTCTCTCCCCCAGTCTCTCTCTCACTTGACCCCAGTCTCTCTATCTCTCTCTCTATCCCCAGTCTCTCTCTCTCCCCAGTCTCTCTTTCTCCCCACCAGTCAGTTCAGTTCAGTTCAAATGCTTTATTGGCATGAAAGTTTACAGAGAACCATATTGCCAAAGCTTACATAGCAAAAAGGTACAGTTTTCCAACATTCTGTAGGTGTCAATCGATTTGACATTTGTTGGGTATATACAATATTACTTTTAAACAATATTAATTTTAAACAGTCTTTCTACTTCATTTGGTACGTTCAATATTAATTTTAAACAGTCTTACTTTTAAACAGTCCTCAGGTTGTGACATGTTGTTACATATTTAGCCCCAAGGTATGGTCTGTCTCCTTCTCCTAGGACTAATCTCAATTTTGACAGATCATCCAATTCCTTGAAATCTGGGGTTGTTTGGCTTAGCTTGTTGAATAATATGTTTCTTGATGTGTTGAATTTTTTGCATTTTAGGAGGAAATGCATTTCTGTTTCAACCTCGCCAGCCAGACATTGATCGCATATTCTATTCTCTCTAGGCTGCCAGGATTTCTTGTATCTGCCTTTTTCAATTTCCAGTTGGTGGTCGCTTAGTCTGTACCTGGTGAGGGTCTGTCTCTGTTTTGTGTCTCTGATGGTCGTGAGGTAGTCTGCCAGTTTATATTCTCTTTTTAGGGCCCGGTAACATTCTAATCTGCTTTGGTTTTCGGTTATTTTGTTCCAATGTTCCAGGTAGGTTTCTTTGCATTGTTTAATGATTTGGTTCACTCGGATTGGTGTTTGGACGGCTGTGTTGGTCTGGGGCTGGTCAGGGTCCGGCTGAGTACTTAGTTTCAGTAGCAGCTGACTCAGGGGACTCTTTTCTGGGTTTAGCTCTTGGGTCTGAAAGGCTTTGAAATGAAGGGTGTCTGGGGAGCTAGATTTGAGGTGATTTAGGAAGTTTAGTGCTCGTTTTTGGATGTTTATTATCAGTGGGTATCTGCCTAGTTCGGCTCTGCATGCATTTGTTGGCGTTTTTCTTTGGGTGCGAAGGATGCTTCGGCAGAATTCTGCATGTAGGGCTTCTATTGTGTGTTTTTCCCATTTAGTGTAGCTTTGGTGATTTAGCGGGCCCCATACTTCACTACCGTACAGTGCAATGGGCAGGATTATGCTGTCAAAAATTTTGAGCCAGATTTTGATTGGGATTTGGATGTTGTAGAATTTTCTTTTTATTGCATATAGGGCTCTTCGGGCTTTTTCTTTTAGTGCATTCACTGCTATGCTGAAGCTCCCTGATGCTGTAATAGTTAGACCAAGGTAGGTGTAGCTCATAGTGTGTTCTATAGTGGTATCACTGAGGGTAAACTGGTATTTGTTTTCCTGACATCTGGGTCTTTTCTGAAAAATCATGATGTTGGTTTTCTTTAGATTTACTGTTAGAGCCCAATTTTGGCAGTATTTGTCGAGTAGGTCTAGTTGTTGCTGTAATCCCTGTTCTGTGGGAGACAGCAGAACCAGGTCGTCCGCATAGAACAGGGACTTCACTTCTCCATCCAGGAGACGGAGACCTGGTGACTCGCTTTGCTCCAGCATGTCTGCTAATTCATTTATGTATATGTTGAACAGGGTCGGGCTCAAATTGCAGCCCTGCCGGACGCCTCTTCTCTGGGTGAAGAAATCGGTGCGTTTGTCTCCAATTTTGTCTCTCTCTCTCTCTTCCCAGTCCCCCTTTCTCTCTCTCTTCCCAGTCTCTCTCACTCGCTCTCTCCCCCAGTCTCTCTCTCTCCCCCCAGTCTGTCTCTCCCCCCAGTATCTCACGCTATCTCTCCCAAGTCTCTCACTCTCTCTCTCCCCCAGTCAATCTCTCTCCCCCAGTTTCTCTCTCTCTCTCTCCCCCAGTCTCTCTTTCTGTCTCTCCCCCAGTCTCTCTCTCTCACTCTCATTCCCCCAGTCCCTCTCTCTCTCTCCCCCCCAGTCTCTCTCTCTCCCTCTCCCCCGTCTCTCTCTCTCTCTCTCCCCCAGTATCTCTTTCTCTCTTTCCCCAGTCTCTCTCTCTCTCTCTCCCTCCTCTCTCTCTCCCCAGTCTCGCTCTCTCTCTCCCCAGTCTCATTCGCTCTCTCCACCCGAGTCTCTCTCTCTCTTCCCTGTCTCTCTCTCTCTCCCCCAGTCTCTTTCTCTCTCTCTCTTCCCAGGCTCGCTCTCTCTCTCCCCCGTCTCTCTCTCTCTCCCCCAGTCTCTCTCTCTCTCTTTCCTGTCTCTCTCTCTCCTTTCTCTCTCTCTCCCGTCTCTCTCTCTCTCCTCTCTCTCCCCAGTCTCTCTCTCTCTCCCATCTCTCCCTCTCCACCACCGAGTCTCTCTCTCTCCCCCAGTCTCTCTCTCTCCTCTCTCTCTCCCCCAATCTCTCCAACTGTCTCCCTCCAGCCTCTCTGTCTCTCTTCCCCAGTCTCTCTCTCACCCAGTCTCTCTCTCTCCCCCGTCTCTCTCTCCCACCAGTCTCTCTCTCTCCCCAAGTCTCTCTCCATCTCTGTCCCCATCCCTCTCTCTCCCCCAGTCTCTCTATCTCTCTCCCCAGTCTCTCTCTTTCTCCCCCAGTCTCTCTCTCTCTCTCTGCCTCCAGTCACTCTCTCTTTTCTCCCCCGTCTCTCTTGTAAGGCTCACAAAATTCTACAGATTCCCCCAAACCAAGAAAAGGAGAGATTTTGGACTGTTTTAAAGAATATTGGGCCAAATGGGACTTAAAGTCAAAACCCCAGGAAGATTTGGCTATTTTAAAAGGCATGGCCAGGCCTGTGGAAAGCTGCAACAAAGGAACTGGGTTGGGCACTGTGGGACAGACAGTTTGAGTACTGGAAAAGGCCAGATTGTCTGAGAATGTTCTGGACCATCCCAGCCATTCTACATAAAGACAACAGGCCCACGGAAGGACAGTTCCTGCCAAAAACCTACAGGGCCATCAAGAACATGAATAATACAATACATGCCACTAATCAACAAAAGAGACCCTGGCCCCAGCAGGAGAAGACAATCGAACAGCAGTGTAAACCCACTCAGAGAGACATCCAAAACCATTTCGCACACTTAAACTGATTTCGAAGCAATCCCAAAACTAGTTAAAAGTCAATTCAAAATACATGGGACCAGCCCCGAAACTCGATAAGAATTTAAAAACTATTAAAATTAACGAGCCCACCAAAATTAACAATGGGCCAGAGGAGATTTGGTGGTCAGATAAGCCAGGCCCCAAAACAGTATAATTGAGGCCTGCTTTGTCAGTTACACACAGTTCAGAAAGAGCACAGTTCACCTTGTAATGATCAATAACATGTCATTCTATATTGGACACTAGGTGGAGCCGTAGAGCTATGTAGAGCTGTATATAGCTGTATGCATATAAGACTACGCTACCCAGCTGTATGTATATTAAGACTACATTACCCATGAGGCACTAGGCTACCCACAAGGCAGCAGTCAAGATGGATGCCTCTACAGATATTGTACCTAGTCCACATGTGCTCAATAAAGTAACTAGCAAAAGCTAGCTGTGTTCATAATAAGAATGTCTATTTATTAATGAACATAAGACACCTCACAGTTCATCCAGATATGAGCAGCCTCTCGGAACAACAACACGGGAGAAGAAGTTACTAATCATCATCATCAGAGGATCGGAGACTCGAGGAAAGAAAAACGAAATGAAAGGAAAAAGGAATCGCCGCAATCAAAGGCCTCAAGAAACCAACAACTAACAATATTACCAGCAGCTAGGTAATATTGGGCCACCGAGACCAACAAGAAACCAACCTGGAAGAAACCGAAGATTCACAAGTTTGTTTCCACTCTACAAGCTAGTCTGACTTACCCCTGGGTAAGATTTGACACAAAAGACTCTAAAAACTATACCTAACCAAAGGAAATTGGGTACTTACCCGATAAATCCAAATGCGCACCCGAACGCATCAGCGGACACGCGAAGACTGAAAACTCAACGCAGGTGCAATCTTCCACCATGTCCGGGGTACGGCAGGCCCCAACCGCCACAACTAAAGAGAACCCCGAAATCGCAAACTTCTACAACTGTCAAGAAAGTCGTTTGGTGAGCATTTCCTGGTCCTCTGGAATCCAACCTAGTTAGTGTGGTGGGACTGGGAGGGGTAAGGTATTTTGTCTATTGTCATTCTCCCTCGCATATTCCGAAGTGTTCCCCCTTTTAGAGTATAAGATTATTGTATTGTATATTTTCCTCTCTCAAAAATAAAAATCTAAATTCTTTTGACCAACTCAGTTGTCGGTTGCAATTTCATCACAACCCCTAAATAAGTCCAAAGTCTAGAACCAAGGGAGTGGGGGCGATTCGAACCGCTCAGGGAGTCAGAGGCAAAGCTGACCACACACACCACCCCTTACACTCTCACTCCCCTGTCTCTCGCTCTCTCTCTCCCACAGTCTCTCTCTTTCTCCTGCTCCCCCATCACTCTCTCTCCCCCAGTTCCTCTCTCTCTCTCTCCCCCAGTCTATCTCTCTCTCTCCTCCCCCCCTAGTCTCTCTCTTTCCAGGCTCTCTCTCTCTTCTCAGACTCTCTCTCCCCCTCCTCTCTCTCTCTCTCTCCCCCCCTCCTCTCTCTCCTCATTCCCTCTCTCTCCCCCGCAGTCTCTCTCTCTCTCTCTTGCTCCCCACAGTCTCTCTCTCTCTCCCCCAGACTCCCTCTCTCTCTCTCTCTTCCCAGGCTCTCTCTCTCTCTCCCCCAGTCTCTCTCTCTCTCTCTCTTCCCAGCCACTCTCTCCCCACAGTTTCTCTCTCTCTCCCCCACTCTCTCTCTCTCTCCCCAAGTCGCTCTCTCTCATTCTCTCCCCCCAGTCTCTCTCTCTCTCTCCACCCCAGTCTCTCTCTCTCTTCCCAGTCTCTCTCTCTCTCTCTCTCTTCCCAGTCTCTCTCTCCTCCCTCTCTCCCCCAGTCTCTCTCTCGCTCGACCCGTCTCTCTAGCTCTCTCTCTCTCCCCAGTCTCTCTCTCCCCACCAGTCTCTCTCTCTCTCTTCCCAGTCCCTCTCTCTCTCTCTTCCCAGTCTCTCTCACTCGCTCTCTCCCCCAGTCTCTCTCTCTCCCCCGAGTCTGTCTTTCCCCCCAGTATCTCACGCTATCTCTCCCAAGTCTCTCGCTCTCTCTCTCCCCCAGTCAATCTCTCTCCCCCAGTTTCTCTCTCTCTCTCTCTCCCCCAGTCTCTCTTTCTGTCTCTCCCCCAGTCTCTCTCTCTCACTCTCTTTCCCCCAGTCTCTCTATCTCTCTCTCCCCCCAGTCTCTCTCTCTCCCTCTCCCCATCTCTCTCTCTCTCTCTCTCCCCCAGTATCTCTTTCGCTCTCTCCCCAGTCTCTCTCTCTCTCTCACTCCTCTCTCTCTCCCTAGTCTCGCTCTCTCTCTCCCCAGTCTCATTCGCTCTCTCCAACCCAGTCTCTCTCTCTCTTCCCTGTCTCTCTCTCCCCTCTCTCTCTCTCTTCCCAGTCTCTCTCTCTCTCCTCTCTCTCTCATCCAGTCTCACACTCTCTCTCCCCCATCTCTCTCTCTTGACCCCAGTCACTCTCTCTCTCTCCCTCAGACTCTCTCTCACCTCCCATTCTCTCTCTCTCTCTCTTCTCAGTCTCTCTCTCTCCTCTCTCTCTCTCCCCAGCCTCTCTCCCTCTCTTCACAGTCTCTCTCTCTCACTCTCTCACCCAGTCTCTCTCGCTCTCTTTCTCCCAGTCTCTCACTCTCTCTCCCAGTCTCCTCTCTCTTCCCAGTCTCTCTCTCTCTCTCCCCCAGTCTCTCTCTCTCTCTGTCCCCGAGTCTCTCTCTCGATCTCTCCCCCAGTCTCTCTGCGTCTCTCTCTCTAATCCCAGTCTCTCACTCTCTCTCCCCACATTCTCTCTCACTCTCTCTCCCCCGTCTCTCTCTCTCTATTCCCAGTCTCTCTCTCCCCACCAGTCTCTCTCTCTCTCTTCCCAGTCCCCCTTTCTCTCTCTCTTCCCAGTCTCTCTCACTCGCTCTCTCCCCCAGTCTCTCTCTCTCCCCCCAGTCTGTCTTTCCCCCAGTATCTCACGCTATCTCTCCCAAGTCTCTCGCTCTCTCTCTCCCCCAGTCAATCTCTCTCCCCCAGTTTCTCTCTCTCTCTCTCCCCCAGTCTCTCTTTCTGTCTCTCCCCCAGTCTCTCTCTCTCACTCTCTTTCCCCCAGTCTCTCTATCTCTCTCTCCCCCCAGTCTCTCTCTCTCCCTCTCCCCATCTCTCTCTCTCTCTCTCACCCCCAGTATCTCTTTCGCTCTCTCCCCAGTCTCTCTCTCTCTCTCACTCCTCTCTCTCTCCCTAGTCTCGCTCTCTCTCTCCCCAGTCTCATTCGCTCTCTCCAACCCAGTCTCTCTCTCTCTTCCCTGTCTCTCTCTCCCCTCTCTCTCTCTCTTCCCTGTCTCTCTCTCTCTCCTCTCTCTCTCATCCAGTCTCACACTCTCTCTCCCCATCTCTCTCTCTTGACCCCAGTCACTCTCTCTCTCTCCCTCAGACTCTCTCTCACCCCCATTCTCTCTCTCTCTCTTCTCAGTCTCTCTCTCTCCTCTCTCTCTCTCCCCAGCCTCTCTCCCTCTCTTCACAGTCTCTCTCTCTCACTCTCTCACCCAGTCTCTCTTGCTCTCTTTCTCCCAGTCTCTCACTCTCTCTCCCAGTCTCCTCTCTCTTCCCAGTCTCTCTCTCTCTCTCCCCAGTCTCTCTCTCTCTCTGTCCCCGAGTCTCTCTCTCGATCTCTCCCCCAGTCTCTCTGCGTCTCTCTCTCTAATCCCAGTCTCTCACTCTCTCTCCCCACATTCTCTCTCACTCTCTCTCCCCCGTCTCTCTCTCTCTATTCCCAGTCTCTTTCTCCCCACAGTCTCTCTCTCTCTCTCCCCAGTCTCTCTCTCTCTCTCCCCAAGTCTCTCTATCTCATTCTCTCCCCCAATCTCTCTCTCCCTCCCCAGTCTCTCTCTCTCTCTTCCCAGTCTCTCTCTCCCCTCCTCTCTGTCTCCCCCAGTATCTCTCTCTCTCCCTCTCCCCCAGTCTCTCTCTCTCTCCCCGTCTGTCTCTCCCCCCAGTCTCTCTCTCTCCCCCAATCTCTCTCTCTATCTCTCCCAAGTATCTCTCTCTCCCCCGTCAATCTCTCTCCCCCAGTTTCTCTCACTCTCTCTCCCCCAGTCTCTCTCTCTCTCTCCACCCACCCCCCCCCGCCAAGTCTCTCTCTCTCTCTTCCCAGGCTCTCTCTCTCATCGCAGTCTCTCGCTTCCCCTCCACTCTCTCTCCCTCAGTCTCTCTCTCTCTCTCTCCCGCAGTCTCACTCTCTCTCTCCCCAGTCTCTCTCTCCCTCACAGTCTCTCTCTCTCTCTCCCAGTCTCTCTCTCTCCCCAGACTCTCTCAATTCAATTCAATTCAATTCAAATCGCTTTATTGGCATGACAAGGTACATCTTATGTTGCCAAAGCATCGAAAAACATTCATGGTTGAACACATAAACACAGATCTATCTATACAGTGTATAAACAGATATATCCCTGAGTGTATAAATATACATTCATATAATTTGTATATACTCTTTTCTTATATTTAGTGGTTGTCCCTCTGTTTATGGCAAGCTGTAACATAGTGTGCCGCTAAGGTTACACAATTTCTCTCTTCCCCTAGTAGGTATGGGAGTTTTTGGTCGTCATTCAAATTTCTGAATTCTGGGCATATTTTTGTGAATTTTGGGTAGAAATTCTCCCTTATGCCCTGATATTTTCTACAAGCTGTGAGGAAGTGCACCTCTGTCTCCACCACTCCCTGACTGCAGTGAGAGCAGTCTCTCTCTCTCTCTTTCTCCCAGTCTCTCACTCTCTCTCTCCCAGTCTCCTCTCTCTCTCTTCGCAGTCTCTGTCTCTCTCCCCCCCAGTCTCTCTCTCTCTCTCTCTCTCCCCGAGTCTCTCTCTTGCTCTCTCCCCCAGTCTCCCTCCATCTCTCTCTCTAATCCCAGTCTCTCACTCACTCTCCCCACATTCTCTCTCTCTCTCTCCCCCAGTCTCTCTCTCTCTCTCTTCCCAGGCTCATAAGAACATAAGAACTTAAGAAATAAGAGCAGGAGTAGGCCAATCGGCTCCTCGAGCCTGCTCCACCATTCAGTAAGATCATGGCTGATCTGATCCTAACCTCAAATCTTCTATCACTCTCCATCCCACCCGAACCCATGTGATCTCCCGGGAGAGGCGAAAAACCAGGAAAAAAAACCAATGGCCAATTTGGGAGAAAAATCTGGGAAATTCCTCTCTGACCCATCTAGGCGATCGAACCTCTTCCAGGAGATCACTCTGTCCCTATATTTTCTACAGTACTTACCTTCTGTAAAGGCGATCTCCACCCCAGCCAGGAACAGGAATAAAACCATCTCCTGAAATCTAACACAGAATTAGAACACAAGAAGTAGGAGCAGAACCAGGCTACATGGCCCCTGGGCCCGCTCCACTACCCACAGGGCCATGACCATTCCGAACCTAGACTCATGTCCAATTTCCTGCCCGCTCCCCGTAACCCTTAATTCCCTTTACCTCTAGGAAACTATCTATTTCTGTTTTAAATGTATTTAATGATGTAGCTTCCACAGCTTTCTGGGGCAGCAAATTCCACAAACCTACCACCCTCTGAGTGAAGAAGTTTCTCCTCATCTCAGTTTTGAAAGAGCAGCCCCTTATTTTTAGATTATGCCCCCTAGTTCTAGTTTCACCCATCATTGGGAACATCCTCACCGCATCTGTAGTGTATGTACCCGTCTACCTTTAAGAGAACTATTGAATGTAACCGTCCACCTTTAAGAGAACTACTTTAGGTGTTGCACTACTTTGTTGGCTTCTGTATACTGTAATACCGACGGTGACCACACCGGTATATAAGTGCTGTGTCAGGATTTATTGGGCAGATTCGCCCTGACCTTCGAATAGTAAAGTCCTGTTTTAAGTTACTCTTGGAGTCTGTGTATTAATTAACTAAACAACCCACAGACTTTACAGTGGCGACGAGTCCGATCGTACCCTGTGGCAACAATACTTCCGAAGCAGTTAACGAGCATCGAGAAGAGGCAACCGCCCTCGTCATTCTGCTGGGAGAAAACTCGAGTCTGCAGAGCTGGAAAGGAGGAATAATTCCGAGACAAAGACTTCCATCAGCAACAGGCACTGACTGTCCCTTCTGCCATGGTGAGGAGTGAGCCGATCAGCATGAGAAGCAAGCCGGCCACGGTGACTGTGAGTAAGGGAAAAGTAAAAAGAATAACCGGAGGATAAGGGCGGTGCACTCGACCACGGTCGAGGGGGAAAGGAGCCGGACAGAAGTCGGGCCCAGAGGCGCTGAGACTGGGGCAGCGTGGAGCAAGGAAGCCACGGTACAGACAGGCTGGGGACGCAACGGCGTCGTGAGACAGCTAGACCGCGACCGGCGAAAAAGGCCGGGCAGCGACCGAAGCCACGAAGCGCTGCGACCGGGAGCGTAGGCGCGGGAAGATATAAAAACTCAGCCGCAGCCGGGGAGGGAAGCACCGGACTGCGAGAGGGCTGGAAGGCGCGATTGGGAGCCGAGCGAGCGGGAGAGGCAGAGCCGACCAAGGGAGACTGAGCGAGAGCCAGTCCAGCGGCTGAAACTGTTTGCCATCAACGGGGTGTACCCAGCGCCGGCAGAGCCGAGCGAGCGGGAGAGAGACAGAGCCCGAGCAAGGGGAACTGAGCGAGAGCCAGCCCAGCGGCTGAAACTGTTCGCCGTCAACGGAGTGTACCCAGCGTCGGTTGCCCTGCCGAGAAAAGGGAAAGCACTGAAGCCGACGCGCAGGCTGTGAACCTGAAAGCCAGCGGCCGTCGCCCGTGGGGAAAGTGTACCCCTCCCGCCAGGGGAAGAAACGCGGGAAGCCGCCATTAGGCGGAGAAGAAGACAGAAGCGGGGAACCGCCATTGAACTGGGCGGGGAGAGAAGATAAGCGCGGGAAACCGCCATTTTCACGGGAACCGCCATCTTGGAAAAAAAAAATAAAAGAAAATTTAAAGAAATAATTCGTGGTGTTATCAGGAAGAGAGGAAGATGCCTAAGCGTGGTAACATCAACGATTTTAAGTCCGAGGTAGAAGACTGGGCCACGTATGTGGAACGCATTGAGATCTATTGTGAGGCCAATAAAATAGAAGAAGATGACAAAGCTAAAACCTTGCTAAACTCGATGGGCGCGAAGACATACAGGCTCTTGAAGCATCTACTAGCACCAGCTAAACCGGCGGATCAGACTTTCGATGATATTGTGACTGTTCTGAAGGATCACTTGAACCCCACACCGTTGATGTTGGCGGAACGATTCAAATTTTACGCGAGAACGCAACGGAAAGAGGAAAGCAACGCGGAGTACCTGATTGAACTGTGTAGGCTAGCGAAACACTGTCAGTTTAGGGAAAATCTGGCAGAGGCACTCAGAGACAAATTCGTGTGCGGAATGTCAAAGGAAGAAACACAAAAACGACTGCTCGAAGAGAACGATCTTACACTTGATAAGGCTGTCCTTATTGCTGCATCGAACGAAGCCGCAGCAAAAGGAACGGCGGAAATGCAGCTAAAGGCAGCGGCACTCAGTGTGCAGCAAATTACTTCGGGTACAACGAAATGCTATCGTTGTGGGAAGACAACACACGACCAGAACCAATGCTGGTTTAAAAACCAGGAATGGAGGAAATGTGGCAAGCTCGGTCACATAGCTAAGGTATGCCGGTCAGGAAAGAAGACCAACAATAATGAGTCACCACAAAAGAGGTACAGGAAGGTACATGAGGTGACTAGGAGGAGTCCAGATGAACAGAATTTGGACTCAGACTCCAACAGCAAGGCACTGGGTAGTCTGAGGAGTCATAATGTGAGTAAAGAAGCTGACCGACAAGCTATCTGGATCACACTACAGATTGCAAAAGTCCAAGTGAAAATGGAAGTGGACACCGGATCGGCGTTGACGGTCATGAATAAGCATGATTATAAAAAGTTATTCAAGCATATTCCCCTACGGGATACGGAACTAGTATTGCAGACATACACGGGGCACAAAGTATACCCCATCGGAAAGATAGAAGTCAAGGTGAGATACAAGGACAAAGATCACCAAAGGATGGACCTGTATGTGTTGCCTGAGGGAGGTCCACCACTTCTGGGATGGGAGTGGATCAGGAAAATAAAGATAGACTGGCATTCACTAAACACCATGACGGTAGATTCCGGAAAGGAAGATGTCAAACCTGAACGGTTGTCCAGAATATTGGACGAAGCTAAAGAGGTATTCCAGCAAGGACTGGGAACACTGCGAGGAATTAAAGCTAAGGTTAAGATTGCAGAACATGCAAGCCCAAAATTTTTCAAAGCCAGATCGGTACCTTACGCGATACGACCTGCTGTGGAGGCAGAACTGGAAGAACTTGAACGATCAGGGGTACTGTCAAAAGTGGACTGGAGTGAGTGGGCCACACCCATTGTTCCCGTCATGAAGTCTTCACTAAGTAACAAGCCAGGGGGACCGGGGAAGGTCCGCATCTGCGGAGACTTCAAGATCACAGTGAATCCGGTGCTTCACACGGTACAATACCCACTTCCGCGGATTGAAGACATCTTTGCTTCGTTGGCTGGAGGGAAACACTTCACCAAGATAGACCTGGCACAGGCATACTTACAAATGGAAGTCGAGGAAGAGTCGCGTCAGTACCTCACCATCAACACACACAGAGGCTTGTATCATTATAATAGACTGGTTTTTGGGGTAGCTTCGGCTCCAGCAATTTGGCAGAGGGCCATGGAGCAGGTATTACAAGGAATTCCAAGCACGCAGTGTTACTTAGACGATATCCTGATTACGGGAGAAGACGAGGAAGAACACCTCACAAATTTGAAACTGGTGCTCACTAGGTTGAAGGAATATGGCCTTCGAGTTAATCGCAAGAAATGTGAGTTCTTCCAAAAACGGATCTCGTACTGCGGTCATGTCATTGACCGAGAGGGGCTGCACAAGTCACCTGACAAGATAGAAGCTGTCGTGAAGGCCCCCGCTCCAGAAAACGTATCACAGTTAAGATCATTCTTGGGGTTGATTAATTATTATCACAAGTTTCTGCCGAATCTATCCACGGTGCTGCATCCGCTGAATGCTCTGTTGCAGAAAGAAGTACCATGGAAGTGGAGTGAGGAATGTAAAAAGGCCTTTCGCAGAAGCAAGGCGTTGATTACCTCTGAAGAAGTGTTGGCTCATTTCAACCCAACGTTACCTCTTCGTCTAGCTTGTGATGCTTCCCCCTATGGAATTGGAGCAGTACTTTCACACAAGTTACCAAATGGCTCGGAAAGGCCAGTGGCATTCGCGTCCCGATCATTGACCTCCGCGGAGCGAAATTATGCTCAAATAGATAGGGAGGCCCTCAGCCTTGTGTGGGGCGTAAAGAAATTCAATCATTACCTGCAGGGCAAGAAGTTCACATTACTGACAGACCACCAGCCGTTGGTGTCCATATTCAACCCTAACAAGGCCGTTTCCACCATGACAGCACAAAGGCTACAGAGGTGGTCCGTGTTACTTGGGGCACACCAATATGACATCGAATACAAAAGGTCCAAACAGCATGGAAATGCTGATGGGTTATCGCGCTTGCCATTGCCGATAGTAGAAGAAGCGACTACAGTGGACCCGGTAGAGATGTTCCACTCATCCATAGTGGAATGTCTACCAGTAACAAATTCGATGATCGAAAACGAAACAAGAAATGACCCGACTCTCTCACGAGTCTATGATTTAACAGCGGAGGGATGGCCAGCACAGGGCGAACCAACGCTGCCAGCATTTTCGCAGAGAAAAGAACAGCTGTCAGTGTGTCGAGGAACCCTGATGTGTGGATCTAGAGTGGTGATTCCACCCAAACTTCAACAGAAGGTGTTAAAGGAGCTGCACGAGGGACATCTGGGTGGAGTGAAAATGAAGAACCTAGCAAGAGCGTTTGTGTGGTGGCCAGGCATTGATGGGGACATCGAAGAAATCACTAAGAGCTGTCTAGGATGCCAGAAGGTCCGAAACGCGCCACCACAGGCTCCTCTGCATCCATGGGAGTGGCCCTCATCTCCTTGGCAAAGGGTACACATCGACTTTGCTGGCCCATTTATGGACTCAATGTTTCTAATAGCGGTGGATGCACACTCCAAGTGGCCGGAGGTAATAAAGATGTCCACCACCACCACGGAAAAAACCATCACAGTGTTAAGGACCATGTTTGCTAGGAATGGGCTGCTGGAACAGATCTGTTCTGATAATGGACCGCAATTTGTGTCCGAAGAATTCAAGAAACTCTTAAAGAGCAATGGGGTTAAGCACTACACGTCAGCCCCATACCATCCCGCCTCCAATGGATTGGCTGAAAGGTTTGTCCAGACCTTCAAGAAGGCCATAAAGGCCATGGGTAATGAAGCCATTAACTTACAACATAAGGTGGATAGCTTCTTGTTGGCGTACAGGAATGCAACACATGCGGTCACAAATCAAACTCCCGCCATGATGCTTTTTAATAGACGACTAAGATGCCGGCTGGATTTGCTTAAGCCAAACGTCAGAAGGGACGTAGAGAACCGGCAATTCCAGGGCATGAATGAAAGGCCAACTAGATCTTTTCAGATAGGTCAACAAGTTTTGGCCCGGGACTACCGTACCGAGAAATGGCAGCCTGGAACTATTGGAAAAAGGCTAGGGCCGTTGATGTATACGGTGGACATTGGGGACAGTATAATAAGGCGCCATGTTGACCAGATCATAGGGTCGGCCACAAATGGCCAACCTACTCCACCACCTTACACGGTTAATGTTGAGACAGAGATACCTAGAACACCTACCTCCGATCTGGTAATACTGGAATCAGATGAACCTGACACTGTCCTTCAAGCCGAATCGACCTTGCCAGAAGCACCTACTACCCCGCTGGGAGTTACAACACCACCGAGGCGTTATCCGGACAGAGTCCGGAAACCGCCAGAGAGACTGAATCTGTGAACTGTCTTGCATAAAGTTGTATATATGTTATAAAGTATGTTTAATGGGGAATCAGTATGTTGTAAGCTAAAAAGGGAGGATTGTAGTGTATGTACCCGTCTACCTTTAAGAGAACTATTGTATGTAACCGTCCACCTTTAAGAGAACTACTTTAGGTGTTGCACTACTTTGTTGGCCTCTGTATACCGTAATACCGACGGTGACCACACCGGTATATAAGTGCTGTGTCAGGATTTATTGGGCAGATTCGCACTGACCTTCGAATAGTAAAGTCCTGTTTTAAGTTACTCTTGGAGTCTGTGTATTAATTAACTAAACAACCCACAGACTTTACAGCATCCACCCGATCAAGCCCCTTCACAATCTTATATGTTTCAATAAGATCGCCTCTCATTCTTCTGAACTCCAATGAGTAGAGTCCCAATCTACTCAACCTCTCCTCATATGACCACCCCCTCATCCCCGGGATTAACCGAGTGAACCTTCTTTGTACTGACTCGAGAGCAAGTATGTCTTTTCTTAAGTATGGACACCAAAACTGTATGCAGTATTCCAGGTGCGGTCTCAACAATACCTTGTATAACTGCAGCAATACCTCCCTGTTTTCATATTCTATCCCCCTAGCAATAAAAGCCAACATTCCATTGGCCTTCTTGATCACTTGCTGCACCTGCATACTAACCTTTTTGAGTTTCGTGCACCAGGACCCCCAGATCCCTTTGTACTACAGTACTTTCCAGTTTCTTGCCATTAAGATAATAACTTGCTCTATGATTTTTCCTGCCAAAGTGCATAACCTCACACTTTCCAGTATTGTATTCCATCTGCCAAATCTCTGCCCACTTACTTAGCCTGTCTATGTCACTTTGCAGGTTTTTTATGTCCTCCTCACTCACTACTTTCCCTCCCATCTTTGTATCATCTGCAAACTTTGATATGTTACACTCGGTCCCCTCCTCCAAATCATTAATATAGATTGTAAAGAGTTGGGGACCCAGCACTGACCCCTGCGGAACACCACGAGTTACTGATTGCCAGTCTGAGAATGAACCATTTATCCCAACTCTCTGCTTTCTGTTAGAGAGCCAATTCTCCACCCACGCCAGAATATTACCCCCAATCCCGTGATTTTTTATCTTGAGCAATAATCTTTTGTGTGGCACCTTGTCAAATGCCTTTTGGAAGTCTAAATACACTACGTCCACTGGTTCTCCTTTATCCACCCTGTATGTTACTTCCTCAAATAACTCAAGCAAATTTGTCAAACATGACTTCCCCTTCATGAAACCATGCTGAGTTTGTCCTATTAAATTATGTTTATCCAAATGTCCCGTTACTGTCTCCTTAATAATGGAATCTAACATTTTACTAACCACAGATGTTAAGCTAACAGGTCTATAGTTTCCAGCCTTCTGCCTACTACCCTTTTTAAATAAGGGTGTTACATTAGCAGCTTTCCAATCTGCTGGGACCTTTGCTGAGTCCAGGGAGTTTTTGAAAATTATTACCAATGCATCCACAATCCCTACCGCCACTTCCCTCAAGACCCTAGGATGTAAGCCATCAGGTCCAGGGGATTTATTCGGCTTAAGTCCCATTATTTTACCAAGTACCACTTCCTTAGTAATTTTAATCATATGTAGCTCCTCTCCCCCTCGAGCCCCCTGTTTGTCCAGTGTTGGGATATTCTTAGTGTCCTCTACTGTAAAGACTGATACAAAATATTTGTTCAGCGTTTTTGCCATCTCCATATTTCCCACCATTAATTTCCCAGTCTCGTCCTCTAAGGGACCAACATTTATTTTAGCCACGCTTTTTCTTTTTATATAACGATAGAAACTTTTGCTATCTGTTTTTATATTTTTTGCTAATTTACTTTCATAATCTATTTTCCCTTTCTTAATCAATCTTTTAGTTATTTTTTGCTTTCTTTTAAAGACTTCCCAATCTTCTATCCTCCCACTAGATTTGGCTACCTTATATGCCCTTGTTTTTAGTCAGATACTATCCTTAATTACTTTACTTAGCCACGGATGGCTATCTTTTCTTTTACACTCTTTTTTCCTCAGTGGAATATATATTTTTTGGAAGTTGTAAAATAACTCCTTAAATGTACACCACTGATCATGTACCATCTTACCCTTTAATCTATTTTCCCAGTCCACTCTAATCAATTTTGCTCTCATACCTTCATAGTCTCCTTTATTCAAGCTCAGCACACTAGTTTGAGATCCAACCTTCTCACCCTCTACTTGAATATGGAATTCAACCATGTTATGGTCACTCATTCCAAGGGGATCCTTTACTAGGACATTTTTAATTAATCCTGTCTCATTACACAGGACCAAATCTAAGGTTGCTTGCCCCCTGGCCGATTCAGTTACATACTGCTCAAGAAACCGCTCGCTCTCTCTCTCTCCCAGTCTCTCTCTCTCCCCCAGTCTCTCTCTCTCTCTTTCCTGTCTCTCTCTCTCCTTTCTCTCTCTCTCCCCAGTCTCTCTCTCTCCTCTCTCTCCCCAGTCTCTCTCTCTCTCTCCCGTCTCTCTCTCTCCACCCCCCAGTCTCTCTCTCTCCCCCGTCTCTCTCTCTTCCCAGTCTCACTCACTTCCCAATTTCTCTCTCTCCTCTCTCTCTCCCCCAGTCTCTCCAACTCTCTCCCTCCAGCCTCTCTGTCTCTCTTCCCCAGTCTCTCTCTCTCACCCAGTCTCTCTCTCCATCCAGTCTCTCTCTCGTGCCAGTCTCTCTCTCCCACCAGTCTCTCTCTCTCTCCCCAAGTCTCTCTCCATCTCTCTCCCCGTCCCTCTCTCTCTCTCCCCCAGTCTATCTCTCTCTCCAGTCTCTCTCTTTCTCCCCCAGTCTCTCTCTCTCTCCCCCAGTCTCTCTCTCTCTCTCTCTCCCCAGTCTCTCTCTCTCTTTTTCTCTCTCTCTCTCTCCCTCCAGTCACTCTCTCTTTTCCCCCCAGTCTCTCTTGTAAGGCTCGCAAAATTCTACAGATTCCCCCAAACCAAGAAAAGGAGAGATTTTGGACTGTTTTAAAGAATATTGGGCCAAATGGGACTTAAAGTCAAAACCCCAGGAAGATTTGGCAATTTTAAAAGGCATGTCCAGGCCTGTAGAGAGCTGCAACAAAGGAACTGGGTTGGGCACTGTGGAACAGACAGTTTGAATACTGGAAAAGGCCAGATTGTCTGAGAATGTTCTGGACCATCCCAGCCATTCTACATAAAGACAATAGGCCCACAGAAGGACAGTTCCTGCCAAAAACCTGCAGGGCCATCAAGAACATGAATAATACAATACATGCCACTAATCAACAAAAGAGACCCTGGCCCCAGCAGGAGAAGACAATCGAACAACAGTGTAAACCCACTCAGAGAGACATCCAAAACCACTTCGCACACTTAAACTGCTTTCGAAGCAATCCCAAAACTAGTTAAAAGTCCATTCAAAATAGATGGGACCAGCCCCGAAACTCGATAAGAATTTTAAAACTATTAAAATTAACGAGCCCACCAAAATTAACAATGGGCCAGAGGAGATTTGGCGGTCAGATAAGCCAGGCCCCAAAACAGTATAATTGAGGCCTGCTTTGTCAGTTACACACAGTTCAGAAAGAGCACAGTTCACCTCACAGTTCATCCAGATACGAGCAGCCTCTCGGAACAACAACACCGGAGAAGAAGGTACTAATCATCATCATCATCAGAGGATCGGAGACTCGAGGAAAGAAGAACGAAACGAAAGGAAAAAGGAATCGCGGCAACCAAAGGCCTCAAGAAACCAACAACTAACAATATTACCACCAACTAGGTAATATTGGGCTACTGCGACCAACAAGAAACCAACCTGGAAGAAACCGAAGATTCGTAAGTTTGTTTCTAATCTACAAGCTAGTCTGACTTACCCCTGGGTAAGGTTTGACACAAAAGACTCTAAAAACTATACCTAACCAAAGGAAATTGGGTACTTACCCGATAAATCCAAATACGCACCCGACCGCATCAGCGGACATGCGAAGACTGAAAATTCAATGCAGGTGCAGTCTTCCACTATGTCTGGGGTATGGCAGGCCCCAACCGCCACAACTAAAGAGAACCCCGAAATCGCGAACTTCTACAACTGTCAAGAAAGTCGTTTGGTGAGCATTTCCTGGTCCTCTGGAATCCAACCTAGTCTCTCACTCTCTCTCTCTCCCCCAGTCAATCTCTCTCCCCCAGTTTCTCTCTCTCTCTCTCTCCCCAGTCTCTCTTTCTGTCTCTCCCCCAGTCTCTCTCTCTCTCTCTCCCCCCAGTCTCTCACTCTCCCTCTCCCTCAGTCTCGCTCTCTCTTCCCTGTCTCTCTCCCCTCTCTCTCTTCCCAGTCTCTCTCTCTCTCTCCTCTCTCTCTCTCCCCAAGTCTCTCACTCTCTCCCCCATCTCTCTCTCTCTCCACCCCAGTCACTCTCTCTCTCTCTCCCTCAGACTCTCTCTCTCACCCCCATTCTCTCTCTCTCTGTCTGTGTGCAGTTTGCACATTCTCCCCGTGTTTGCGTGGGTTTCCTCCGGGTGCTCCGGTTTCCTCCCACAGTCCAAAGATGTGCGGGTTAGGTTGATTGGCCATGATAAAAAAATTGACCCTTAATGTTAGGGGGGATTAACTACGTGGGGTTACGGGGTTACGGGGATAGGGCTTGGGTGGGATGGCTGTCGGTGTAGGGACCGGGTGCTAGGGTTTGGATGATCAGCCATGATCTCGTTGAATGGCGGAGCAGGCTCGAAGGGCCGAATGGCCTACTCTTGCTCCTATCTTCTATGTTTCTATGTTTCTATGTATCTTCTCAGTCTCTCTCTCCTCTCTCTCTCTCTCCCCAGTCTCTCCCCCTCTCTTCCCAGTCTCTCTCTCGCGCTCTCCCCCAGTCTCTCTCTCTCTCCCCTGTCTGTCTCTCCCCCCAGTCTCTCTCTCTCCCCCAGTCTCTCTCTCTCCCCCAGTTTCTCTCTCTCTCTCTCCCCCAGCCTCTCTGTCTCTCACTCTCTCTCCCCCAGTCTCTCTCTCTCTCCCACCCCTCCAGTCTCTCTCTCTCTCTTCCCAGGCTCTCTCTCTCATCCCAGTCTCTCGCACCCCCTCCACTCTCTCTCTCCCCTGTCTGTCTCTCTCTCTCTCTCTCTCAACCCAGTCTTTCTCTCCCCCTCCTCTCTCTCAATTCAATTCAAATCAATTCAATTCTAATTGCTTTATTGGCATGACAAGGTACATCTTATGTTGCCAAAGCACCGAAAAAAACATTTATGGTTGAACACATAAACGCAGATCTATCCATACAGTGTATAAACAGATATATGCCTGTGTGTATAAATATACACTCATATAATATGTATATACTCTTTTCTTAGATTTAATGGTTGTCCCTCTGCTTATGGCAAGCTGTAACATAGTTTGCTGCTAAGGTTACACAATTTCTCTGTTCCCCTAATAGGTATGGGAGTTTTTGGTAATCATTCAAATTTTTGAATTCAGGGCATATTTTTATGAATTTTGGGTAGAAATTCCCCCTTATGCCCTGATATTTTCCACAAGCTGTGAGGAAGTGCATCTCTGTCTCCTCCACTCCCTGACTGCAGTGAAAGCATATCCTGTCCTCTCTTGGCAGCCAGGTCTGTCTGTGTCTGCCTTTTTTGATGGCCAGGCTATGCTCACTAAGTCTGTACATAGTCATGGTCTCTCACTCTCTCTCCCCCAGTCTCGCTCTCTCTCCTCCCAGTCTCTTTCTCTCTCTCCCAAGTCTCTCTCTCCCTCGCAGTCTCTCTCTCTCTCCCAGTCTCTCTCTCTCTCCCAGTCTCTCTCTCTCCCCCAGACTCTCTCTCTCCCTGTCTCTCTCTCTCTCTTTCTCCCAGTCTCTCACTCTCTCTCTCCCAGTCTCTCTCTCTCATCCCAGGCTCGCTATCTCTGCCCCAGTCTCTCTCTCCCCCCCCCCAGTCTCTCTCTCTCTCTCTTCCCAGGCTCGCTCTCTCTCTCTCCCCCAGTCTCTCTCTTTCTCCCCCCAGTCTCCCTCTCTCTCCCCCAGTCTTTCTCTCTCCCGCAGTCTCTCTCTCTCTATCTCTCCACCATTCTCTCTCTCCCCAGTCTCTCTCTCTCTTTCCAGTCTCTCTCTCCCTCCTCTCTCTCTCCCCCAGTCTCTAACTCTCCCCAGTCTCTCTTTCTCTCTCCCCGTCTCTCTCTCTCCCCCAGTCGCTCTCTCTCTCCCCCAGTCTTCCTCTATCGCACAGTCTCTCTCTCTATCTCTCCCCCAGTCTCTCTCTCTCTCTTCCCAGTCTCTCTCCCCCAATCTCTCTCTTTCTCGCCCCAGTCTCTCTCTCTCTCTGCCCCAGTCTCTCTCTCTCCCCCAGTCTCTCTCTCTCTTCCCCAGTCTCTCTCTCTCTCGCCCCAGTCTATCTCTCTCTCTGCCAAGTCTCTCTCTCTCTCCCCATCTCTCTCTCTCTCTCCCCAAGTTTCTCTCTCTTCTCAGTATCCCTCTCTCTCTCTCTCTCTCCTCTCTCTCTCCCCCAGTCTCTCTCCATCTCTCTCCCCCAGTCCCTCTCTCTCTCTCTCCCCCAGTCCCTCTATCACTCTCCCCAGTCTCTCTCTTTCTCCCTAGTCTCTCTCTCTCCCCCAGTCTCACTCTCTCTCCCCAATCTTTCTCTCTCCCTGTCCCTCTCTCCCCAGTCTCTCTATCTCCCCAGTCTCTCTCTCTCTCCCCCCAGTCCCTCTCTCTCACTCTCTCTCCCCAGTCTCTCTCCATCTCCCCAGTCTCTCTCTCCCCAGTCTCTCTCTCCCCAGCCTCTCTCTCTCTCTCCCCAGTCTCTCTCTCTCTCCCAAGTCTCTCTCTCTCTCCCCAACCTCTCTCTCTCTCTCTCTCCCCCAGTATCTCTCTCTTTCCGTCTCTCCCCAGTCTCTCTCTCTCTCCACCAGTTTCTCTCTCTCTCTCTCCAGTCTCTCTCTCCCTCTCTCTCCCCCTGTCTCTCTGTCTCTCCCCAGTCTCTCTCTCTTTCCTCAGTTTCTCTCTCTCTCCCCCTTCTCTCTCTCTGCCACTGTCTCTTTCTCTCTCTCTCCCCATCTCTCTCTCTCTCCCCAAGTCTCTCTCTCTCTCTCTCTCTCTCTCTCCCCGTCTCTCTCTCTCTCTATCCCCCAGTCTCTCACTCTCTCCCCCAGTCTCTCACTCTCTCCCCCAGTCTCTCTCTCTCTCCCCAGTCTCTCTCTCCCCGTCTCTCTCTCTCTCCACAGTCTCTCTCTCCCCAGTCTCTCTCTCTCTCCCCTTCTCTCTCTCCCTCTCTCTACCACCGTTTCTTTCTCTCTCCCCATTTCTCTCTCTCTCTCTCCCCCAAGGCTCTCTCTCTCCCCCGTCTCTCTCTCTCTCTCTCTCTCTCCCAGTCTCTCTCTCTATCTCCCCCAGTCTCTCTCTATCTCCCCCAGTCTCTCGCCCTCTCTCCCCAGTCTCTCTTTCTCTCTCCCCCAGTCTCTCTCTCTCTCTCCCCCAGTCTCTCTCTCTCTCTCTCCCCCAGTCTCTCTCTCTCCCCCAGTCTCTCTCCACCAGTCTCTCTCTCTCCCCCAGTCTCACTCTGTCCCCCGGTCTCTCTTTCTCTCCCCGTCTCTCTCTCGCGCTCACCCCAGTCTCTCTCTCTCTCCCCCAGTCTTTCTCCCACAGTCTCGCTCCCTCTATCTCTCCCCCATTCTCTCTCTCTCCCCAGTCTCTCTCTTCCCAGTCTCTCTCTCCCTCCTCTCTCTCTCCCCCAGTCTCTCTCTTCTCTCTCCCCAGTCTCTTTCTCTCTCTCCTGCTCTCTCTCTCTCTCTCCCCCATCTCTCTCTCTCTCCCCAGTCTCTCTCAGTTCAGTTCAGTTCAGTTCAAATGCTTTATTGGCATGAAAGTTTACAGAGAACCATATTGCCAAAGCTTACATAGCAAAAAGGTACAGTTTTCCAACATTCTGTAGGTGTCAATCGATTTGACATTTGTTGGGTACATACAATATTACTTTTAAACAATATTAATTTTAAACAGTCTTTCTACTTCATTTGGTACGTTCAATATTAATTTTAAACAGTCTTACTTTTAAACAGTCCTCAGGTTGTGACATGTTGTTACATATTTGGCCCCAAGGTATGGTCTGTCTCCTTCTCCTAGGACTAATCTCAATTTTGACAGATCATCCAATTCCTTGAAATCTGGGGTTGTTTGGCTTAGCTTGTTGAATAATATGTTTCTTGATGTGTTGAATTTTTCGCATTTTAGGAGGAAATGCATTTCTGTTTCAACCTCGCCAGCCAGACATTGATCGCATATTCTATTCTCTCTAGGCTGCCAGGATTTCTTGTATCTGCCTTTTTCAATTTCCAGTTGGTGGTCGCTTAGTCTGTACCTGGTGAGGGTCTGTCTCTGTTTTGTGTCTCTGATGGTCGTGAGGTAGTCTGCCAGTTTATATTCTCTTTTTAGGGCCCGGTAACATTCTAATCTGCTTTGGCTTTCGGTTATTTTGTTCCTCTCTCTCCCCCGTCTTTCTCTATCCCACAGTCTCTCTCTCTCTCTATCTCTCCCCCATTCTCTCTCTCTCCCCCAGTCTCTCTCTCTCTCTTCCCAGTCTCTCTCCCCCAGTCTCTCTCTCTCACCCCAGTCTCTCTCTCTCTCTGCCCCAGTCTCTCTCTCTCTCCCCAATCTCTCTCTCTCCCAGTCTCTCTCTCGCCCCAGTCTCTCTCTCTCTCTCTGCCCAGTCTCTCTCTCTCTCTCCCTATCTCTCTCTCTCTCTTTCCCCAAGTTTCTTTCTATTCCCAGTATCCATCTCTCTCTCTCTGCTCTCTCTCTCCCCCAGTCTCTCTCCATATCTCTCCCCCAGTCCTTCTCTCTCTCTCTCTCTCCCCCAGTCCCTCTATCACTCTCCCCAGTCTCTCTCTTTCTCCCCAGTCTCTCTCTCTCTCACAGTCTCACTCTCTCTCCCCAATCGCTCTCTCTCCCTGTCCCTCTCTCCCCAGTCTCTCTATCTCCCCCGTCTCTCTTTCTCTCTCCCCGTCTCTCTCTCTCTCTCTCCCCCAGTTTCTCTCTCTCCCCCAGTCTCTCGCTCTCACTCTCTCCCCCCAGTCTCTCTCTCTCTCCCCAGTCAGTTCAGTTCAGTTCAAATGCTTTATTGGCATGAAAGTTTACAGAGAACCATATTGCCAAAGCTTACATAGCAAAAAGGTACAGTTTTCCAACATTCTGTAGGTGTCAATCGATTTGACATTTGTTGGGTATATACAATATTACTTTTAAACAATATTAATTTTAAACAGTCTTTCTACTTCATTTGGTACGTTCAATATTAATTTTAAACAGTCTTACTTTTAAACAGTCCTCAGGTTGTGACATGTTGTTACATATTTAGCCCCAAGGTATGGTCTGTCTCCTTCTCCTAGGACTAATCTCAATTTTGACAGATCATCCAATTCCTTGAAATCTGGGGTTGTTTGGCTTAGCTTGTTGAATAATATGTTTCTTGATGTGTTGAATTTTTTGCATTTTAGGAGGAAATGCATTTCTGTTTCAACCTCGCCAGCCAGACATTGATCGCATATTCTATTCTCTCTAGGCTGCCAGGATTTCTTGTATCTGCCTTTTTCAATTTCCAGTTGGTGGTCGCTTAGTCTGTACCTGGTGAGGGTCTGTCTCTGTTTTGTGTCTCTGATGGTCGTGAGGTAGTCTGCCAGTTTATATTCTCTTTTTAGGGCCCGGTAACATTCTAATCTGCTTTGGCTTTCGGTTATTTTGTTCCAATGTTCCAGGTAGGTTTCTTTGCATTTTTTAATGATTTAGTTCACTCGGATTGGTGTTTGGACGGCTGTGTTGGTCTGGGGCTGGTCAGGGTCCGGCTGAGTACTTAGTTTCAGTAGCAGCTGACTCAGGGGACTCTTTTCTGGGTTTAGCTCTTGGGTCTGAAAGGCTTTGAAATGAAGGGTGTCTGGGGAGCTAGATTTGAGGTGATTTAGGAAGTTTAGTGCTCGTTTTTGGATGTTTATTATCAGTGGGTATCTGCCTAGTTCGGCTCTGCATGCATTTGTTGGCGTTTTTCTTTGGGTGCGAAGGATGCTTCGGCAGAATTCTGCATGTAGGGCTTCTATTGTGTGTTTTTCCCATTTAGTGTAGCTTTGGTGATTTAGCGGGCCCCATACTTCACTACCGTACAGTGCAATGGGCAGGATTATGCTGTCAAAAATTTTGAGCCAGATTTTGATTGGGATTTGGATGTTGTAGAATTTTCTTTTTATTGCATATAGGGCTCTTCGGGCTTTTTCTTTTAGTGCATTCACTGCTATGCTGAAGCTCCCTGATGCTGTAATAGTTAGACCAAGGTAGGTGTAGCTCATAGTGTGTCCTATAGTGGTATCACTGAGGGTAAACTGGTATTTGTTTTCCTGACATCTGGGTCTTTTCTGAAAAATCATGATGTTGGTTTTCTTTAGATTTACTGTTAGAGCCCAATTTTGGCAGTATTTGTCGAGTAGGTCTAGTTGTTGCTGTAATCCCTGTTCTGTGGGAGACAGCAGAACCAGGTCGTCCGCATAGAACAGGGACTTCACTTCTCCATCCAGGAGACGGAGACCTGGTGACTCGCTTTGCTCCAGCATGTCTGCTAATTCATTTATGTATATGTTGAACAGGGTCGGGCTCAAATTGCAGCCCTGCCGGACGCCTCTTCTCTGGGTGAAGAAATCGGTGCGTTTGTCTCCAATTTTGACCCCGCATTTGTTTTTCAGATACATTGATTTAATAAGGTCATAGACTTTGCCCCCTATTCCACACTGAAGAAGTTTATAATAGAGCCCTTCGTGCCATATAGAGTCAAAGGCTTTCTTGAAGTCGATGAAACAGGCGAATATTTTCCCATTTTTTGTTTGGTGTTTATGTTTTTCAATGAGGGTGTGAAGGTTATAGATATGGTCGGCGGTGCGGTGTTTTGGAAGAAAGCCTATTTGGTTTTTTCTGAGGATATTATGTTTGTTAAGAAAATCAAGTAATCTACTATTTAGAATACTGCAGAATAACTTCCCTAGACAACTGTTGACACAGATGCCGCGGTAGTTATTTGGGTCTGATTTGTTTCCACTTTTATATATGGGGGAGATTAGTCCTTGGCACCAGATATCGGGAAAACAGCCTGAGCATAATATGATGTTGAATAGTTTGAGTATCGCACCCTGCATCTCCATATTGCTGAACTTTAGCATTTCATTTTTGATGTTGTCTGGGCCACAGGCTTTCTTTAGGTGGAGAGATTTTGTTTTTGTGGCCAGTTCTTTCCATGTGATTGGGGAGTCTAGAGGGTTTTGGTTGTCTTTAATTGTTGCTTCTAATGTGTGGAGTTTTTCTGTGACCTGATGTTGACTTGGGTTTGTTTTGTTTTTTGGGATGTCTTTGTAGAGGTTTTCAAAATGTGTTCTCCAGATGTCGCCATCTTGGATTGGTAATGCTTGCAATTGTGTTGTACTCAGGTTATTCCACATTTCCCAGAATTGTTTTGGATTGGTGGAGTTTTCAATTTCTTCGAGTATTTTGTGGGTATAGTTTTGTGTTTTGTTCCTAATGGTGTGTTTATATCTTTTGAGGGTTTCATTGTATCTAGTACGTAGGTCCGGATTGTTTGGTTGCCGATGCTTTTGGTTTGATATTTTTCTCAGGTCTTTTCTGGCATTTTTGCATTCGTGGTCAAACCATTTCATATTTTTATTTTGTCTTTTGTGACACTTCCTCTTCTGTTTCACGAGGTCGGCTTTTACAGCTGCCTCATGGAAGATCATATTTATATCCTCTATGGCCGTGTTTACACCATCTCTGGTGATCTCATATAGATTTTCTTTAAATTTTGAAATTTTACTTGTGAGATCAGGTGAATTTAGTGCTGTGATGAATTTATCTCCACTGTCTGGGGCCCATCTGTATGTCTGGTTTATTTTATGTAGCTTACTGTGTTCCTTTTTTGTGTCTGTAGTTTGGGCAGAAAGTTTAAGGTACACATTTATTTGGTTATGGTCTGAGAGGGGGGATTGCTGCCTGACAGTGAATGCGTTGATATCGCAGGGGTCCAGGTCAGTGATTGTATAGTCCACCACACTAGACCCAAGAGTTGAGGAGTATGTGAGTCTCCCTAGGGAGTCCCCTCTGAACCTACCATTAACTATGTACAGGCCTAAGGCTCGGCAGAGTTGCACTACCTCCCTACCGCTTTTATTTATTTCACGATCAAGGTTGTTCCGATTTGCGATGGCTGGTGTGACATCTAAAGGGGTCTGGCCAAACACATGGTTGTTTCCCTGTGGGTCTATGAAGTCAGGTTCACAACCGGTCCTTGCATTTAGGTCCCCACATATTATCACCTTTCCTTGGGCCTGGAAATGGCTGATTTCCATGTGGAGAGTATCAAATAACTCCTCTTCGAAATATGGCGAATCTATTGGAGGTATGTAGATCGCACATAAGTAAACATCTTTTTTTGCTATTCCTATATTTTTATCTAGTTTTAGCCATACGTGTGAATTCCCCTGTTTTACCGGTGAGATGTGTTTGTCCAGTTCGTCTCTCTCTCCCCCTCTCTCCCCATCTCTCTCTCTCCACAGTCTCTCTCTCTCCCCAGTCTCTCTCTCTCCCCTTCTCTCTCTCCCCTTCTCTCTCTCCCTCTCTCTATCACCGTCTCTTTCTCTCTCCCCTCTCTCTCTCTCAATTCAATTCAATTCAAATCACTTTATTGGCATGATAAGGTACATCTTATGTTGCCAAAGCATCGAAAAACATTTATGGTTGAACACATAAACGCAGATCTATTCATACAGTGTATAAACAGATATATCCCTGAGTGTATAAATATACAATCGTATAATTTGTATATACTCTTTTCTTAGGTTTACTCGTTGTCCCTCTGTTTATGGCAAGCTGTAACATAGTGTGCCGCTAAGGTTACACAATTTCTCTGTTCCCCTAGTAGGTATGGGAGTTTTTGGTCGTCATTCAAATTTCTGAATTCAGGGCATATTTTTGTGAATTTTTGGTAGAAATTCTCCCTGATGCCCTGATATTTTCCACAAGCTGTGAGGAAGTGCCTCTCTGTCTCCACCACTCCCTGACTGCAGTGAGAGCATATCATGTCCTCTCTTGGCAGCCGGGTCTGTCTGTGTCTGCCTTTTTCAATGGCCAGGCTATGTTCACTGAGTCTGTACCTTGTCAAGGTTTTTCTCAGTTTGCTATCCTTTACCATGGTCAGGTACTCAGCCATGTTGTACTGTCTGTTTAGGTCCAAGTAGCAATTGAGTTTGTTTTGGGTCTTTGTTGTTTCTGCCCAATATGACAGGTATTCTTCCTTTTGCTTAGTGACAATTGTGTTGGGTCGAATTCTCTGTGCTACGATGTCACTGTCCTGGGGCTGGTTATTGTTAGTAGTGTTAGTATGTGGCGACACGCCACCACTGGACATAATCCGCTCACGGCGGCACAGACAGTCTAAGCAGAAGCCCCCAGCCGGGGGCCCTTTCCTCCAGCAACTTGTTTCCCGCAGGGACAGGCTGCCGGGAGCACTTCCTGTCTGGGAAGTATTTAAGTGGATGCGCGGGCTTTTCTAGTTCCTGTTTGCCATGTGGTCAGAATAAAGAAGCTGTGTTTTCAATAGCTCTGTCTCGACTCCCACGTTTGCCGCGGTATCTCAACACTGGTGACCACGACGCTCAGGACGAATCCTAAGCTAGCATGGCGGATACAAACGTAGTCACGGTTAAATTACCTGACTTTTGGGAGAACCTCGCCGAAGCCTGGTTCGTTCAAGCTGAGTCCAGATTCCGGCTGAAAGGCATTACAGTCGACGCCACGAAGTACGACTACCTCGTCGCCTCGCTCACCTACGCTACAGTCCCCAAGGTTTGGGCAGCGCTGCAGGATCCACCAACGGAGGGCAAGTACGAGCATCTGAAGGCTGCGCTACTTAAAAAATTTCAAACGTCCTCTTACCAGCGCCACTGCCAACTCCTGGACCTCTCCGGCCTTGGTGACGCTTCACCATCAGACCTGCTTTCCCACATGCTGTCCCTCTCAGACGACAAAAATCCCGGCGCCCTTTTTCGCACGCTTTTCATTCGGCAGCTCCCCGCCAGCATCCGCCCACTCCTTGTGGAGTCTGACTCCACGGACCTGAATGAGATAGCCGAAAAGGCCGACCGGCTGCTCTCTGCACAGGCCGCTCGCGACGTCGCGCCCGACCTCACGGCAACGACCACGCGGTCTTCCCGGGCCGCTAGGCCCGACCGCCCTACCACTCCGGGTCACTGCTACTACCACACCCGTTTTGGCGCTAGGGCTCAACGCTGCACGCCACCGTGTTCCTTCAAACCCACCCCCCGCACCGGCCCCCGCGATGGCCGCGGGGCAGAAGGAGCCCCTACTGTACGTCACTGACGACAGAACCAACCGCCGATTTCTGTGCGACACAGGGGCCCAGCACAGCATCACCCCCGCCTCCGCCCTCGAGATCCAACGAGGCACACGGGGTATCACACTGGCTGCAGCCAACGGCTCTGAAATCCGCACATATGGCACCCGCATGGTCACGCTCGACCTCACGGGCCGCCGCTACCGCTGGGAGTTCCTGACAGCCAAGGTCCTCTGCCCACTCATCGGCGCCGACTTCCTACGTGCCCACGGCCTCCTTGTCGACATTCCGAGGCACCGCCTCGTCGACATCAACACTATGGCCCCCATCCCCGGCGCCTTTACCCCGGCCCGTTCGGCCGGCCCGACGACCTACTGCCTCGCCAGAGCCACGGACGACTACTCGGCACTCCTAGCTGAGTTTCCCGCCCTCACTAACCCGACCTTTTCGGCCAAAGCCGCCAAGCACGGTGTGGAACACTATATCCCCACCACCGGCCCCCCAGTTTCTGCCCACGCCCGCAGACTCAACCCGGCCAAGCTGGAAATCGCGCGGGCCGAGTTTACCAACATGGAACAACTCGGCATCATCCGCCGCTCCAGCAGCCCTTGGGCCTCGCCCCTCCACATCGCCCCCAAGCCCGGCGGAGGCTGGCGCCCTTGCGGGGACTACCGCCGCCTCAACGACGCCACCACCCCCGATCGGGACCCGGTGCCACACATCCAGGACTTCTCGGCCCGACTGGCCGGACGAACCGTCTTTTCCAAAGTCGACCTGGTGCGCGGTTACCACCAAGTCCCCGTACACCCCGCGGACATCCCCAAAACGGCCGTCATCACCCCATTCGGCCTGTTCGAGTTCCTGAGGATGCCCTTCGGCCTCAAGAATGCAGCACAGGCTTTCCAGCACCTTATGGACTCAGTCCTCCGGGACCTGAACTTCCTATTCGTCTATCTAGACGACATTCTCGTGGCCAGCTCCTCCAAACAGGAACACCTCGAACACCTTCGCATCCTGTTCAGGCGCCTAGCCCAACACGGGCTCATCCTCAGCCCGGCGAAGTGCCAATTCGGCCTAACCGAGATCGATTTTCTCGGTCACCACATCACCCCTGCCGGGGCCGTCCCCCTGCCCAACAAGGTGCAGGCCGTCCAGCAATTCCCCCGCCCCACAACCATCAAGGGCCTCCAGGAGTTCCTCGGGATGGTGAACTTCTACAACAGGTTCATCCCCAGAGCCGCAGCCCTTATGAAGCCCCTATACGACTCCCTCCGAGGGAAATCCGGCAAGATGGACGTAGCCTGGACCACTGACACGGCAGCCGCCTTCGACGCCACCAAAAACGCGCTCGCCGACGCCACTCTGCTCGCGCACCCGAGGGCCGATGCCCGGGTCACGCTCACCACCGACGCCTCCGACCACGCGGTCGGGGCCGTGTTCGAGCAGTGGGTCAATGGCGTGTGGCAGCCACTTGCCTTCTACAGCCGCCAACTGCGCCCCCCGGAGGTCAAATACTCCACTTTCGACCGCGAGCTTCTCGCACTCCACCTGTCAGTCCGCCATTTCAGGTTCCTCCTGGAAGGCCGCCCCTTCACCGCGTATGCGGACCACAAGCCACTCACATACGCGATGGCCAAGCACACCGAACCCTGGTCCGCTAGGCAGCAACGCCAGCTCGCGGCCGTCTCCGAGTTTACTACGGACATTCAGCACGTCTCCGGTAGAGACAACGTGGTCGCCGACTGCCTTTCCCGTCCCGCCGTCTGTGCGAATCACCTCGCGGTCGACTACGCACAACTAGCAGCGGCCCAGCTCACGGACCCAGACCTCCTCTTGGCGGCTACCAGCCTGCCAGGGCTACGCCGAGCCAAGGTCGCGCACGGGCCCGAAGCCACGGCAGTCACGTGCGACGTCTCACTCGGCCAACCCAGGCCGGTCGTCCCTGAGACCTGGCACCGCCGCGTCTTCGACGCGCTCCACGGGCTCTCTCACCCGGGTTCCCGCGCATCCGTCAAACTCCTCTCCAAGCGCTTCGTCTGGCGCGGCCTTAGCAGAGATGTTCGGACTTGGGCCACCTCCTGCCTCGCCTGCCAACGGGCTAAGGTACAGCTGCACACCAAAGCACCCCTGGGAGACTTCGAGGTACCCAGCCGCCGTTTCGACCACGTACACGTCGACATCGTCGGTCCCCTGCCGCCATTGCAAGGCCAAACTTATCTCCTCACGATGGTCGACCGCTACACACGCTGGCCTGAGGCAGTGCCGCTGACCTCCACCACCACAGCCGACATCGCCAGGGCGTTCGTTAACACCTGGGTTGCGAGGTTCGGCGTACCGGCCGACATAACCTCCGACAGAGGCGCCCAGTTCACCTCCGAACTCTGGACGGCCACAGCACGCAACCTCGGGGTGACGCTCCACCGCACCACGGCGTACCACCCGCAGGCCAACGGACTTTGTGAACGCTTCCACAGGTCACTCAAGGCCTCACTCCGCGCCGGCCTGCAGGACAGTACCTGGACTGACCGCCTACCGTGGGTGCTACTCGGCCTACGCACCGCGATCAAGGAAGACCTCCAGTCCTCGGCAGCGGAGTTAGTCTACGGACAACCGCTGCGCGTCCCAGGCGAATTCCTTCCGGAGCCTACCAAGCCTTGGTCGGCCGAACAGCAGCGGCTCGACTCTTTCTCTTCCGCTCAGCAGTTCGCCCCACTTCCGTTCAACCGACACGGCGAACTCGCACCTCACGTCCCGCCAAATTTACAGCAGGCGCGCTTCGTCTTCGTGCGACACGACATGCACCGCGGGCCCCTGCGACCCCCGTACGACGGTCCGTACGAGGTACTACAAACCGGGGACAAGGTATTCAAGCTGCGACTCGGCGACAGGGTCGAGACAGCCTCCATCGACCGGCTCAAACCAGCACACACAGAACCAGGGGAACAGGTCCCCGTGGCCCAGCCTCCAGCCAGAGGCCGTCCCCCCGGCAAGCCAGCACAGCCGGCGGCGAACCGCCCGACCCAACCAACCAGACCGGCGACCACTCAGAGCCGCTGCGGCAGAACCATTAGACCACCGTCACGACTCGTCCACTCCTCCTAAGCGGATTCTGGGGGGAGCTCTGTGGCGACACGCCACCACTGGACATAATCCGCTCACGGCGGCACAGACAGTCTAAGCAGAAGCCCCCAGCCGGGGGCCCTTTCCTCCAGCAACTTGTTTCCCGCAGGGACAGGCTGCCGGGAGCACTTCCTGTCTGGGAAGTATTTAAGTGGATGCGCGGGCTTTTCTAGTTCCTGTTTGCCATGTGGTCAGAATAAAGAAGCTGTGTTTTCAATAGCTCTGTCTCGACTCCCACGTTTGCCGCAGTATCTCAACAAGTAGTTAATTCACGGAGTCCCAGGACTAGTTGACTGAGGGTATTCTTCTTTATGGTCCTCTCTTGGCATTTCAGGGCTTCGTAATGATAGCAGTGGGGGTTGCTCATTTTTAGGTGTTTCCAAAATTTGGTGGCTCTTTTTTGGATAGTAATTATTAATGGATATTGGCCTAGTTCTGCCCTGCATGCATTGTTTACGGTTTTCCTTTGAGTCCGGAGGATACCTTTACAGAATTCTGCATGTAGGATCTCAATTGGGTGTTTGTCCCATTTTACAAATTCTTGTTGTGTTAGCGGTCCCCACACCTCACTGCCATAGAGTGCAATTGGTTCAATTACTGATTTTAAAATTTTGAGCCAAATGCCAATTGGGATTTCTATTTGGATTGATTTTTTAATGGCATAAAAAGCCCTTCTAGCTTTCTCTTTCAGTTCATTCACAGCCAGATGAAAATTTCCCATGGAGCTGATTTTTAAGCCCAAGTATGTGTAGTTAGTGGTTTGTTAATTTTAGTTGTTCCTAGTGTGAAATTTATTCTGGGTCCCTGATGTCTGGATCTTTGCTGGAACACAAGGACTTTGGTTTTTTGGGGGTTTATTGTCAGGGCCCAGGTCTGACAGAATGACTCCAGCAGTCCCTCTCTCTCACTCTCTCTCCCCAGTCTCTCTCCATCTCCCCAGTCTCTCTCTCCCCAGTCTCTATCTTTCTCCCCTGTCTCTCTCTCTGTTTATCTCCCCCAGTAACCCGCTCTCTCTCTGATTCCAGTCTCTCTCTCCTCAGCCTCTCTCTCTCTCTCCCCAGTCTCTCTCTCTCTCCCAAGTCTCTCTCTCTCTCCCCAATCTCTCTCTCTCTCTCCCCCAATATCTCTCTTTCCGTCTCTCCCCAGTCTCTCTCTCTCTCCACCAGTTTCTCTCTCTCTCTCCCCGTCTCTCTCTCCCTCTCTCTCCCCCTGTCTCTCTGTCTCTCCCCAGTCTCTCTCTTTCCTCAGTTTCTCTCTCTCTCCCCCTTCTCTCTCTCTCTCTACCCCGTCTCTTTCTCTCTCTCTCCCCGTCTCTCTCTCTCTCCCCAAGTCTCTCTCGCTCTCTCTCTCCCAGTCTCTCTCTATATCTCCCCCAGTCTCTCTCTCTCTCCCCATCTCTCTTTCTCTCTCCCCGTCTCTCTCTCTCTCTCCCCCAGTTTCTCTCTCTCCCCCAGTCTCTCACTCCCTCTCTCCCCAGTCTCTCACTTTCTCCCCCCAGTCTCTCTCTCTCTCCCCAGTCTCTCTCTCCCCCTCTCTCCCCGTCTCTCTCTCTCTCCACAGTCTCTCTCTCTCTCCCCAGTCTCTCTCTCTCTCCCCTTCTCTCTCTCCCTCTCTCTACCACCATTTCTTTCTCTCTCCCCATCTCTCTCTCTCTCTCCCCCAAGGCTCTCTCTCTCCCCCGTCGTTCTCTCCCTCTCTCTCCCAGTCTCTCACTCTATCTCCCCCAGTCACTCTCTCTATCTCCCCCAGTCTCTCTCCCTCTCTCCCCCAGTCTCTCTTTCTCTCTCCCCCAGTCTCTCTCTCTCTATCTCCCCCAGTCTCTCTCTCTCCCCCAATCTCTCTCCACCAGCCTCTCTCTCTCCCCCAGTCTCTCACTCCCTCTCTCCCCAGTCTCTCACTTTCTCCCCCCAGTCTCTCTCTCTCTCCCCAGTCTCTCTCTCCCCCTCTCTCCCCGTCTCTCTCTCTCTCCACAGTCAGTTCAGTTCAGTTCAGTTCAAATGCTTTATTGGCATGAAAGTTTACAGAGAACCATATTGCCAAAGCTTACATTGCAAAAAGGTACAGTTTTCCAACATTCTGTAGGTGTCAATCGATTTGACATTTGTTGGGTATATACAATATTACTTTTAAACAATATTAATTTTAAACAGTCTTTCTACTTCATTTGGTACGTTCAATATTAATTTTAAACAGTCTTACTTTTAAACAGTCCTCAGGTTGTGACATGTTGTTACATATTTAGCCCCAAGGTATGGTCTGTCTCCTTCTCCTAGGACTAATCTCAATTTTGACAGATCATCCAATTCCTTGAAATCTGGGGTTGTTTGGCTTAGCTTGTTGAATAATATGTTTCTTGATGTGTTGAATTTTTCGCATTTTAGGAGGAAATGCATTTCTGTTTCAACCTCGCCAGCCAGACATTGATCGCATATTCTATTCTCTCTCTCCCCAGTCTCTCTCTCTCTCCCCTTCTCTCTCTCCCTCTCTCTACCACCATTTCTTTCTCTCTCCCCATCTCTCTCTCTCTCTCCCCCAAGGCTCTCTCTCTCCCCCGTCGTTCTCTCCCTCTCTCTCCCAGTCTCTCACTCTATCTCCCCCAGTCACTCTCTCTATCTCCCCCAGTCTCTCTCCCTCTCTCCCCCAGTCTCTCTTTCTCTCTCCCCCAGTCTCTCTCTCTCTATCTCCCCCAGTCTCTCTCTCTCCCCCAATCTCTCTCCACCAGCCTCTCTCTCTCCCCAGTCTCTCTATCTCTCTCTCTCCCCCAGTCTCTCTCTCTCCCCCAGTCTCTCTCCACCAGTCTCTCTCTCTCCCCCAGTCTCACTCTGTCCCCCAGTCTCTCTTTCTCGCCCCATCTCTCTCTCGCGCTCACCCTAGTCTCTCTCTCTCCCCCCCAGTCTTTCTCCCACAGTCTCGCTCCCTCTATCTCTCCCCCATTCTCTCTCTCTCCCCAGTCTCTCTCTTCCCAGTCTCTCTCTCCCTCCTCTCTCTCTCCCCCAGTCTCTCTCTTCTCTCTCCCCAGTCTCTTTCTCTCTCTCCTGCTCTCTCTCTCTCCCCCCATCTCTCTCTCTCTCTCCCCCAGTCTCTCTCTCTCTCCCCCAGTCTTTCTCTATCCCACAGTCTCTCTCTCTCTCTATCAATTCAATTCAATTCAATTCAAATCGCTTTATTGGCATGACAAATTACATCTTATGTTGCCAAAGCATTGAAAAACATTCATGTTTGTTCACAAAAATACAAATCTATCCATACAGTGTATAAACAGATATATCCCTGAGTGTATAAATATACTTTCATATAATTTATATATACTCTTTTCTTATATTTAGTGGTTGTCCCTCTGTTTATGGCAAGCTGTAACATAGTGTGCCGCTAGTGTTACACAATTTCTCTCTTCCCCTAGTAGGTATGGGAGTTTTTGGTCGTCACTCAAATTTCTGAATTCCGGGCATATTTTTGTGAATTTTGGGTAGAAATTCTCCCTTATGCTCTGATATTTTCTACAAGCTGTGAGGAAGTGCATCTCTGTCTCCACCACTCCCTGACTGCAGTGAGAGCATATCCTGTCCTCTCTTGGTAGCCGGGTCTGCCTGTGTCTACCTTTTTCGATCGCCAGGTTATGTTCACTAAGTCTGTACATTGTCAAAGTTTTTCTCCCCTGTGTCTCTCTCTCTCTCCCAGTCTCTCTCTCTATCTCCCCCAGTCTCTCTCTCTATCTCCCCCAGTCTCTTTCTCTCTCTCCCCCAGTCTCTCTCTCTCTCTTCCCAGTCTCTCTCTCTCACCCCAGTCTCTCTCTCTCTCTGCCCCAGTCTCGCTCTCTCTCCCCCAGTCTCTCTCTCTCCCAGTCTCTCTCTCCCACTCGCCCCAGTCTCTCTCTCTCTCTCTCTGCCCAGTCTCTCTCTCTCTCCCTATCTCTCTCTCTCTCTTTCCCCAAGTTTCTCTCTCTTCCCAGTATCCCTATCTCTCTCTGCTCTCTCTCTCCCCCAGTCTCTCTCCATCTCTCTCCCCCAGTCCCTCTCTCTCTCTCTCCCCAGTCCCTCTATCACTCTCCCCAGTCTCTCTCTTTCTCCCCAGTCTCTCTCTCTCCCCCAGTCTCACTCTCTCTCCCCAATCTCTCTCTCTCCCTGTCCCTCTCTCTCTCTCCCTGTCCCTCTCTCCCCCAGTCTCTCTCTCACCCCCAGTCTCTCTCCACCAGTCTCTCTCCCCCAGTCTCACTCTCTCCCCCAGTCTCTCTTTCTCTCTCCGTCTCTCTCTTGTGCACACCCCAGTCTCTCTCTCTCTCCCATCTATCTCCCGCAGTCTCGCTCTCTCTATCTCTCCCCCATTCTCTCTCTCTTCCCAGTCTCTCTCTCCCTCCTCTCTCTCTCCCCAGTCTCTCTCTTCTCTCTCCCCAGTCTCTTTCTCTCTCTCCTGCTCTCTCTCTCTCTCTCTCCCCATCTCTCTCTCTCTCCCCCAGCCTCTCTCTCTCTCCCCCAGTCTCTCTCTCTCTCTTCCCCAGTCTCTCTCTCTCCCCAGTCTCTCGCTCTCTCTCTCCCTCAGTCTCTCTCTCTTCCTAGTCTTTCTCTCTCTCTCTATCTCTCTCCCCATCTCTTTCTTTCTCTCTCTTTCTTCCCAGTATCCCTCTCTCTTTCTCTCCTCTCTCTCTCCCCCAATCTCTCTCCGTCTCTCTCCCCCAGTCCCTCTCTCTCTCTCTCTCTCCCCCAGTCTCTATCACTGTCCCCAGTCTCTCTCTTTCTCCCCAGTCTCTCTCTCTTCCCCGTCTCGCTCTCTCCCCAATCTCTCTCTCTCCCCGTTTCTCTCTCTCCCCAGTCTCTCTATCTCCCCAGTCTCTCACTCTCTCTCCCCAGTCCCTCTCTCTCCCCAATCTCTCTCTCTCTCTCTCCCTCTCCCCCAGTCTCTCTCTCTCTTTCCCTCTCTCCCCAGTCTCTCTCTCTCTCCACCAGTTTCTCTCTCTCTCCCCCTGTCTCTCTCTGTCTCTCCCCAGTCCCTCTCTCTCTCCTCAGTCTCTCTCTCTCCCCCAGTCTCTCTCTCTCCCCGTCTCTCACTCTCCCAGTCTCTCTCTCCCCGTATCTCTCAATTCAATTCAATTCAATTCAAATCACTTTATTGGCATGACAAGGTACATCTTATGCTGCCAAAGCATCGAAAAACATTCATGGTTGTACACAAAAATATAGATCTATCCATACAGTCTCTCTCTCTCTCCCCCAGTCTCCCCCCTCTCTCTCTCTCCAGTCTCTCTCTCCCCAGTCTCTCTCTCTCTCTCCCCAGTCTCTCACTCTCTCTCTCCCAAGTCTCTCTCCCCAATCTCTCTCTCTCTCCCCCAGTCTCTCTCTCTTTCCTGCTCTCCCCAGTCTCTCTCTCTCCCCGTCTCTCTCTCTCCCCAGTCTCTCTCTCTCTCAAATTCAAATTCAAATTCAAATCGCTTTATTGGCATGATAAGGTGCATCTTATGTTGCCAAAGCATCAAAATACATTTATGGTTGAACACATAAACGCAGTTCTATTCATACAGTGTATAAACAGGTATATCCCTGAGTGTATCAATATACATTCGCATTGTTTATATATACTCTTTTCTTAGTTTACTGGTTGTCCCTCTGTTCATGGCAAGCTGTAACATAGTGTGCCGCCAGTGTTACACAGCTTCTCTCCTCCCCCAGTAGGAATGGGAGTTTTTGGTTGTCATTCAGATTTCTGAATTCAGGGCATATTTGTGAGAATTTTTGGTAGAAATTCTCCCTGATGCCCTGATATTTTCCACAGGCTGTGAGGAAGTGCATCTCTGTCTCCACTACTCCCTGACTGCAGTGAGAGCATATCCTGTCTTCTCTTGGCAGCCTGGTCTGCCTGTGTCTGCCTTTTTCGATCGCTAGGCTATGTTCGCTAAGTCTGTACCTTGTCAAGGTTCTTCTCAGTTTGTTATCCTTTACCATGGTCAGGTAATCAGCTATGTTGTATTGTCTGTTTAGGGCCAAGTAGCAATTGAGTTTGCTTTGGGTTTTTGTTGTTTCTGCCCAATATGTCAGATATTTTTCCTTTTGCTTAGCGACGATTGTGTTGGGTCGAATTCTTTGTGTTACCCTGTCACTGTCCTGGGGCTGGTTATTGTTAGTATTGTTAGTAGTTACTTCACTGAGTCCCAGGACTAGTTGACTGAGGGTATTCTTCTTTATGGTCATATTCTCTCTCTCCCCCCCTCTCTCTCTCTCTCCACAGTCTCTTTCTCTCTCTCCCCTTCTCTCTCTCTCTACCTCCGTCTTTCTTTCTCTCTCTTTCCCCGTCTCCCTCTCTCTCTCCCCAAGTCTCTCTCTCTCTCTCCCCGTCTCTATCTCTCTCTCTCCCAGTCTCTCTCTCTATGTCCCCAGTCTCTCTCTCTCTCCCCTAGTCTCTCTTTCTCTCTTCCCAGTCTCTCTCTCACCCCAGTCTCTCTCTCTTCCCAGTCTCTCTATCTCTCCCTGGTCTCTCTCTCTCTCCCCCAAGTCTCTCTCTCTCTCCACCTGTCTCACTCTCTCCCTCGTCTCTCTCATGCTCTCTCCCCCAGTCTCTCTCTCTCCCCCGATTCTCTATCACTCTCCCCATTCTCTCTCTTTCTCCCCCAGACTCTCTCTCCCCGTCTCACTCCCTCTCCCCAGTCTCTCTCTCCCCAGTCTCTCTCTCTCCCCAGTCTCTCTCTCTCTCCCCAGTCTCTTTCGTTCTCTCCCCAGTCCCTCTCTCCTCCGTCTCTCTCCCCGTCTCTCTCTCTCTCTCTCCCAGTCCCCCCTCTCTCTCTCTCTCCAATCTCCCTCTCCCCAGTCTCTCTCTCTCTCTCCCCAGTCTCTCTCTCTCTCCAATCTCCCTCTCCCCAGTCTCTCTCTCTCTCTCTCCCCAGTCTCTCTCTCTCTCCCCAGTCTCTCTCTCTCTCCCAAGTCTCTCCCTCTCCCCAATCTCTCTTTCTCTCTCTCTCCCCAGTCTCTCTCTCTTTCTCTCTCTCCCCAGTCTCTCTCTCTCTTTCTCTCTCCCCCCAGTCTCTCTCTCTCTCCCCCCCAGTCGCTCTCTCTCTCTCTCCAGTCTCTCTCTCTCTCCCCAGTCTCTCTCTCTCTCTGTCTCCCCAGTCTCTCTCTCCCTCTCTTTCTCCCGTCTCTCTCTCTCTCCCCAATCTCTCTCTCACGCCGCAGTCTGTTTCTCTCGCTCCCCCTTCTCTCTCTCTCCCCATCTCTTTCTCTCTCTCTTTCTCCCCCAGTCTCTCTCTCCCCAAATCTGTCTCTCTCTCTCCCCCAGTCTCTCTCTCTCTCCCAGTCTCTCTCTCTATCTCATCCACTCTCTCTCTCTCTCCCCCAGTCTGTCTCTCTCTCTCTCTCCTCCAGTCTGTCTCTCTCTCTCTCTCCCCCAGTCTGTCTCTCTCCCCCTCTCCCCCGTCTCTCTCTCTCTCTCTCCCCCAGTCTCTCTCTCTCTCTCGCTCTCCCCGTCTCTCTCTCTCTCCCCCAGTCTCTTTCTCTCTCTCCCCAGTCTCTCCCCCAGTCTCTCTCTCTTCTCCAGTCGGTCTCTCTCTCTCTCACTCCCCCCTCTCTCTCTCTCTGGCCTGGATATTAATGAGGGGAGGTGGGGAGGGTGCGGGGGAGCTCAGTACAGACCATGAACCCAGCAAGATCGGGGACACTGAGACCCTGGTGATTTTAATGGCAGGGCCTCATGTAAACAAATCTTCTCTGACTGCGGCTCGACAGCTGGTTAGATTGCCTGCGTGGCCGGCGGACGGCGGTGGGTATTCAGTGGCAGAGGCTGGGGCTAGGGCCTGGGGGATGGTCCCTGGCAGTCAGTGGAATGAGTGTTGTGTAGGAGATCGAGAATTGGGGTTCCAGTGAGATCCGAGGAGGTGTTGGGCTGGGGAGGCACAAGAACTCCTTGAAGGGCCTGGGGGTGGAGCGGGAGGATAACTCCTGGTTCACAAGGAGTTCTAAAAGGAGCAGATCTCTAATAGTTACCTCAGCCAAATGTGGCCTTCTGCCATGGATCAGTTGACGGGCAGCCGGCAATGCAGGCCTCGCCTTGATGGTCAGTAAATACTGTGACTGGTCACTCGGCCCCACCTGCTTGTACTGGGAGATTCCTGGGTGGCCTGACGTGGCAGTAAATGTTTAAATGGTCGGGAAGGCAGCCGATTGGTGCCAGGATGGTAGCATTTTAAAATTTGATACTCTCCCATGCAATATTCCCACTGGGCAGCGCGGTGGGGATAAAACCGGGGCGTCTCTCTCTATCACACACACACACACACACACACATGTGGAGTTGGATAATTTCTCAGTCTCCGCTGATCACAGGTTTTCCAGTCACACCCCTGCCTGTATTGTAGACATGGCAACGAGTTTCCTATTGAACATTCCCACGGCACAGGCCTACCTTCCGCTGTCCACTGCTGTCCTCGTACACCAGCACATAGTTCTCAATGTCAGCCAGAGGAGGCTGCCAGGAGATCAGCGCGCTCCTCCGGCTCACCTCACTCGCTGTCAGGTTCCTCGGTGGATCCAAAGCTGCAACAGAGAAAGCGCTGCCTTAGGAAGAGTCAACCCAGGCCGGAAACACACAAAAAAGGCCGAGTGTACCCGAAACAAAGGACTCCCTAAAAAAACCAACCACCACCATTCTACATGTACACCCTCCACACTTCTCCATGTATACACACCACCATTCTCTGTGTATATCCCACCATTCTCTGTGTATATCCCACCATTCTCTGTGTATATCCCCATCATTCTCTGTGTATATCCCATCATTCTCTGTGTATATCTCCATCATTCTCTGTGTACATCCCATCATTCCCTGATATATCCCATCATTCTCTGTGTATATCCCCAGAGACCAGGTAAGGCCTCACAGCGTCGGCGGGAAACCTGAGCGGCAGAGTGGGGTATAAAAGTCCCCAGAGACCAGGTAAGGCCTCACAGCGTCGGTGGGAAACCTGAGCGGCAGAGCAGGGTATAAAAGTCCCCAGAGACAAGGTAAGGCCTCACAGCGTCGGTGGGAAACCTGAGCGGCAGAGCAGGGTATAAAAGTCCCCAGAGACAAGGTAAGGCCTCACAGCGTCGGCGGGAAACCTGAGCGGCAGAGCGGGGTATAAAAGTCCCCAGAGACCAGGTAAGGCCTCACAGCGTCGGCGGGAATCCTGAGCGGCAGAGCGGGGCTATAAAAGGCCCCAGAGACCAGGAGGGTTTACCAATCGCCAGTCTCTGAACTCGGAGGGAAGGAGAGAGGTAAAAAGTAATCCAAGTGTGACGTCACCAGAAAGCGGGTAAGTGATTGGTTGGTGAGTATTTCTCCCTTTTAAGCTTAAATCTCTTGGGTTTATAGTTTCTAAGGTGTGATATACACCATCTAGAATCGGGGCAGAGGGTATTTAAGAATAATATTAATAAATTTAATTAATTACATAGAATGGGCGATCAGGTGATGTGTTGCCGCTGCAATATGTGGGAGCTGGTGGACACCATTGATGCTCACGGTGATCACATTTGCAGTAAGTGTTGGCTGCTCGAGGAACTCCAGCTCCGTGTTGAAGAGCTGGAGACCGAGCTTCAAACACTGAGACACATCAGGGAGGGGGAGAGTTACCTGGACTCTGTGTATCACGAGGTAGTCACACCAATTAGATTAATTAAATCAGATGTAGTCCGTGGCCAGGGTCAGGATGGTGTGACTAGAAGTGAGGCAGGTACGGGGATCCAGGAGGTAGTGTTGGAGGAGCCGCAGCCCTTGCACTTGTCCAACAGGTTCGAGGCTCTTACTCCCTGTGGGGACAGGAGCAGGGACTGCAGGGAGGATGAGCAACCTGGCCACAGCACCGTGGAGCAGGGGGCCATTCAAGTGGGGGGAGTTAAAGAAATGTTGTAATGGTAGGGGATAGTATCGTTAGGGGGATAGATAGAGTTCTTCGCAGCCGAGAGCGAGAGTCCCGAAGGCTGTGTTGCCTGCCCGGTGCCAGGGTTAAGGACATTTCCTCTGGACTGGAGAGAAACTTGGAGTGGGAGGGGGAGGATCCAGTTGTCGTGGTCCATGTTGGTACCAACGACATAGATAGGACAAGGAAGGAGGTTCTGCTGAGGGAGTTTGAGCAGCTAGGGGCCAAATTAAAAAGCAGAACCACAAGGGTAATAATCTCTGGATTATTACCTGAGCCACGAGCGAATTTGGCTAGGACAAATAAAATTAGAGAGTTAAATGCGTGGCTCAAAGACTGGTGTGGGAGAAATGGGTTTTGCTTCCTGGGACACTGGCACCAGTACTGGGGCAGGAGGGAGCTGTTCCGTTGGGACGGGCTTCACTTGGCCAGTGCTGGGACTAGAGTCCTGGCGGATCATATAACTAGGGCTGTAGCGAGGGCTTTAAACTAACTAGTGGGGGGGAGGTTCCTAGAGAGCAAATAATAAAAATGACAACAGAGAAGGTAATAGACTTAGGTAGCAGTGGGGAAATTAAAAACCAGAGCGTGTCAGGAAGGGGCAGAAGGTATGGAGTAAAAGGTAAAGTAATAAAAAGGGCAAAAGCAGGAACTAAGTGTCACAAAACATCTTTGAAAGTTCTCTATCTGAATGCACGTAGCATTCGTAACAAAATAGATGAGTTAATGGCACAAATAACTACATATGGGTATGATCTTGTGGCCATTACAGAAACATGGCTGCAGGGTGACAATGCCTGGGAATTAAACATACCAGGTTATTTAACGATCAGGAAGGACAGGCAGGAAGGAAGGGGAGGTGGGGTGGCTCTGTTAATAAAGGAAGGAATCACTGTAATACAGAGAAATGATATTGGGTCAAAAGATCAGGGTAATGAAACAGTTTGGGTGGAGGTAAGGAATAATAAGGGGAAAAGAACACTAGTGGGCGTAGTCTATAGGCCTCCGAACAGTGGCAACTCTGTTGGACGGAGTATCAATCAGGAAATAGTTGAGGCTTGTAATAAGGGAACATCTATAATTATGAGGATTTTAACTATCATATTAATTGGACAAATCAAATTGGGCAGGACTGCCTTGAGGATGAGTTCATTGAGTGTATTAGGGATGGGTTTCTTGAGCAGTATGTAACTGAACCGAACAGGGGGCAAGCAACCTTAGATCTGGTCCTGTGTAACGAGACGGGATTAATTAAAAATGTCCTAGTAAAGGATCCCCTTGGAATGAGTGACCATAACATGGTTGAATTCCATATTCAATTAGAGGGTGAGAAGGTTGGATCTCAAACAAGCGTGCTAAGCTTGAATAAAGGAGACTATGAAGGTATGAGAGCGGAATTGAATAGAGTGGATTGGGAAAATAGATTAAAGGGTAAGACGATACATGATCAGTGGTGTACATTCAAGGAGTTATTTTACAACTTCCAAAAAAAATATATTCCACTGAGAAGAAAAGGGCGTAAAAGAAAAGACAGCCATCCGTGGCTAAGTAAAGAAATTAAGGATAGTATTCGACTAAAAACAAGGGCATATAAGGTAGCCAAATCTAGTGGGAGGATAGAGGATTGGGAAAACTTTAAAAGACAGCAAAAAATAACAAAAAGATTGATTAAGAAAGGGAAGATAGATTATGAAAGTAAATTAGCAAAAAATATAAAAACAGATAGTAAGAGTTTTTATAGTTATATAAAAAGAAAAAGGGTGGCTAAAGTAAATGTTGGTCCCTTAGAGGATGAGACCGGGAAATTAATGGTGGGAAATATGGAGATGGCAAAAACACTGAATGAATATTTTACATCAGTCTTTACAGTAGAAGACACTAAGAATATCCCAACACTGGACAAACAGGGGGCTAAAGGGGGGAGGAGCTAAACATGATCAAAATCACTAAGGAAGTGGTACTCGGTAAAATAATGGGACTCAAGGCGGATAAATCACCTGGACCTGATGGCTTACATCCTAGGGTCTTGAGGGAAGTGGCGGTAGGGATTGTGGGTGCATTGGTAATAATTTTCCAAAACTCCCTGGACTCGGCAAAGGTCCCGGCAGACTGGAAAACTGCTAATGTAACACTCTTATTTAAAAAGGGCAGTAGACAGAAGGCTGGAAACTATAGACTGGTTAGCCTAACATCTGTGGTAGGTAAAATTTTGAAGTCCATTATTAAGGAGACAGTAACAGGACATTTGGATAATCATAATTTAATAGGACAAAGTCAGCATGGTTTTATGAAGGGGAAGTCATGTTTGACAAATTTGCTGGAGTTCTTTGAGGAAGTAACGTATAGGGTGGATAAAGGGGAACCAGTGGACGTAGTGTATTTAGACTTCCAAAAGGCATTTGACAAGGTGCCACACAAAAGATTATTGCTTAAGATAAAAAATCACGGGATTGGGGGTAATATTCTGGCATGGATAGAGGATTGGCTATCTAACAGAAGGCAGAGAGTTGGGATAAATGGTTGATTCTCAGACTGGCAATCAGTAACTAGTGGTGTTCCGCAGGGGTCAGTGCTGGGTCCCCAACTCTTTACAATCTATATTAATGATTTGGAGGAGGGGACCGAGTGTAACATATCAAAGTTTGCAGATGATACTAAGATGGGAGGGAAAGTAGTGAGTGAGGAGCACATAAAAAACCTGCAAGGGGACATCAACAGACTAAGTAAGTGGGCAGAGATTTGGCAGATGGAATACAATACTGGAAAGTGTGAGGTTATGCACTTCAGCAGGAAAAATCGTAGGGCAAGTTATTATCCTAATGGCAAGAAACTGGAAAGTACTGAAGTACAAAGGGATCTGGGGGTCCTGGTGCACGAAACTCAAAAGGTTAGTATGCAGGTGCAGCAAGTGATTAAGAAGGCCAATGGAATGTTGGCTTTCATTGCTAGGGGGATAGAATATAAAAATAGGGAGGTATTGCTTCAGTTGTACAAGGTATTGGTGAGGCCGCACCTGGAATACTGCGTACAGTTTTGGTGTCCATACTTAAGAAAGGACATACTTGCTCTCGAGTCAGTACAAAGAAGGTTCACTTGGTTAATCCCGGGGATGAGGGGATGGACATATGAGGAGAGGTTGAGTAGATTGGGACTCTACTCATTGGAGTTCAGAAGAATGAGAGGCGATCTTATTGAAACATATAAGATTGTGAAGTGGTCGGATCGGGTGGATGCGGAGAAGATGTTCCCGATGATGGGTGAAACTCGAACTAGGGGGCATAGTCTTAGAATAAGGGGCTGCTCTTTCAAAACTGAGGTGAGGAGGAACTACTTCACTCAGAGGATGGTAGGTCCATGGAATAGGCTGCCCCAAAAAGCTGTAGAAGCTACATCATTACATAAATTTAAAACAGAAATAGACAGTTTCCTAGAAGTAAAGGGAATTAAGGGTTACGGGGAGCGGGCAGGAATCTGGACATGAGTCTAGGTTCGGATTGGTCATGGCCCTGTGGGTAGCGGAGCGGGCCCAGGGGCCGTGTAGCCTGATCCTGCTCCTATTTCGTGTGTCTAATTCTGTTAGATTCAGGAGATGATTCTGTGATAGTGGATTGGCGGTTAGGATCAGATCAGCCATGATCTTATTGAATGGCGGAGCAGGCTCGAGGGGCCGATTGGCCTACTCCTGCTCCTATTTCTTATGTTCTTATGTTCTTATTCTCTGTGTATATCCCATCACTCCCTGATATATCCCATCATTCTCTGTGTATATCTCCATCATTCTCTGTGTATATCCCCGTCATTTTCTGTGTATATCCCATCATTCTCTGTGTATATCCCATCATTCTCTTTGTATATCCCTGTCATTTTCTGTGTATATCCCATCATTCTCTGTCTATATCCCCATCATTCTCTGTTTATGTTCCTTCATTCTCTGTGTATATCCCCATCATTCTCTCTGTAAATCCCATCATTCATAGAAACATAGATGATAGGAGCAGGAGTAGGCCATTCGGCCCCTCGAGCCTGCTCCACTATTCATGGCTGATCATCCAAATTCAATAACCTGTCCCTGCCTTCTCTCCATATCCCTTGATCCCTTTAGCCTTAAGTAATATATCTAACTCCTTCTTCAATATATTTAATGAATTAGCCTCTACTGCCTTCTGTGGTAGAGAATTCCACAGGTTCACCACTCTCTGGGTGAAGAAATTCCTCCTCATCTCTGTCTTAAATGGCTTACCTCTTATCCTTGGACTGTGACCCCTGGTTCTGGACTCCCCAGCCATCAGGAACATCCTTCCTGCATCTAGTCTGTCTAGTCCTGTTAGAATTTTATAAGTATCAATGAGATCCCCTCTCATTCTTCTAAACTCCAGCGAGTATAAGCCCAATCGACCCAATCTCTCCTCATAAGTCATTCCTGCCATCCCAGGTATCAGCCTGGTGAATCTTTGCTGCACTCCCTCCATGGCAAGAACATCCTTCCTCAGATAAGGTGACCAAAACTGCACACAATACTCAAGGTGCGGTCTCACCAAGGCCCTGTACAACTGCAGCAAGACAACCTTGTTCCTGTACTCGAACCCTCTCGCTACGAAGGCCAACATACCATTTGCCTTCTTAACCGCCTGCTGCACCTGCATGCTTACCTTCAGCGACTGGTGCACAAGGACCCCCAGGTCTCATTGCACTTCCCCTTCTCCCAATCTATTGCCATTCAGATAACAATCTGCCTTCCTGTTTTTGACACCAAAGTGGATAACCTTGCATTTATCCACATTATATTGCATCTGCCATGCTTCTGCCCAATCACCCAACCTGGCCAAATCATACTGGAGTTTCTCGGCATCCTCCTCACAGCACACACGCCCACCCAGCTTTGTGTCGTCTGCAAACTTGGCGATATTACGTCTAGTTCCCTCATCTAGATCATTAATATATATTGTGAATAGCTGGGGTCCAAGGACCGATCCCTGCGGTACCCCACTAGTCACTGCCTGCCACTCGGAAAAAGACCCATTTATTCCAACTCTTTGCTTTCTGTCTGCCAACCAGTTCTCTATCCAAGTCAATATCTTGCCCCCAATCCCATGTGCCTTAACTTTACATGCTAATCTCTTGTGCGGGACCTTATCGAAAGCCTTCTGAAAGTCCAAATACACCCCGAGACCGGAGAAGCAGCGGACCTGCGCGGGAGCAGCCCGAGGCGGCGGAGGATAAAAGGGAGCAACCCGAGGCAGCGAGGCCCAGAGCCCCGAGACCGGAGAAGCAGCGGACCTACGCGGGAGCAGCCCGAGGCGGCGGAGGATAAAAGGGAGCAACCCGAGGCAGCGAGGCCCAGAGCCCCGAGACCGGAGAAGCAGCGGACCTGCGCGGGAGCAGCCCGAGGCGGCGGAGGATAAAAGGGAGCAACCCGAGGCATACCAATCCAGGTTCCAGGAGAGAGGTAAAAAGTAATCCAAGTGTGACGTCAGCAGGAAGCAGGTAAGTGATTGGTTGGTGAGTATTTCTCTCTTTTCAATACAAGCTTGAATTCTGTGGTGTTAAATTTCTAGGGTCTCTGTGGTGTAGTGGGGACAGTTGGTAAATAAAGCGCCCTAGAGTAAACCTGTAACTGGGGTACAGAATAAATTTTTTAATTAATTAAAGGAGTAAGTCATGGCAGGAGAGCTCAGCCCCGTGTTCTGCTCCTCTTGCTCCATGTGGGAAGTCAGGGATGCTGCCAGTATCCCTGACGACCATGTGTGCAAGAAATGCATCCAGCTGCAGCTACTTGTAGACCGCATTGCGGCGCTCGAGCTGCGGGTGGATGAGTTTTGGAGCATGTGCGATGCTGACAGGGTCGTGGATAGCACGTTTAGCGAGTTGTTCACGCCGCAGGGTAGGGCTGCACAGGCAGAAAGGAATTGGGTGACCATCAGGTGGAGCAACAGAGGCAGGCAGGAAGTGCAGGGGACCCCTGCGGTCATCCCCCTTTCAAACAGGTATACCAAGTTGAATACTGTTGAGGGGGATGACTCACCAGGGGAAAGCAGCAGCAGCCAACTTCCTGGCACCAGGGACGCTTCTGCTGCTCAGAAAGGGAGGAAAAAGAGTGGGAGAGCAATAGTGGTAGGGGATTTTATCGTAAGGGGAACAGATAGGTGTTTCTGTGGCCGCAAACGTGACTCCAGGATGGTTTGTTGCCTCCCTGGGGCCAGGGTCATGGATGTCACTGAGCGGCTACAGGGCATTCTTAAGGGGGAGGGTGAGCAGGCAGAGGTCGTGGTCCACATTGGGACCAACGACATAGGTAGGAAGGGGGATGAGGTCCTGCATCAAGAATTTAGGGAGCTAGGTAGCAGATTAAACAGCAGGACCTCAAAGGTTGTAATCTCTGGATTACTCCCAGTGCCACGTGCTAGCGAGTATAGGAATAGGAGGATAGAACAGATGAATGCGTGGCTAAAGAGCTGGTGCAGGAGGGAGGGTTTTAGTTTCCTGGATCACTGGGCCTGCTTCTGGGAAAAGTGGGACTTGTACAAGTCGGACGGGTTGCACCTGAACCAGAGCAGGACAAATATCCTTGCGGGGAGGTTTGCTAGCACTGTTGGGGGGGGTTTAAACTAACTTGGCAGCGGGATGGGATACAGAGGGGAGCTGAAATAGGGGGTGATGTGCTGCCAATTATAGAGAAAAAAACAAGTCAGCTTGGTAGACAGGGCAAATATATAAGGGCAAGGCTGGATGGCATCTATTTTAATGCAAGGAGTCTTGCAAATAAGGTGGATGAACTGAAGGTGTTGATAAACACATGGGAGTATGATATTGTTGCTATCACGGAGACATGGTTGAGGGAGGGGCAAGACTGGCAGCTCAATATTCCGGGGTACAGAATCTTCAGGCGAGACAGAGGGGGAGGTATAAGAGGAGGGGGTGTCGCAATATTAATTAAGGAGTCAATTACTGCAGTAAGGAGGGATGATATATTAGCAGGTTCCTCTAATGAGGCCATATGGGTGGAGCTTAAAAACAAAAAGGGGGCAAGCACTTTGCTGGGAGTGTACTATAGGCCTCCAAACAGTCAGGGGGAGATAGAGGAACAGATATCACAGAATCACCGAAACCCCACAGTGCAGATAGAGGCCATTTCGGCCCATCAAGCCTGCACCGACACATATCCCACCCGATCCCGGTAACCCCTACACCAACACATATCCCACCCTATCCCCGTAACCCCACGTATTTAATCCCCCTAACACTAAGGGTCAATTTATCATAGCCAATCAACCTAACCCACATATCTTTGGACTGTGGGAGGAAACCGGAACACCCGGAGGAAACCCACGCAAACACGGGGAGAATGTGCAAACGCCACACAGACAGTCGCCCGAGGCCGGATTCGAACCCGGGTTCCTGGCGCTGTGAGGCAACAGTGCTAACCACTATGCCACTATGCCACTATCTCAGAGAAATGTGCAAATAATAAGGTAATAATAATGGGGGATTTCAACTTCCCCAATATTAACTGGGATAGTCAGAGTGTGAAAGGCTCAGAGGGTGTAGAATTCTTAAAGTGCATCCAGGAGAGCTTTTTGAGCCAGCATGTAGAAAGTCCTACAAGAGAGGGGGCGGTACTGGACCTGATTCTAGGGAATGTGGCCGGCCAAGTAGAAGAAGTGCTAGTAGGTGAGCACTTTGGTGACAGTGACCATAATATGGTGAGATTTAAAGTGGTCATGGAAAAGGACAGGGATGGGCCGGAAATAAAGGTTCTAAATTGGGGGGAAGGCCGATTTTAATAGGATAAGGCAGGATCTGGCCAAAATGGACTGGGATCAGCTACTTGTAGGAAAATCCGCATCGGAGCAATGGGAGGCTTTCAGAAGGGAGATTGAGATCATACAATGGCAACATGTTCCCGTAAAGGTCAAGGGTGGTTCCAAAAACCACAGGGAACCTTGGATGTCAGGGGATATACGAGAATGGATTAGGAAAAAATGGAGGGCTTTTGGCAGATACAAAAGGCTAAAGACGGAGGAAGCCCTAGGGGAGTACAAAAAGTGCAGGGGGATACTTAAAAAAGAAATTAGGAGATCAAGGAGGGGCCATGAAATAACACTGGCGAGCAAAATAAAGGAAAATCCTAAGATGTTTTATAAGTATATTAAGGGTAAGAGGATAACTAGGGAAAAAATAGGGCCCATTAGGGACAAAAGTGGCAATCTGTGTGTGGAGCCGAAAGATGTAGGAGGGGTTCTAAATGAATTTTTTGCATCTGTTTTCACTATGGAGAAGGACGATGTAGACATAGAAATAGGGCGGGGGGACTGTGATATGCTCGAACATATTAACATCGAGAGGGAGGAGGTATTGGCGGTTTTAGCAGGCCTAAAAATGGATAAATCCCCAGGCCTGGACGAAATGTATCCCAGGCTGCTGTGTGAGGCAAAGGAAGAGATTGCGGGGGCTCTAACACATATATTCAGAACCTCTCTGGCCACAGGGGATGTGCCAGAGGACTGGAGAACCGCTAATGTAGTACCATTATTCAAGAAGGGGAGTAGGGAAAAACCGGGGAACTGCAGGCCAGTGAGCCTAACATCAGTGGTAGGCAAATTATTGGAAAAAATTCTGAGGGACAAAATTAATCTCCACTTGGAGAGGCAAGGATTAATCAGGGATAGTCAACATGGCTTTGTCAAGGGAAGATCATGTCTGACTAATTTGATTGAATTTTTTGAGGGGGTGACTAGGTGTGTGGATGAGGGTAACGCAGTGGATGTGGTATACATGGATTTCAGTAAGGCCTTCGATAAAGTCCCGCACAGGAGACTGGTCAAGAAGGTAAGAGCCCATGGAATCCAGTGTGCCTTGGCACATTGGATACAAAACTGGCTTAGTGGCAGAAGGCAGAGGGTGATGGTCGAAGGTTGTTTTTGTGACTGGAAGCCTGTGGCCAGTGGGGTACCACAGGGATCGGTGCTGGGTCCCTTGCTGTTTGTTGTCTACATTAATGACTTGGATATGAATGTAAAAGGTATGATCAGTAAGTTCGCGGATGATACAAAAATTGGTAGGGTGGTAAATAGCGAGGAGGGTAGTCTCAGTCTGCAGGACGATATAGATGGGTTGGTCAGATGGGTGGAACAGTGGCAAATGGAATTTAACCCGGAAAAGTGCGAGGTGATGCACTTTGGGGGGACTAACAAGGCAAGGGAATACACAATGAATGGTAAGACCCTAGGCAAGACGGAGGGTCAGAGGGATCTGGATGTGCAAGTACACAGATCCCTGAAAGCGGCGGAACAGGTGGATAAGGTGGTAAAAAAGGCATATGGGATACTTGCCTTCATTAGCCGAGGCACAGAATATAAGAGCAAGGAGGTTATGATGGAGCTGTATAAAACACTGGTTAGGCCACAGCTGGAATACTGTGTGCAGTTCTGGTCGCCACACTACAGGAAGGATGTGATCGCTTTGGAGAGGGTGCAGAGGAGATTCACCAGGATGTTACCAGGACTGGAGCGCTTCAGCTATGAAGAGAGACTGGGCAGATTGGGTTTGTTTTCCTTGGAGCAGAGGAGGCTGAGGGGGGACATGGCTGAGGTGTACAAAATTATGAGGGGCATAGATAGGATGGATACTAAGGAGCTTTTTCCCTTAGTAGAAGGGTCAATAACAAGGGGGCATAGATTCAAGGTAAAGGGCGGGAGGTTTAGAGGGGATTTGAGAAAGAACTTTTTCACCCAGAGGGTGGTTGGAGTCTGGAACTCACTGCCTGAAAGGGTTGTGGAGGCAGGAACACTCACAACATTTAAGAAGCATTTGGATGAGCACTTGAAATGCCATAGCATACAAGGCTACGGACCAAATGCTGGAATATGGGATTAGATTAGACAGGGCTTGATGGCCGGCACGGACACGATGGGCCAAAGGGCATCCATCCGTGCTGTATAACTCTATGACTCTATGACTCTATGACATCCACTGGTTCTCCCTTATCTATTTTACCAGTTACGTCCTCAAAAAATTCCAGTAGATTATTCAAGCACGATTTACCTTTTGTAAATCCATATTGACTTTGTCCGACCCTGTCACTGTTTTCCAAGTGCTCTGCTATTACATCTTTTATAATGGACTCTAGCATTTCCCCCACTACCGATGTCAGGCTTACCGGCCTATAATTCCCCATTTTCTCTCTACCACCTTTTTTGAATAGTGGGGCAACATTAGCTACCCTCCAATCCATGGGTACTGTTCCAGTCTATGGAATTTTGGAAGATGACCAGCAATGCATCTACTATTTCTAGGGCCACTTCCTTAAGTACCCTAGGATGTAGATTATCAGGCCCTGGGGATTTATTGGCCTTCAATCTCGTCAATTTCCCTACAAATACTGATTTCTTTCAGTTCCTGCCTCTCATTAGACTCTATGGCCTAGAAATTGGGTATAGCCCCACTTGAGGCGTTAGAACTGGCGCTGCGCAAAGTTTATAGCCAGACGAAACTTATCGCCGCCTGGCGCGATATTGGGTTGCATCCCCCCTAAAGGTGATTGAGGCGTGAATTCAGGCGTTACACGGGAGTCCTAAGGTGTTTAACTTCTGGCGCAACCCAATATCGGAGCGGACGGGCGCAGCGCAGGTGCTCTCAATTACCGATGACCACGAGACTTCCAGGCGCCGGCCAGCTCTTAAAGGGGTGGGTCAGTCAGCTTCAGCATCCACACTCTGTGCCTTGCAGGCCTCAGAATCGGCGCAGGCCCTTCTCTGGCGCTAAAATCTTGGCCCAGATGGAAAAGGTGAGACAGACAGCAGAGCGCTTCAGCAATGAGGCTCTGGAGCAATTGGTGGCCGCACTGGAGCGCCGGCGAGGTGTTCTCTACCCAGACAATGGCAGGAGGCCGAATCATAAGGACTACCGACGAGCTTGGAGGGATGTATGCCAGAGGGTCAACTCCAGCAGCATGGTGACCAGCAGCCCTGTCCAATGCAGAAAGAAATTCAACGACCTCACTCGGGTAGTGAGGGTGAGTGTTGTTTCTGCAAACTTCTGGATCCCTTCATTTGCACCTGACTTTATGACTACAGGGTGGGCTGTGCCCCATTGGTCATCTGCCAGCAAGCACCCATGGCCCTTTCTGGGCACACACATGCACATTTGACTCAAGGCGTCATGTAATGGCTCTTGCACCATGGGGGGCATGAGATGATCACTCAGGGCATCATGTAAGGGCTCTTCCACCATGGGGGGCATGAGATGATCACTCAGGGCATCATCCTTTCCCCTGCAGTCCAAGCTGGCAAGGATTGGCAAAGACCAGCTTCGCACCGGTGGAGGACCTCCACAAGTGGTCACTCTCATGGATCTCGATGAGAGAGTCCACCAGATTCTTGGAGGATGTCTGAGTGGTCCTGTAACCACTGCAGCTGCTGACCCCATTGTCGACAGCGATGGTAAGGTTCTCACCTTTTACAACTGTCTCCTTCCACTTGTTCCCCCCGCCAGCATGTTTTCTCACTGTGGACCCATGTCATAAGCCTTGCTGCAATCTGGCATCCCTTGCTGCCAAGCTGTCCTTTTGCTAAAATCACTCTTCCACCTCCCTGCTTTCAGATGCTGCATCACCAGCTCGGGAGCCGGGCCCTCAAGCTGCCAGTGCCAGTGCCTCCGAAGGCTCAATGAGAAAATTACTGTCCAACAGAAGGTCAGGAACTCTCTCCAGCAACGATCAGAATGGCCAGCACAAATGGCTGCAGCTTTTACACTAGTGCTATCCCCTTAAAATAACGCCCCCCCGAGTCCGAGAAGGGCCTGGGAACGCTCCATCCAACTGTCACTAATAGCGCCAGGAGGAAAGGTTGTGGGCGCCACCGAATATCCGGTCCGGGGCGCCAAAAAGGCGTTGCACACTGAAATGACGTCATGATCTGCCTGTGCCCGTGGGCGCGCGCAAAGAGTTAGCGCCGGCACTAAAAGGATACTCAATATGGGAGGTGGTGCTATATTCACTGCGCCCGCCCAAAAATTGGGTAACACCCCAATTCTCGGGCTCTTTAGGTGCTAATCGCTGGCGCTACCAACCGAATTTCTAGGCCTATGTTCCCTGACAGCTCTGGGAGGTTATTTGTGTCCTTCTTTGTGAAGACAGAACCAAAGTATGTATTTAATTGGTCAGCCATTTCTTTGTTCCCCATTATAAATTCCCCTGATCCTGACTGCAAGGGACCTATGCTTGACTTCACCAATCTTTTTCTCTTCACATATCTATAAGAGCTTTTACAGTCAGTTTTTATGTTCCCTGAAAGCTTACTCTCATCGTCTATTTTCCCCTTCTTAATTAATCCCTTTGTCTTCCTTTGTTGAATCCTAAACTACTCCCAATCCTCAGGTTTACTGCTTTTTCCGCCCAATTTATATGTCCTCTCCTTGGATCTTATATTATCCCTAATTTCCCTTGTTAACCATGGTTGAGCCAACTTTTTTGTTTTATTTGATGCCAAACTGGGATGAACAATTTCTGCAGTTCATCCATGCGATCTTTGAATGTTTGCCATACCTATTCACCGTCAACCCTTTGCGTGACATTCCCCAATCAATCCTACCCAACTCGCGCCTCACACCATTGTAGTTTCCTTTATTTAAATTTAGGACCATAGTCTCTCAGTCAACTACTTCACTCTCAATCTTAATGAAGAATTCTATCATATTATGATCGCTCCGACCCAAGGGGCCTCGCACAACAAGATTGTTAATTAATCCATTCTCATTACATAATACCCAGTCTAAGATGGCCTGATCTCTAGTTGGTTTCTCGACATATTGGTCCAGGAAACCATCCCGTATACACTCCAGGAATTCCTCCTCCACAGTATTGTTACTTATTTGGTTAGCCCAATGTATATTTAGATTAAAGTCACCCATGATAACTGCTGTGTCCTTATTGCACGCTTCTCTAAATTCCCTTTTAATGCCATCCCCAGCCTCCGCATTACTGTTTGGAGGTCTATATACCACTCCCACTAACGTTTTCTGCCTCTTGGTATTGCTCAGTTCTACCCATACAGATTCCACATCATCAGAGCTAATATCCTTCCTTACAATTATGTTAATCCCCTCTTTAACCAGCAATGCTACCTTACCTCCTTTTCCTTTTTACCTATCTTTCCTGAATATTGAATACCCCTGGATGTTGAGTTCCCAGCCTTGGCCACCCAGGAGCCATGTTTCCATAATCCCAATCATATCATATTCGTTTACCTCTATTTGCGCAGCTAATTCATCCACCTTATTACGAATGCTCCTCGCATTAAGACACAAAGCCTTCAGGCTTGTTTTTTTAATGCTCTTAGACCTTTTAGAATTATTATTTACTGTGGCCATGTTTGATTTAAACCATTGATTTCTCTGACTGCCACCTTTGTTTTTCTCCTTCCTGTCTTTTGCTTCTATCCTTGTTTCCCTTTCCTCTGTCTCCCTGCTCAGGTTACCAACCCCCTGCCATTTTAGTTTAAACCCTCCCCCAGAGCACTAGCAAACACTCCCCCTAGGACATCGGTCCTGGTCCTGCCCAGGTGCAAACCGTCCGGTTTGTACTGGTCCCACCTCCCCCAGAACCGGTTCCAATGTCCCAGGAATTTGAATCTCTCCCCCTTGCACCATTCCTCTAGCCACGTATTCATCTGAAACATCCTTCTATTTCTACTCTGACGAGCATGTGGGACAGGTAGTAATCCTGAGATTACTGCCTTTGAGGTCCTATTTTTTAATTTACTTCCTAACTCCCTATATTCAGCTTTTAGGACCTCATCCCATTTTTTATCTATATCGTTGGTACCTATATGCACCATGACAACTGCCTGTTCACTCTCCCCTTCCAAAATGTTCTGCAGCCGCTCTGAGACATCCTTGACCCTTGCACCACGGAGGCAACACACCATCCTGGAGTCTCGTTTGCAGCCGCAGAAACGCCTATCTCTTCCCATTACAATAGAATCCCCTATTACAATAGGTCTACCCCTCTTTTTCCTCCCGTCCTGTGCAGCAGAACCACCCCTGGTGCCAGGAAGTTGGCTGCTGCTGCCTTCCCCTGATAAGCCATCCCCCCCAACAGTATCCAAGGTGGTATATCTGTCTGAGAGGGGGATGACCACAGGGGACTCCTGCACTACCTGCCTGTGCCTACTACTCTGCCTGGTGGTCACCCATTCCATTTCTGCCTGTGCAACCTTTACCTGCGGTGTGACCAACTGATTAAACATGATATCCACGATGTCCTCAGCATTGCGAATGTTCCAGTATGTATCCATTTGCAGCTCCAGTGCTGCAATGTGGTCTGCCAGTAGCTGCAGCTGGGCACACTTCCTGCACACACGGTCGTCAGGGACACAGGAAGTGTCCCTGATTTCCCACATAGCGCAGGAGGAGCATATCCTCAGTGTATATCCCCATCATTATCTGTGTATATCCCTATCATTCTCTGCATATATCCCCAGCATTCTCTGTTTATATCCCATCATTCTCTTTGTACATCAAATCATTCCCTGAGTATATCCCCATCATACTCTGTGTATATCCCATCATGCTATGTGTATATCCCCATCATTCTCTGTGTATATCCCATCATTCTTTGTGTATATCCCATCATTGTGCACATCCCATCATTCTCTGTGTATATCCCATCATTCTCTGTGTATATCCCCACCATTCTCTGTGTATATCACATCCTTCTCTGTGTATCTCCCATCATTCTCTGTGTATATCCCATCATTCTCAGTGTATATCCCCATCATTCTCTGTGTATATCCCATCATTCTCTGTGTATATCCCATCATTTTCTGTGTATATACCCATCATTTTCTGTGCATATCCCATCATTCTCAGTGTATATCCCTATCATTCTCTGTGTATATCCCATCATTCTCTGTGTATATCCCCATCATTCTCTGTGTATATCCTTATCATTATCTGTGTATATCCCATCATTCTCTGTGTATATCCCTATAATTCTCTGCATATATCCCCATCATTTTCTGTGTATATCTGTGATGAAATAACTCTGTGTTCTGACATATGTATTGTTTGTTGTTGTTGTACTTGTTAATGTCTGGGATGTTCTACAGGTGTAACCACTAATGCTCCTCTGGATCCTCCAGATTGGTGTGAGTCTTACTTATAAGAGCTGGGTCTTACTCATAAGGGCTGGGTCGGTGATGAATGATGGTTGACCTGTGTTAACTTGATGCCATGTAATTACTTAATAAAAGCCTTTAGTTTTAAGCTTTCACCTCTTGGATTCAGGCCATTATTTGGCACATCAATTTTATTAAGTAACAACTTTTGGAAGATAAATCGATTTTTGAAACCAGAGCGTCTGGATATCGATCCCCATTTGGCAGACGCGTCGAAGAAATTTACGCATTGGCTTCGATGTTTTGAACACTTCATCACATCGTTCGATCCGACGGTTAACAAGTTGGGTTTCTAACCAACTTGGTAAGTCATCAAACTTACTCTACAATTGAAGATATTGGCCCTGAAATTAGGATCGGGGGCTTGCCGCGCGTGCAAGCCCCCGATCTGCACTCACCCTGCGCGCCGACATCTGAAGCCCGGGCCTGCTTGCATTTCCTATCACAGGCCCGGTTCAGCTGTCGGCGCGATGTGCTTACCTGATCCAGCGGCGTAGTTAGTGCGATGTGCCGGCTGGGATCAGGTGAGCACTGTGCAGCCAATCAGGGGAGGGGAAACTCATTCATGAGTTTGACAGTAAGAGCTGTCAAACTCATGAAAAGTATGGGCTGCCAAAACAATACTTTAACTTTAAATAAAATTTTTAAAAACATCCCACTGATTATAATAACTATAAATAAGTTAAAAAAATGTTTTAAACAAATAATCAATTTTTTGAAAAAAATAAATTTAAAAAAAATAGGGTCTAAAACTAAACTTACCATCCTGTAAATTCTTTAAAAATAACAAACCTGTGGAAAAAAAATTTCTACATTGTACTAAAAGCCCACTTACCTGAAAAACTAAATACTTACGTCTTGTTTTTCCACGCGTAAAGACCGGAGGTCTTTACACGCGCGCAACTCTGAAAAAAAAAAGGAATTTACTGCGCACGCGCTGCCTGTGCAGTCGCGTGTGTTCTGCCTCTGAACCCCTTCGTTCAGAGGGCAGGAAATGCCGGTTTTCCCCGCATGCGCTGTGCATGCTGAAAACTGGCATTTCCTCCAGCCAGACGCGTGAGTACCCCAACCGTACTCACGCGTTTGGAACGGAATTACTGGGCCATTACTACATATGAAGAGGCCCTCGCAGCCCTTAAGTCGGTTAACAAAGTATACGCCAGGTATCTTTTGTCTACTCGCAGGCAATTACCCGAGAAATCCCTGGACGATTTCCTGCAGGACCTTAAGGCTTTGGCTAAGGATTGCAACTACAAGGCTGTCTCTGCCATATTGTATCAGGAAGAAGCCATCCGTGATTCTTTCATATCTGGCCTCCGATCTAATTATATTAGACAGAGACTCCTCGAGAATGACTCGTTAGTTTTAAAAACGGTCATCGCTACTGCTCGATCGTTAGATGTAGCCCAGAAGAATTTAGAAGTGTATGCATCAGCCCATGCGTCTCTCTCAGCCTTGTGTGTTCCGAGTATGGAGGCATCCATAACAACAATGGAGCCTCCACTTAATCCTATTGTTGTGGCTGTACCCCATGGGTCTAAGTGTTATTTTTGTGGCCAATCTAAACACCCCAGGCAAAGATGCCCAGCCAGAGAGGCTACCTGTTTTAAATGTAAGAAACGGGGACATTTTAGTAAAGTGTGTAAGGGTAATCCTGTACCCGATGTCTTTTCTGCTGCCGCCTATCGTTTTACTCTAGCCTCGGTTACGGTTGACCAGACCATACCGTGTTCCTTGTCGAAATCTATGATGGACATCAAGATTAATGGTCGTCCTACTGGGTGTTTGATAGACTGTGGCAGTACTGAAAGTTTTATACACCCCAACCTTGTTAACTCCTGTTCATTGAAGGTGTATCCTACTTGAAGTGAAATTGTGATGGCGTCCAAGTCCCTTACTTCGGAGGTAACTGGATATTGTAAAGTCACATTGACCATTAAGGATACGGAGTATAAGGACTTTAAACTCCTCATATTACCTCAGTTGTGTGTGAACTTAATTTTAGGCTTGGACTTCCAGTGTCAGCATGAGAGCGTCACCCTTAAATATGGTGGATCCCAGCCTCCGCTTACAGTCTGCGGCCTTTCTACTTTAAAAGTAAGTCCGCCTTCTTTGTTCGTGAACCTTGCTCCTAATTGTAGACCTATAGCGACTAAGAGTCGACGGTATCGTTCAAAAGATTAAAAATTTATAAAAGAGGAAGTGGAAAGGCTTCAACGGGAGGGAATCATCGAACACAGTAATAGCCCATGGCGTGCCCAGGTGGTGGTGGTTAAAACTAATGAAAAGTAAAGACTTGTGGTCGATTATAGCCAGACTATAAACTTGTATACCCAATTAGACGCCTATCCTTTGCCTTGTATTTCTGAGATGGTGAACCAGATAGCTCAGTACCGCATGTTCTCCACCATTGAATTAAAGTCTGCCTATCATCAACTCCCCATTAAAATAGAAGACCGACCTTATACGGCCTTCGAAGCTAATGGGCGCCTGTACCAATTCCTTAGGGTGCCCTTTGGAGTGACGAATGGGGTATCCGTCTTCCAACGGGAGATGGATCGTATGGTGGATGAATATGCGTTGGAAGCAACATTCCCGTACCTGGACAATGTTACCATCTGTGGGCGCGACAAACGGGAGCATGATCAAAATCTCGTGAAGTTCCTAGAGACTGCAAAGAGGTTAAACCTGACCTACAACGAAAACAAGTGTACCTTCAATACTACATGTTTGTGTATTCTTGGTTGCATTGTGGAGAATGGGGTAATCGGGCCAGATCCTGAAAGATTACACCCGCTTAAGGAATTACCTTTACCTCACACTGTAAAAGCTTTAAGAGGGTGTCTGGGATTCTTCTCGTACTATGCCCAGTGGGTGGCTAGCTACTCAGATAAAGTCCGACCTCTTATTAAGTCAACGTCTTTTCCGCTATCGGTGGAAGCTCAGGAGGCTTTCTTTAATATCAAACGGGACATTGAGAAGGCAGTGGTATGTGCCGTGGATGAGAAGATCCCTTTTCAAGTGGAAAGTGATGCATCTGATTTTGCATTGGCAGCAACTCTTAATCAAGCTGGTAGACCAGTAGCTTTCTTCTCTCGTACATTGCAAGGACCAGAAGTTCGACATTCTTCAGTGGAAAAGGAGGCACAGGCGATTATCAAAGCAGTCAGGTATTGGAGACATTATCTCGCTGGCCAACGTTTTACGCTCATTACTGACCAGCGATCTGTGGCCTTTATGTTCAATACTAAGCAGAGAGGCAAGATCAAAAATGATAAGATTTTAAGATGGTGAATAGAAGTGTCAACATATGACTATGATATTCAGTACAGGCCTGGAGTATTCAATGAGCCATCGGATGCTTTGTCACGAGGAGTATGTGCTAGGCTAGGTATAGATAAGCTTCAAAGTCTCCACGACGCACTCTGCCACCCTGGGGTTACCAGAATGAACCACTTCATTAAGTCCCACAATCTACCCTACTCTATTGAGGAGGTCCGGACAATGACCAGAACCTGTCGTGTTTGTGCTGAATGCAAACCCCGCTTCTATAAGCCGTCCGAGCCAGCTCATCTTATTAAAGCAACTCGACCATTTGAGCATTTGAGTCTCGATTTTAAAGGTCCCCTTCCATCGAGCGACCGAAATGTCTATTTTCTTAATATTATAGACGAGTACTCTCGGTTCCCTTTTGTTATCCCCTGTCCGGATGTGACTAGTGCTGTTGTAATTAAATGCCTCTGCCAACTGTTTTCCTTGTTTGGCATGCCTAACTATATACATAGTGATAGGGGTTCTTCCTTTATGAGCGAAGAATTGCGACAGTTTTTGCTATCGAAAGGGATTGCAACGTGTAGAACTACCAGCTATAACCCTCGTGGTAATGGGCAGGTCGAGAAAGAAAATGCAACAGTGTGGAAGGCTATCATACTGTCTCTGAAGTCGCAAGGCCTGCCGACCTCTGGCTGGCAGGATGCCCTGCCAGACGTGTTGCATTCCATAAGGTCTCTTTTGTGTACAGCGACGAATGCCACCCCTCATGAAAGGATGTTTAGTTTTCCAAGAAAAGCTACTAATGGAGTATTGCTACCCACATGGTTGATGACCACACGCCCTGTGCTGTTGTGTGGACATGTGAGAGGCCAGAAGACTGATCCACTGGTGGAGGAAGTACAACTCCTCCATGCTAATCCCCAATATGCGTACATTCAATATCCAGATGGGCGAGAGGATACGGTCTCTATTAAAGATCTTGCACCTGCTGGAGCTCAAAGAGTTCGACTCTGAGAGTAGAGTTTTCAATCGTGGTATTGGACCTTCAGAGACACAAACCCTCAGTGTGGAAAACACTGATGATTCTGGGAATTCGAATGAACCGGAGTTAGTACTCCGGGAGGAGCCTCAGCAAGAGTTACGTCGTTCCCAGAGGACTATCAGACCTCCTGACAGACTGACTCTATAGCAGGGGGTGAATGTGATGAAATAACTCTGTGTTCTGGCATTTGTATTGTCTGTTGTTGTTGTACTTGTTAATGTCTGGAATGCTCTAATGCTCCTCCCTAGCCCCGCCCCTCTGGATCCTCCGGATTGGTGTGAGTCTTACTTATAAGAGCTGGGTCTTACTCATAAGGGCTGGGTCGGTGATGAATGATGGTTGCCCTGTGTTAACTTGATGCCATGTTCTTACTTATTAAAAGCCTTTAGTTTTAAGCTTTAACCTCTTGGATTCAGGCCATTATTTGGCACATCAATATCCGTTCTTTCTCGTTGTATATCCACATCATGCTCTGTGTATATCCCATCATGCTATGTGTATATCCCCATTATTCTCTGTTTAAATACCCATCATTCTCTGTTTACATCCCATCATTCCCTGAGTATATCCCCATCATGCTCTGTGTATATCCCATCATGCTATGTGTATATCCCCATCATTCTCTGTGTATATCCCATCATTCACTGTGTATAACCCCATCATTCTCTGTGTATATCCCCTCATTCTCTGTGTATTTCCCCTCATTCTCTGTGTATATCCCATCATTCTCTGTTTATATCCCATCATTCCCTGTGTACATTCCATCATTCCCTGAGTATATCCCCATCATGCTCTGTGTATATCCCATCATGCTATGTGTATATCCCCATTATTCTCTGTGTGTATTTCCCCTCATTCTCTGTGTATATCCCCTCATTCTCTGTGTATATCCCATCAATCTCTGTGTACATCCCATCATTCCCTGAGTATATCCCCATCATGCTCTGTGTATATCCCATCATGCTATGTGTATATCCCCATTATTCTCTGTGTATATCCCCTCATTCTCTGTGTATATCCCATCAATCTCTGTGTACATCCCATCATTCCCTGAGTATATCCCCATCATGCTCTGTGTATATCCCATCATGCTATGTGTATATCCCCATTATTCTCTGTGTATATCCCATCATTCTCTGTGTATATCCCCATCAATCTCTGTATATGTCCCATCATTCCCAGTTTACATCCCCATCATTCTCTGTATATATCCCAACATTTTCTGTGTATATCCCTTCATTCTCTGTGTGTAGCCCATCATTCTCTGTGTATATCCCCTCATTCTCTGTGTATATCCCATCATTCCCACTTTATATCACCATCATTCTCTGTATATATCCCAACATTCTCTGTGTATATCCCTATCATTCTTTGTGTATATCCCATCATTCTCTGTTTATATCCCCATCATTCTCAGTGTATATCCCCTCATTCTCTGTGTATATCCCATCATTCCCACTTTATATCACCATCTTTCTCTGTATATATCCCAACATTCTCTGTGTATATCCCCAAAATTCTCTGTGTATATCCCCATCATTCTTTGTGTATATCCCATCATTCTCTCTTTATATCCCCATCATTCTCTGTGTATATCCCATCATTCTTTGTGTATATCCCTATCATTCTCTGCGTATATCCCCATCATTTTCTGTGTATATCCGTTCTTTCTCGGTGTATATACCCATCATTCTGTGTATATCCCATCATTCTCTGTTTATATCCCATCATTCTCTGTGTATAGCCCATCATTCTCTGTGTATAACCCATCATTCTCTGTCTATGTCCCATCATTCTCTGTATATATCCCATCATTCTCTGTATATATCCCATCATTCTCTGTATATCCCCATCATTCTCTGTGTATATCCCATCATTCTCTGTATATATCCCCATCATTCTCTGTGTATATCCCATCATTCTCTGTGTATATCCCATCATTCTTTGTGTATATCCCTATCATTCTCTGTGTATATCCCCATCATTTTCTGTGTATATCCGTTCTTTCTTGGTGTATATACCCATCACTCTGTGTATATCCCATCATTTTCTGTTTATATCCCATCATTCTCTGTGTATATCCCATCATTCTCTGTTTATATCCCATCATTCTCTGTGTATAGCCCATCATTCTCTGTGTATATCCCATAATTCTCTGTGTATATCCCCATCATTCTCTGTGTTTTCCCATCATTCTCTGTGTATATCCCATCAATCTCTGTATATATCCCATCATTCTCAGTTTATATCCCCATCATGCTCTGTGTTTATCCCATCATTCTGTGTATATCCCATCAATCTCTGTATATATCCCATCATTCTCAGTTTATATCTCCATCATTCTGTGTATATCCCTTCATTCTCTGTCTATTTCCCATTATTCTCTGTACATCCAATTATTCACTGTGTATATCTCCACCATGCTCAGTGTATATCCCATCATTCTCTGTGTATATCCCCATCATTCTTTGTATATCCCATCATTCTCTGTGTATATCCCCATCATTCTGTATATATCCCCACCATTCTCTGAGTATATCCCATCATTCTCTGTGTCTATCCCATCATTTTCTATGTATATCCCCATAATTCACTGTGTCTATCCCCATCATTTTCTGTGTAAATCCCATCATTCTCAGTGTATATCCCATAATTCTCTGTGTGTATCCCCATCATTCTCTGTGTATATCCCATCATTCTCTGTGTAGGTCCCCATCATTCTCTGTGTATGTCCCATTCATTCTCTGAGTATATCCCATAATTCTCTGTGTATATCCCCATCATTCTGTGTATATCCCATCATTCTCTGTGTATGTCCCATTCATTCTCTGAGTATATCCCCATCATTCTCTGTGTATATCCCATCATTCTCTGTGTATGCCCCATTCATTCTCTGTGTATGTCCCATTCATTCTCTGAGTATATCCCATAATTCTCTGTGTATATCCCATCATTCTCTGTGTATATCCCCATCATTCTGTGTGTATATCCCCATCATTCTGTGTGTATATCCCCATCATTCTCAGTGTATATCCCCATCATTCTCAGTGCATATCCCCATCATTCTCTGTGTATATCTCCATCCAGATAAGAGAAATGAGTTCATGAATTCACGCCAGTACTGCTTCTCCGCCATGCTTTAGTGCCTCGGCGGGGTTTTCATCTGCTCCTGAGGCCTTGTTGTTCTTCAGTTGTCAGATGGCCTTTTCAACCTCATGCTGGGCTGGGGTTGTGCTGAGATGGTGGCGTGTAGCATGCTGTGGAATGGAGTTGAGGGCACTCGTGTCGAAGAAAGATTTGTGGTTAAGGAGATCTTCGAAGTGCTCCTTCCAGTGGGCACTGACTGTCTCTCTGTCCTTGATGAGTACCTTTCCATTCTTGGCCCGCAGTGGGGAGGGGCCTTGGGTGCTTGGGCTGTAGATGGTCTTGACTGTGCTAAAGAATCCACGCACGTCGTGGTTGTCAGCTAGCTGCTGGATCTCCTGTGCTTTCTGCACCCACCATCTGTTCTTTAGGTCGTGAGTTTTTTGTTGGACCTAGGCCTTCAGGCTTCTGTAGAGCTGCTTTCTTGCTGTTTCCAGGTCAGGAATGCCTTGCGCTTGCGGCTTATTAGCTCCTGGATCTCCTGGTCATTCTCGTCAAACCAGTCTTGTGTTTCCTGGTCGAATGACCGAGCATTTCTTCACAGGTGCTGATTATGGCGGCCTTGAGTGCAGACCAGACGCTGTGGGCACTCTGTGTCTCTGCATCACTGGGAGTGGTCAGGTTGTTTGTGAGGCGTAGGCTTAATAGGGCTTTCTTAGCGGGGTCTTTGAGTGCTCCAGCATTCATTTTCCTGCGGCACTGTTTCTGTTGCCACCGCTGTTTTGGGGCTACATTGATGAAGATGACAGAACGGTTTAGGCTGTGGTCAGTCCAGCAGTCATCAGCTCCTGTCATGGCGCGGCTGATGTGGATGTCCTTGCAGTCCCTTGCTCGGACGATGCCGCAGTCCAGCAGATGCCAGTGCTTGGAACGAGGGTGCTGCCATGAAGCCTTGTACTTGCCTCTCTGACGGAACAAGGTGTTGGTTATGACGAGGCCATGTTCTAAGCATTTCGACAGGAGGAGAGTACCGTTGGAGTTGGCTTTCCCTACCCCCTCTCTACTGATCACATGCCCCCAGAGGTCTGTGTCCTTTCCAACTCTGGCGTTAAAGTCGCCAAGGAGGATCAAGGAGGAGAGCGTGCCAGGGGATCTCAGAGACGCCGTAATTGTGACCATCTTCAAGAAAGGTGACAAGGCCGATTGCGGTAATTACAGAGGAGTTTCCCTGCTGTCTGCCACAGGGAAAGTCATCGCAAGAATTCTCCTCAATCACCTTCTCCCAGTGGCTGAAGAGCTCCTCCCAGATTTGCAATGCGGATTCCGCCCAGTAAGGGGCACAATGGACATGATCTTCACCGCACGTCAATTACAAGAGAAATGCAGGGAACAGCACCAACCGCTGTACACGGCCTTCTTTGATCTCACAAAGGCCTTCACCGCCTTCAGTGTGCCAGTGCAGCCTTCGGTCGCCTGAGGAAGAGAGTGTTTGAAGACCAGGACCTCAAACCCGGCACTAAGCTCATGGTCTACAGAGCAGCAGTGATAGCCGCCCTGCTGTATGCCTCAGAGACATGGACCATGTACAGCAGGCACCTCAATGCACTGGAGAGGTACCACCAACGCTGCATCCGCAAGATCCTGCAAATCCATTGGCAGTATAGGCACACCAACGTCAGTGTTCTTACTCAGGCCAACATCCCCAGCATCGAAGCTTTGACCACGCTCGATCAGCTCCAATGGACGGGTCACATTGTCTGCATGCCCATACGAGACTCCCAAAACAAGCGCGCTACTTGGAGCTCCGGCACGGCAAGAGAGCCCCAGGTGGGCAGAGGAAACACTTCAAGGAAACCCTCAAAGCCTCCTTGAAAAAGTTTAACATCCCCACCGACACCTGGGAATCCCTGACCCAAGACCGCACAAAGTGGAGGAGAAGCATCCGGGGAGGCGCCGAACAGCTCGAGTCTCTTTGCCGGGAGCAAGCGGAAGCCAAGCGCAAACAGCAGAAGGAGTGCACGTCAACCCAAGCACCCCACCCACCCGTCCCTTCAACCATCGTATGCCCCACCTGTGACAGGGACTGTAGGTCCCGCATTGGACTAATCAGTCACCTGCGAACTCATTCTTAATGTGGAAGCAAGTCATCCTCAGTTCCGAGGGGCTGCCTAAGAAGGTAAGATATCCCCATCACTCTCTGTGTATATCCCATCATTCTCTGTGTATATCCCCATCATTCGCTGTGTATATCCCATCATTCTCTGTGTATATCCCCATCATTCGCTGTGTATATCCTATCATTCTCTGTGTATATCCTCATCATTCTCTGTGTATATCTCAACATTCTCTGTGTATATCTCATCATTATCTGTGTATATCCCATCATTCTCTGTGTATATCCCCATCATTCTCTGTGTATATCCTCATTATTCTCTGTGTATGTCCCATCATTCTCTGTGTACATTCCCATCATTCTCTGTGTATATCCCATCATTCTCTGTGTCTATCCAAATCATTCTGTCTATATCCCATTATTCTAGTGTATATCCCCATCATTCTCTGTGTATATCCCCATCTTTGTCTGTGTATATCCCCATCATTCTCTGTATATATCCCATCATTCTCTGTGTATATCCCCATCATTCTCTGTGTATATCCCATCATTCTCTGTGTATATCCCCATCATTCTCTGTGTACATAAGGACATAAGAAATAAGAGCAGGTGTAGGCCATTCGGCCCTTCAAGCCTGCTTTGCCATTTAATAAGATCATGGCTGATCCTCGACCTTAACTCCACTTTCCCCCCTGATCCCGATATCCCTCGATTCCCCTAGAGTCCAAAAATCTATCTATCTCAGCCTTGAATATACTCAACGACTCAGTATTCACAGCCCTCTGGGGCAGAGAATTCCAAAGATTCACAACCCTCTGAATGAAGAAATTATTCTGCATCTCGGTCTTAAATGGCCTACCCCTTATTCTGAGACTATGCCCCCTAGTTCCAGACATTCCAGTCAAGGGAAACAACCTCTCAGCTTCTACCCTGTCAATCCCTTTCAGAATCTTGCATGTATCAATGAGATCACCTCTCATTCTTCTAAACTCCAGAGAGTATAGGCCCATTCTACACAATCTCTCATCATAGGACAGCCCTCTCATCCTCTCCCCTCTCATCTAGTGAACCTTCGTTGCACCGCCTCCAAGGCAAGTATATCCCTTCCTTAGATAAGGAGACCAAAGCTGTGCACAGTACTCCAGGTGTGGTCTCACCAAGGCCCTGTACAGTTGTAGTAAGACTTCCTTACTCTTATACTCCAACCCCCTTGCAATAAATGCCAACATGCCATTTGCCTTCCTTATTGCTTGCTGTACCTGCATGCTAGCTTTCTGTGTTTCTTACACGCGGTCACCTAAATATCTCTGAACACCAACATTTGAAAGTTTCTCACCATTTAAAAAATATTCTGTTTTTCTATTCATCCTACCAAAGTGAATAACCTCACATTTCCCTACATTATACTACTTCTGCCACCTTACTGCCCACTCACTTTGTCTATCTACATCCCTTTGCAGACTCTTTAAAGGCCTAGAAATTGGGTATAGCCCCGCTTGGGGCGTTAGAATTGGCGGAGCGCAAATTTTATAGCCAGACGCAACTTATCAACACCTTGTGCGATATTGGGTTGCAGCGTCCCAAAGGTGATTGAGGCGCGAGTTCAGGCATTACACGGGGCACCTAAGGCGCTAACATGCCGGCGCAACCCAATATCGCACGAGGTGCTCTCAATTACCCATGACCACGAGACTTCCAGGCGCCGGCCAGCTCTTAAAGGGGTGGGTCAGGCAGCTCCAGCATCCACACTCTGCGCCTTGTAGGCCTGCAAATCGGCGCAGGCCCTTCTCTGGCGCAAAAAACTTGGAGCATATGGAGAGGGTGAGGCAGAGAGCAGAGCGCTTCACCAATGAGTCTCTGGAGGAATTGGTGGCCGCAGTGGAGCGCCGGCGAGATGTCCTCTACCCCGACAATGGCAGGAGGCCTAATCATAAGGACTACCGACGAGCTTGGAGGGATGTTTCTCAGAGGGTCAACTCCAGCAGCATGGCGATCAGGAGCCCTGTGCAGTGCAGGGAGAAATTCAACGACCTCACTCGGTTCGTGAGGGTGAGTGGAGTTAATGCTAACTTATGCATCCCTCCATTAGCACCTGACTTTATGGCTACAGGGTGCGCTATGCCCCACTAGCCATCTGTCAGCAAGCACCCATGGCCCTTTCTGGTCACACACACGCACATTTGACTCAGGGCATCCTGTAAGGGCTGTTCCACCATGGGGGGCATGAGATGATAACCCAGGGCATCATGTAAGGGCTGTTCCACCATGGGGGGCATGAGATGATAACCCAGGGCATCATGTAAGGGCTGTTCCACCATGGGGGGCACGAGATGATAACCCAGGGCATCATGTAAGGGCTGTTCCACCATGGGGGGCATGAGATGATAATTCAGGGCATCATGTAACATCACTTCCCATCCTTTGCCCTGCAGGCCAAGCTGGCGAGAAACCGCAAGGAACAGCTTCGCACCGGAGGAGGCCGTCCTCAACTGGAGCCTCTGACGGATCTCGAGGAGAGAGTCCACCAGATTGTGGGAGGACATCTGAGTGGTCCTGTCACCACTGCAGCTGCCGACCCCATTGTCCACAGCGATGGTAAGGTTCTCTACTATTACAGCTGTCACCTTCCAGTTGCTTCCCCCGCCAGCATGCTTTCTCAATGTGGAGCCATGGCATAGCATTGCCGCACTGTTGCATCCCTTGCTGCCAAACTGTCCTTTTGCTAAAGCCACTCTTCAACCTCCCTGCTTTCAGATGCTGCATCACCAGCTCGGGAGCCGGCCCCTCAAGCTGCCAGTGCCAGTGCCTCCGGAGGTGACGACCAGGAGGAAGCCGGACCATCTGTGCCAGCCTCAGGGGAGCCACTGCATCTGGAGACTGGGGATAGTAGTTCCCTTGAGGGGAGCGGGGGGGGCCCTGATGAGGAGCCAGTTGCAGGAACCAGCGGCCTGCAGCAACGCGCGGGGGGTAGGGACGCTCGGGGGCTGTCTCCCCGGAGGGCGAGGCAGGCCACCATGACTGCTGCACAGAGTGCAGAGGAGGTGCGTAGCCTTGCCGAGATGAGTGGTCAGGCCCGGCTCAGGCACACTGAGCTGATGGCTGCAGTGGGGAGGATGCCTGAGTCGATCGACACACTGGCAAAGAGTGTGCTGGGCTTTGGGGCAGCAATGGAAAGGTCTGTCCAGGGCTTCGGCCCAGCAATGGAAAGGTCTGTCCAGGGCTTGTCCGAGGCAGTGGAAATGTCTGTCCAGGGCTTGTCCGAGGCAGTGGAAAGGTCTGTCCAGGGCTTGTCCGAGGCAGTGGAAAGGTCTGTCCAGGGCTTGTCCGAGGCAGTGGAAAGTCTGTCCAGGGCTTGTCCGAGGCAGTGGAAAGGACTGTCCATGGCTTTTCCGAAGCATTGGCACCTGCCACGCAGGTCCTCACTGCTGCCACGCAGTCACTTGCTGGCCTCATCCACACGCAAATTGAGGCCACGCGAACACTCTCTGCTGCCACCCTAGCTGCATCAGGTGGATGAATTAGTTGTGGAAATAGAGGTAAACAAGTATGATTTGATTGGGATTACAGAAACGTGGCTGCAGGGTGGGCAAGGCTGGGAACTTAACATCCAGGGATATACAATATTTAGGAAGGATCGGCAAAAAGGTAGGGGAGGTGGGGTAGCATTGCTGGTAAAGGAGGGGATTAATGCAATGGAAAGGAAGGATATTAACTCGGATGAAACGGAATCTGTATGGGTAGAAATGAGAAATAGCAAGGGGAGGAAAACGTTAGTGGGTGTGATATATAGGCCTCCAAATAGTAATATGGAGGTGAGGGAAGGCATAAAAAGGGAAATTAGAGAAGCGTGCGATAAGAGCACAGCTGTCATCATGGGTGACTTTAATTTACATATTGATTGGACTACCCAAATTAGTAAAAATTCTGAGGAGGAGGAATTCCTGGAATGTTTTCGGGACGGTTATCTGGACCAATATGTCGAGGAGCCGACTCGAGATCAGGCCATTTTAGACTGGGTATTGTGCAATGAGAAGGGACTTATCAACAATCTTCTTGTACGAGGCCCCTTGGGTCAGAGCGATCATAATATGATCGAGCTCTCAGTCGAGATGGAGAGTGAGGAAATTGAATCAGAGACTAAGGTCCAGAACTTAAATAAAGGGAATTACGAGGGTATGAGACGGGAATTGGGTAAGATTGATTGGGTGGTGTTTCTGGGGGGATTGACAGTGGATAGACAATGGCAAGCATTCAAAGATAGAATGGAAGAATTCCAGAACATGTTTATACCGGTTTGGCATAAAAATAAACCTAAAAAGGTGGCTCAACCGTGGATAACGAGGGAAATTAGGGACAGCATAAAATCAAAAAAAAGGGCATATCAACTGGCAAAAAAAAGCACCAGACCGGAAGATTGGGGGCAGTACAGGATACAGCAAAAGAGGACAAAGGGATTAATCAGGAAGGGGAAAATAGAATACGAAAGTAAACTTGCAGCAAACATAAAGACAGACTGCAAAAGCTTTTATCGGTATATCAGGAGGAAAAGACTGGTAAAATCCCAAGTCGGTCCCTTGCAGTCCGATTCGGGAGAATATATAATGGAGAATAAGGAAATGGCAGACCAATTAAACTCATACTTTGGTTCTGTATTCACAAAGGAGGACACAAATAACCTCCCAGGAATATCGGCAAACATAGGGACTAATGAGAGGGAGGAGCTGACAGAAATTAGTATCTCTAGGGATATGGTGTTGGGTAAGTTGAGGGGACTGAAGGCCGACAAATCCCCGGGGCCTGATAAACTACATCCTAGGGTACTTAAGGAGGTGGCCCTGGAGATAGCAGATGCTCTAAGGATCATCTTCCGGAACTCCATTGACTCGGGAACAGTACCCGTGGATTGGAGGGTAGCTAATGTTACCCCAATATTTAAAAAGGGGGGTAGAGAGAAAGCAGGGAATTATAGACCAGTAAGCCTTACATCGGTTGTGGGCAAAATGCTAGAGTCCATTATTAAGGATAAAATAGCGGAGCACTTGACAAATGGGGAAAGGATCGGACAGAGTCAACATGGATTTACAAAGGGTAAATCGTGTTTGACTAATCTGCTGGAATTTTTTGAGGAAGTAACTGGTAAAATAGATGGGGGAGAGCCAGTGGATGTGGTGTACCTTGACTTCCAGAAAGCCTTCGATAAGGTTCCACACAAAAGATTATCATGCAAAATTAAGGCTCATGGGATTGGGGGCAAAGTATTAACGTGGATAGAGAACTGGCTGGCGGATAGAAAACAGAGAGTTGGAATAAACGGCTCGTTTTCGGAGTGGCAGGCAGTGACCAGCGGGGTGCCGCAAGGATCTGTCCTGGGACCCCAGCTGTTCACAATATATATAAATGATCTGGATCAGGGAATTGGATGCAATATTTCCAAATTCGCTGACGACACTAAACTAGGAGGAGGGGTGGGCTCTGATGAGGATGTCAGGAGGCTACAGTGCGATTTGGACAGGTTGGGGGAATGGGCGGATACGTGGCAGATGCACTATAATGTGGATAAATGCGAGGTTATCCACTTTGGGGGTAAAAACAGGAGGGTAGATTATTATCTAAATGGCAATAGATTGGGAGATGGGGAAGTGCAGAGGGACCTGGGTGTTCTTGTGCACCAGTCACTGAAGGAGAGCATGCAGGTGCAACAGGCGATTAAGAAGGCAAATGGTATGTTGGCCTTCATATCAAGGGGGTTCGAGTATAGGAATAGGGATACCTTACTACAGCTGTACAAGGTGCTGGTGAGACCGCATCTGGAGTATTGTGTACAGTTTTGGTCGCCCCATCTGCGGAAGGATGTTCTTGCCATGGAAAGAGTGCAGCGGCGATTCACCAGGCTGATACCTGGAATGGCGGGAATGACCTACGAGGAGAGATTGAATAGTTTGGGCTTGTACTCACTGGAGTTTAGAAGATTGAGAGGGGATCTCATCGAAACATATAAAATTATGGCAGGCCTGGACAGGCTGAATTCAGAGAGAATGTTTCCAATGGCAGGGGAGCACAGAACCAGGGGCCACAGTCTAAAAATAGCGGGCAAATCATTTAAAACAGAGATGAGGAAGAATTTCTTCACTCAAAGAGTGGTGAGCCTGTGGAATTCCCTGCCACAGAGGGCTGTGAAGGCTAATTCAATAAATATTTTCAAGAGAGAATTGGATATATTTCTGAAGGCTAAGGGGATTAAGGGTTACGGAGAAAAGGCGGGGACGGGGTACTGAACTGGTAAGATCAGCTAAGATCTCAGACGAAGATCAGCCATGATCTCATTGAATGGCGGAGCAGGCTCGAAGGGCCGAATGGCCTACTCCTGTTCCTATCTCTATGTTTCTATGTTTCTATGATCACCCCAGGCCCTTGCAGCACCACAGCAGGCCATGAATCTGTGGAGCAGTCGATTGTGGCGTATGATCCTGTGCGGCCCCGTCAGAGTGCTAGTGTTTCGGCCGACCATGGTGCAGGTGTCCTCTCTCTGCATGTGAGCAGTCCTGATGCCACCGCTGGCACGTCAGCAGAGCAGCTGCCACCACCTGCGCGGCAGACTGCTAGCAGACATGCCCAGTTGGAGCAGCCTGCTTGCGGGACCTCCAAGCCCAGAGGTCGTCCAGGCCGTCCCTCAGGGGCTTCAGCGCTTCCAGACACTCAGCAGGCATCCCCCAGCCTTGACGCAGCCACTGGGGTCCAATTACGGAGGAGCTGCAGGGAGGGAAGGGGCCGACCTCGTAAGAGGAGTCGGTCTCCATCAAGGGGTCACCAGTAGAGGGAACTGCTAAGACGTCTCTTTTTCCGGATTTAAGGCCGTCCACACCTGCTGTGTTTGTTTGTTATGGTTTGGTTAGTTTCGCCGGGTTGCCAGACAGTTATCTGTTAGTTTGTTAGTTATGATTTCTGTTACCATTACGTTGTCGTGCTGGAAGGAAGCACTTGTTTGAAAATAAAGAAAACTTTTTATTTACAATTGAGCTGTACACTATTTACAATCATCGAGGCCTTCATAGGCTTACAGCGAACCGGAGGGTGCTCTTCAAATCACAGCCACCATTCCGTCCGAGGGGCCTAGAACCGAGTCCTTATGAGCCTCGGACGAACGGCCCTTCCAGTTTCTGGCGCCCTCCCATCTTCCTCCTCCTCCTCCTTCTCCTCCTCCTCGTCCGCCTACTCTGCTGGACCTTGAGGGTCGGCTGGCATTGGCTGGGTGCGTCAAATGGCCAGGTTGTGGAGCATGCAGCAGACAACAACGATGCGCGCCACATGCTCCGGCGAGTACTGTAGGGCGCCCCCCGGATGGTCTAGACAACGGAAACGCTGCTTCAGCACACCAATTGTGTGCTCCACAATGTTCCTGGTGGCCTGATGGCTGTTATTGTAATGCTCTTCTGCCGGGGTGCTGGGCAAATGGAGCGGGGTCATGAGCCATGGGCAGAGAGGATAGCCCTTATCGCCCAGAAGCCAGCCTCGTGGGTGAGCCGGGGCCTCAAAAAGGTCAGTCACTAAGGTCTGCCGCAGGATGAACGTGTCATGGCTGCTGCCAGGGAATTGTGCGTTCACCGCCATGATCATCTGCCGGTGATCACAGACCAGCTGCACATTAAGGGAGTGGAACCCCTTTCGGTTATGGAACTCCTCCGGATTCTGTAATGGCGCCTGCAAAGCCACGTGTGTGCAATCAATGGCCCCCTGCACCATGGGGAAGCCCGCAATAGCCGCGAAGCCCTGTGCGCACTCCCCCTGCTTCTCCAGGGTCACAGTGAAGGTGATTAATTCGCGCCTCCTTTTGTAGAGGGCAGCTGTCACTTGCCGGATGCAGCAATGCACCGCAAATTGAGAGATACTTGATATGTCCCCAGCTGCTGCCTGAAACGATCCGCTGGCGTAAAAGTTGAGCGCAACAGTGACTTTCACGGCCACCGACAGAGAGGTCCTGCACCGTATCCGCGGCTGCAGATCCCCAGCAAGCAGGTGGCACAGCTCAGTGACAACATCCTTACCAAATCTGAGCCTTCGCAGACACTGCTCCTCCGACATGGTAAGGTAGGAGACCTGCTGCCTGAAAACCCTGGCAGCGTATGGTCGGATTCGGCGACGTCCATTGGCCCTCCTCCTTCTGGCCAATCCCAGCCCTCTCTCCCTCCATCTCTGTGCCCTTGCCAGTTGTTCAGCCAGAATGACGTTCCCCTCCAAAGCAGCTCCCATTATTCTGGCCGACGAGTAAGATGCAGTCAGCTTTCTGGATCCAACTGTTCTGGACAGGGCTGAAGGTCCCAAGGCTCCTCTGGCTCAATAAGAACAAGTCTGTGTAACTGAAGGTCTGCAACTCTCTCCAGCAGCGAGCAGTATGGCCAGGCCAAATGGCTGCCGCTTTTATACTAGTGCTGTCCCCTTTAAAGAGCGCCCCCCGAGTCCGAGAAGGACCTGGTAATGTTCCATTCAACTGTCACTAATAGCGCCAGGCGGAACGGAGGGGGGCGCCACTGAATTTCCGGTACGGGGCGCCAAAAAGACGTTGCACAATGAAATGATGTCATTATCTGGCTGCGCAGGCTACTCAATATGGCAGGATGCGCTAGGATCACTATGCACGCCCGAAAATTGGGTAACGCCCCAAATCTCGGGCTCTTTAGGCGCTAATCGCTGGGCGCAACCAACCAAATTTCTAGGCCTTTATGTTCTCCTCACAGCTTACTGTCCCACCTAGCTTTGTATCATCATCAAACTTGGATACATTACACTCGGTCCCTTCAGCTAGGACATTAATACAGATTGTAAATAGCTGAGGCCCCAACACTAATCCTTGTGGCACCCTACTAGTTCCAGCCTGCCAACCTGAAAAAGACCCGTTTATCCCTGCTCTCTGTTTTCTGTCCATTAACCAATCCTCTATCCATGCTACAATATTACCATCAACCCCATGAGCACTAATCTTGTCTAATAACCTCCAATTTCGCAACTTATCGAATGTCTTTTGGAAATCCAAATATACTACATCCACTGGATCCCCTTTATCTACCCGACTAGTTAAATTGTCAAAATACTCTAACAAATTTGTCAAACACGATTTAACTTTCATACAACCATGTTGACTCTGCTTAATCATGTTATGATTTTCTAAGGGACTTGATACCACTTCCTTAACAATGGATTCCAGCATTTTCCTGATGACTGATGTCAGGCTAACTGGCCTGTAGTTCCCTGTCATTTCTCTCCCTCCATGGCCACGGCCGCGATCTTCGGTAGCGCCCCCTGACTTACCACCGTACGCTATGTCCGACGGGGTCAGCGGGGCTTACCTGCGGCCAGGGTGGCGCTATTTAAATGCGAGGTGCGAGGTGGCCATTTTTGTCGCTGGCTGCCTGCCAGCACCTGCCTCCGCTCCCATCCCCGGCCTCCTGACCCATCCCCGTGCAGAGTGCAGCTCCTTTGCCAGCACTCTGATCCCCGGTAGCCCAGCTGGGCCCCGGGTCACACTGCGCAAGGTCCCTCCCCTTTAAGAAGGGGAGGAAGGCCTGCAATACCACGGTACGACAGTCACCCTGCATTACTGATTGTATCTCTACTGATGTTAATCCTGCTCCCTCACACAGTCACTCAGTGACCCCTCCGCCCGGCACCCTGTGTTACTGACTGTATCTCTACTGATGTTAATCCAGCTCCCTTTCACTGTCACTCAGTGACCCCTCTCCCCCCAGCACCCTGTGTTACTGAGTGTGCAAAGAGACCTGGGTGTTCTTGTGCACCAGTCGCTGAAGGTAAGCATGCAGGTGCAGCAGGCAGTGAAGAAGGCAAATGGTATGTTGGCCTTCGTAGCAAGAGGGTTTGAGTACAGGAACAAGGATGTCTTGCTACAGTTGTACAGGGCCTTGGTGAGACCACACCTTGAGTATTGTGTGCAGTTTTGGTCGCCTTACCTGAGGAAGGACGTTCTTGCCATGGAAGGAGTGCAGCGAAGATTCACCAGGCTGATACCTGGGATGGCAGGAATGACGTATGAGGAGAGATTGTGTCGATTGGGCTTATACTCACTGGAGTTTAGAAGATTGAGAGGGGATCTCATCGAAACCTATAAAATTCTGTCAGGCCTGGACAGACTAGATGCAGGAAGGATGTTTCTGATGGCCGAGGAGTCCAGAACCAGGGGTCATAGTCTAAGGATAAGGGGTAAGCCATTTAGGACTGAAATGAGGAGGAATTTCTTCACCCAGAGAGTGGTGAACCTGTGGAATTCTCTGCCACAGAGGGCGGTGGAGGCCAGTTCATTAAATATATTCAAAAAAGAGTTGGATATATTTCTTAAGGCTAAAGGGATCAAGGGATATGGGGAGAAGGCAGGGACAGGGTACTGAATTTGGATGATCAGCCATGATCTCATTGAATGGCGTAGCAGGCTCGAAGGGCCGAATGGCCGACTCCTGCTCCTATCTTCTATGTTTCTACTGATGTTAATCCTGCTCCCTCACACAGTCACTCAGTGACCCCTCCCCCAGCACCCTGTGTTACTGACTGTATCTCCACTGATGTGAATCCAGCTCCCTCACACTGTCACTCAGTAACCCCTCCCCTAGCATCCTGTGTACTGACTGTATCTCTACTGATGTTAATCCTGCTACCTCACCCTGTCACTCAGTGACCCCTCCCCCAGCACCCTGTGTTACTGACTGTATCTCTACTGATGTTAATCGTGCTCCCTCACAGTCACTCAGTAACCCCTCCCCCCAGCGTCCTGAGTTACTGACCGTATCTCTACTGATGTTAATCCAGCTCCCTCACACTGTCACTCAGTAACCCCTCCCTGAGTGCCCTGTGTTACTGATTGTATCTGTACTGATGCTAATCCAGCTCCCTCAGTCACTCAGTAACCCCTCTCCCCAGCGCCCTGTGTTACTGACTGTATCTCTACTGATGTTAATCCTGCTCCCTCACACTGTCACTCAGTAACCCCTCTCCCCAGCGCCCTGTGTTACTGACTATTTCTACAGATGTTAATCCTGCTCCCTCACACTTTCACTCAGTAACCCCTCCCCCAGTGCCCTGTGTTACTGACTGTATCTCTACTGATGTTAATCCAGCTCCCTCACACTGTCACTCAGTAACCCCTCCCTGAGCGCCCTGTGTTAATGAATTTCTCTATTGTTGTTTCCCTGCTGGTCTGAATATCTCTGCATTATAAAAGGCTCTACGTACGGGTGACGAAGCTTATGAAGACAGAAGCACTGGTCATGGAACCTCTGATTGCATAGACAGTGACGGAGTAACTGGTGAGCGGTCGGAGGTTGGTCAGGTGATACCGAGTCACAGATCCATCAGCAAGCACTGTGTCAGCAACAACTGGAGCAAAAGGAAAGAGAGAATCAGCCGACATCGAGCACTGAGAGTATACAGAGCGCACAGTGAGATTACAGTGAGAGTATACAGAGAGTACAGAGAGATTACAGTGAGAGTATACAGAGAGTACAGCGAGATTACAGTGAGAGTATGCAGAGAGCACAGTGAGATTACAGTGAGAGTATACAGAGAGCACAGCGAGATTACAGTGAGAGTAGACAGAGAGCACAGTGAGATTACAGTGAGAGTATACAGAGAGCACAATGAGATTACAGTGAGAGTATACAGAGAGCAGTGAGATTACAGTGAAAGTGTACAGAGAGATTACAGTGAGAGTATGCAGAGAGTACAGTGAGATTACAGTGAGAGTATACAGAGAGCAGTGAGATTACAGTGAAAGTATACAGAGAGCACAGTGAGATTACAGTGAGAGTATACAGAGAGCACAATGAGATTACAGTGAGAGTATACAGAGAGCAGTGAGATTACAGTGAAAGTGTACAGAGAGATTACAGTGAGAGTATGCAGAGAGTACAGTGAGATTACAGTGAGAGTATACAGAGAGCAGTGAGATTACAGTGAAAGTATACAGAGAGCACAGTGAGATTACAGTGAGAGTATACAGAGAGTACAGTGAGATTACAGTGAAAGTATACAGAGAGTACAGTGAGATTACAGTGAGAGTATGCAGAGAGTACAGTGAGATTACAGTGAGAGTATACAGAGAGTACAGTGAGATTACAGTGAGAGTATACAGAGAGCACAGTGAGATTACAGTGAGAGTATACAGAGAGTACAGTGAGATTACAGTGAGAGTATACAGAGAGTACAGTGAGATTACAGTGAGAGTATACAGAGAGTACAGAGAGATTACAGTGAGAGTATGCAGAGAGTACAGCGTGATTACAGTGAGAGTATACAGAGAGTACAGAGAGATTACAGTGAGAGTATGCAGAGAGTACAGCGTGATTACAGTGAGAGTATACAGAGAGTACAGTGAGATTACAGTGAGAGTATACAGAGAGTACAGTGAGATTACAGTGAGAGTATACAGAGAGTACAGTGAGATTACAGTGAGAGTATACAGAGAGTACAGTGAGATTACAGTGAGAATACAGTGAGAGTATACAGATAGTACAGCGAGATTACAGTGAGAGTAGACAGAGAGCACAGTGAGATTACAGTGAGAGTATACAGAGAGCACAGTGAGATTACAGTGAGAGTATACAGAAAGTAAAGCGAGATTACAGTGAGAGTAGACAGAGAGTACAGTGAGATTACAGTGAGAGTATACAGAGAGTAAAGTGAGATTACAGTGAGAGTATACAGAGAGCACAGTGAGATTACAGTGAGAGTATACAGAGAGCACAGTGAGATTACAGTGAGAGGATACAGAGAGTACAGTGAGATTACAGCGAGAGTACACAGAGGGTACAGCGAGATTACAGTGAGAGTATACAGAGAGCACAGTGAGATTACAGTGAGAGTATACAGAGAGTACTGTGAGATTACAGTGAGAGTATACAGAGACTACAGTGAGATTACAGTGAGAGTATACAGAGAGTACAGCGAGATTACAGTGAGAGTATACAGAGAGTACAGTGAGATTACAGTGAGAGGATATAGAGAGTACAGTGAGATTACAGTGAGAGTATACAGAGAGTACAGTGAGATTACAGTGAGAGTATACAGTGAGTACAGTGAGATTACAGTGAGAGTATAGAGAGTAAAGTGAGATTACAGTGAGAGTATACAGCGTAGAGTGAGATTACAGTGAGAGTATACAGAGAGTACAGTCAGATTACAGTGAGAGTATAGAGAGTACAGAGAGACTACAGTGAGAGTATACAGAGAGTACAGTGAGATTACAGTGATAGTATACAGAGAGTACAGCGAGATTACAGTGAGAGTATACAGAGAGCACAGTGAGATTACAGTGAGAGTATACAGAGAGTACAGTGAGATTAGAGTGAGAGTATACAGAGAGTACAGTGAGATTACAGTGAGAGTATACAGAGAGTACAGCGAGATTACAGTGAGAGTATACAGAGAGTACAGTGAGATTACAGTGAGAGTGTAGAGAGTAAAGTGAGATTACAGTGAGAGTATACAGCATAGAGTGAGATTACAGTGAGAGTATACAGAGAGCACAGTGAGATTACAGTGAGAGTACACAGAGAGTACAGTGAGATTACAGTGAGAGTATACAGAGAGTACAGTTAGATTACAGTGAGAGTATAGAGAGTACAGAGAGATTACAGTGAGAGTATACAGAGAGTACAGTGAGATTACAGTGAGAGTATACAGAGAGTACAGCGAGATTACAGTGAGAGTATACAGAGAGCACAGTGAGATTACAGTGAGAGTATACAGAGAGTAGAGTGAGATTAGAGTGAGAGTATACAGAGAATACAGTGAGATTACAGTGAGAGTATACAGAGAGTACAGTGAGATTACAGTGACAGTATACAGAGAGCACAGTGAGATTACAGTGAAAGTATACAGAGAGTAAAGTGAGATTACACGGAGAGTATACAGAGAGTTCAGTGAGATTACAGTGAGAGAATACAGAGAGTACAGTGAGATTACAGTGAGAGTATACAGAGAGTAAAGTGAGATTACAGTGAGAGTATACAGAGAGTACAGTGAGATTACAGTGAGAGTATACAGAGAATACAGTGAGATTACAGTGAGAGTATACAGAGAGTTCAGTGAGATTACACGGAGAGTGTACAGAGGGTACAATGAGTTTACAGTGAGAGTATACAGAGCACTGTGAGATTACAGTGAGAGTATACAGAGAGCACAGTGAGATTACACTGAGAGTATAAGAGAGTACAGTGAGATTACAGTGAGAGTATACAGAGATTAAAGTGAGAGTATACAGAGAGTACAGTGAGATTACAGTGAGAGTATACAGAGAGTACAGTGAGATTACAGTGAGTGTATACAGAGAGTACAGTGAGTTTACAGTGAGAGTATACAGAGAGCACAGTGAGATTACAGTGAGAGTACACAGCGAGCACAGTGAGATTACAGTGAGAGTATACAGAATACAGTGAGATTAGAGTGAGAGTATACAGAGAGTACAGAGAGATTACAGTGAGAGTATACAGAGAGTACAGTGATATTACAGTGAGAGTATACAGATAGTACAGCGAGATTACAGTGAGAGTATACAGAGAGCACAGTGAGATTACAGTGAGAGTATACAGAGAATACAGTGAGATTAGAGTGAGAGTATACAGAGAGTACAGTGAGATTACAGTGACAGTATACAGAGAGCACAGTGAGATTACAGTGAAAGTATACAGAGAGTAAAGTGAGATTACACGGAGAGTATACAGAGAGTTCAGTGAGATTACAGTGAGAGAATACAGAGAGTACAGTGAGATTACAGTGAGAGTATACAGAGAGTACAGTGAGATTACAGTGAGAGTATACAGAGAGTACAGTGAGATTACAGTGAGAATATACAGAGAGTACAGTGAGATTACAGTGAGAGTATACAGAGAGTAAAGTGAGATTACAGTGAGAGTATACAGAGAGTACAGTGAGATTACAGTGAGGGTATACAGAGAATACAGTGAGATTACAGTGAGAGTATACAGAGAGTTCAGTGAGATTACACAGAGAGTATACAGAGGGTACAATGAGATTACAGTGAGAGTATACAGAGAGTACTGTGAGATTACAGTGAAAGTATACAGAGAGCACAGTGAGATTACACTGAGTGTATAAGAGAGTACAGTGAGATTACAGTGAAAGTATACAGAGAGTACAGTGAGATAACAGTGAGAGTATACACAGAGTACAGTGAGATTACAGTGAGAGTATACAGAGAGTACAGTGAAAGTATACAGAGAGTACAGCGAGATTACAGTGAGAGTATACAGAGAGTACAGAGAGGTTGCAGTGAGAGTATACAGTGAGTACAGTGAGATTACACTGAGAGTATACAGAGAGTACAGTGAGATTACAGTGAGAGTATACAGAGAGTACAGTGAGATTACAGTGAGAGTATACAGTGAGTACAGTGAGATTACACTGAGAGTATACAGAGAGTACAGTGAGATTACAGTGAGAGTATACAGAGAGCACAGTGAGATTACAGTGAGAGTATACAGTGAGTACAGTGAGATTACAGTGAGAATATAGAGAGTACAGTGAGATTACAGTGAGAGTATACAGAGTAGAGTGAGATTACAGTGAGAGTATACAGAGCACAGTGAGATTACAGTGAGAGTACACAGAGAGTACAGTGAGATTACAGTGAGAGTATAGAGAGCACAGTGAGATTACAGTGAGAGTATAGAGAGCACAGTGAGATTACAGTGAGAGTATACAGAATACAGTGAGATTAGAGTGAGAGTATACAGAGAGTACAGAGAGATTACAGTGAGAGTATACAGAGAATACAGTGATATTACAGTGAGAGTATACAGATAGTACAGCGAGATTACAGTGAGAGTATACAGAGAGCACAGTGAGATTACAGTGAGAGTGTACAGAGAGTACAGTGAGATTAGAGTGAGAGTATACAGAGAGTACAGTGAGATTACAGTGAGAGTATACAGAGAGTACAGTGAGATTACAGTGACAGTATGCAGAGAGCACAGTGAGATTACAGTGAAAGTATACAGAGAGTAAAGTGAGATTACACGGAGAGTATACAGGGAGTTCAGTGAGATTACAGTGAGAGAATACAGAGGGTACAGTGAGAGTATACAGAGAGTACAGTGAGATTACAGTGAGAATATACAGAGAGTACAGTGAGATTACAGTGAGAGTATACAGAGAGTAAAGTGAGATTACAGTGAGAGTATACAGAGAGTACAGTGAGATTACAGTGAGGGTATACAGAGAATACAGTGAGATTACAGTGAGAGTATACAGAGAGCACAGTGAGATTACACTGAGAGTATAAGAGAGTACAGTGAGATTACAGTGAAAGTATACAGAGAATACAGTGAGATAACAGTGAGAGTATATGCAGAGTACAGTGAGATTACAGTGAGAGTATACAGAGAATACAGTGAGATTACAGTGAAAGTATACAGAGAGCACAGCGAGATTACAGTGAGAGTATACAGAGAGTACAGTGAGGTTACAGTGATAGTATACAGAGAGTACAGCGAGATTACAGTGAGAGTATACAGAGAGCACAGTGAGATTACAGTGAGAGTATACAGAGAGTACAGTGAGATTAGAGTGAGAGTATACAGAGAGTACAGTGAGATTACAGTGAGAGTATACAGAGAGTACAGCGAGATTACAGTGAGAGTATACAGAGAGTACAGTGAGATTACAGTGAGAGTGTAGAGAGTAAAGTGACATTACAGTGAGAGTATACAGCATAGAGTGAGATTACAGTGAGAGTATACAGAGAGCACAGTGAGATTACAGTGAGAGTACACAGAGAGTACAGTGAGATTACAGTGAGAGTATACAGAGAGTACAGTTAGATTACAGTGAGAGTATAGAGAGTACAGAGAGATTACAGTGAGAGTATACAGAGAGTACAGTGAGATTACAGTGAGAGTATACAGAGAGTACAGCGAGATTACAGTGAGAGTATACAGAGAGCACAGTGAGATTACAGTGAGAGTATACAGAGAGTACAGTGAGATTAGAGTGAGAGTATACAGAGAATACAGTGAGATTACAGTGAGAGTATACAGAGAGTACAGTGAGATTACAGTGACAGTATACAGAGAGCACAGTGAGATTACAGTGAAAGTATACAGAGAGTAAAGTGAGATTACACGGAGAGTATACAGAGAGTTCAGTGAGATTACAGTGAGAGAATACAGAGAGTACAGTGAGATTACAGTGAGAGTATACAGAGAGTACAGTGAGATTACAGTGAGAGTATAGAGAGAATACAGTGAGATTACAGTGAGAGTATACAGAGAGTAAAGTGAGATTACAGTGAGAGTATACAGAGAGTACAGTGAGATTACAGTGAGAGTATACAGAGAATACAGTGAGATTACAGTGAGAGTATACAGAGAGTTCAGTGAGATTACACGGAGAGTGTACAGAGGGTACAATGAGATTACAGTGAGAGTATACAGAGAGCACTGTGAGATTACAGTGAGAGTATACAGAGAGCACAGTGAGATTACACTGAGAGTATAAGAGAGTACAGTGAGATTACAGTGAGAGTATACAGAGATTAAAGTGAGAGTATACAGAGAGTACAGTGAGATTACAGTGAGAGTATACAGAGAGTACAGTGAGATTACAGTGAGTGTATACAGAGAGTACAGTGAGTTTACAGTGAGAGTATACAGAGAGCACAGTGAGATTACAGTGAGAGTACACAGCGAGCACAGTGAGACTACAGTGAGAGTATACAGAATACAGTGAGATTAGAGTGAGAGTATACAGAGAGTACAGAGAGATTACAGTGAGAGTATACAGAGAGTACAGTGATATTACAGTGAGAGTATACAGATAGTACAGCGAGATTACAGTGAGAGTATACAGAGAGCACAGTGAGATTACAGTGAGAGTATACAGAGAATACAGTGAGATTAGAGTGAGAGTATACAGAGAGTACAGTGAGATTACAGTGACAGTATACAGAGAGCACAGTGAGATTACAGTGAAAGTATACAGAGAGTAAAGTGAGATTACACGGAGAGTATACAGAGAGTTCAGTGAGATTACAGTGAGAGAATACAGAGATACAGTGAGATTACAGTGAGAGTATACAGAGAGTACAGTGAGATTACAGTGAGAATATACAGAGAGTACAGTGAGATTACAGTGAGAGTATACAGAGAGTAAAGTGAGATGACAGTGAGAGTATACAGAGAGTACAGTGAGATTACAGTGAGGGTATACAGAGAATACAGTGAGATTACAGTGAGAGTATACAGAGAGTTCAGTGAGATTACACAGAGAGTATACAGAGGGTACAATGAGATTACAGTGAGAGTATACAGAGAGTACTGTGAGATTACAGTGAAAGTATACAGAGAGCACAGTGAGATTACACTGAGTGTATAAGAGAGTACAGTGAGATTACAGTGAAAGTATACAGAGAGTACAGTGAGATAACAGTGAGAGTATACACAGAGTACAGTGAGATTACAGTGAGAGTATACAGAGAGTACAGTGAGATTACAGTGAAAGTATACAGAGAGTACAGCGAGATTACAGTGAGAGTATACAGAGAGTACAGTGAGGTTACAGTGAGAGTATACAGAGAGTACAGTGAGGTTACAGTGAGAGTATACAGAGAGTACAGTGAGATTACAGTGAGAGTATACAGAGAGTACAGTGAGATTACAGTGAGAGTATATAGGTAGCACAGTGAAATTACACTGAGATTATACAGAGAGCACAGTGAGATTACAGTGAGAGTATACAGAGAGTAAAGTGAGATTACAGTGAGAGTATACAGAGAGTACAGAGAGGTTGCAGTGAGAGTATACAGTGAGTACAGTGAGATTACACTGAGAGTATACAGAGAGTACAGTGAGATTACAGTGAGAGTATACAGAGAGTACAGTGAGATTACAGTGAGAGTATACAGTGAGTACAGTGAGATTACACTGAGAGTATACAGAGAGTACAGTGAGATGACAGAGAGTATACAGAGAGCACAGTGAGATTACAGTGAGAGTATACAGTGAGTACAGTGAGATTACAGTGAGAATATAGAGAGTACAGTGAGATTACAGTGAGAGTATACAGAGTAGAGTGAGATTACAGTGAGAGTATACAGAGCACAGTGAGATTACAGTGAGAGTACACAGAGAGTACAGTGAGATTACAGTGAGAGTATAGAGAGTACAGTGAGATTATAGTGAGAGTATACAGAGTAGAGTGAGATTACAGTGAGAGTATAGAGAGCACAGTGAGATTACAGTGAGAGTATAGAGAGTACAGCGAGATTACAGTGAGAGTACACAGAGAGCACAGTGAGATTACAGTGAGAGTATACAGAATACAGTGAGATTAGAGTGAGAGTATACAGAGAGTACAGAGAGATTACAGTGAGAGTATACAGAGAATACAGTGATATTAAAGTGAGAGTATACAGATAGTACAGCGAGATTACAGTGAGAGTATACAGAGAGCACAGTGAGATTACAGTGAGAGTGTACAGAGAGTATAGTGAGATTAGAGTGAGAGTATACAGAGAGTACAGTGAGATTACAGTGAGAGTATACAGAGAGTACAGTGAGATTACAGTGACAGTATGCAGAGAGCACAGTGAGATTACAGTGAAAGTATACAGAGCGTAAAGTGAGATTACACGGAGAGTATACAGGGAGTTCAGTGAGATTACAGTGAGAGAATACAGAGGGTACAGTGAGAGTATACAGAGAGTACAGTGAGATTACAGTGAGAATATACAGAGAGTACAGTGAGATTACAGTGAGAGTATACAGAGAGTAAAGTGAGATTACAGTGAGAGTATACAGAGAGTACAGTGAGATTACAGTGAGGGTATACAGAGAATACAGTGAGATAACAGTGAGAGTATACGCAGAGTACAGTGAGATTACAGTGAGAGTATAGAGAGGGTACAATGAGATTACAGTGAGAGTATACAGAGAGCACAGTGAGATTACACTGAGAGTATAAGAGAGTACAGTGAGATTACAGTGAAAGTATACAGAGAATACAGTGAGATAACAGTGAGAGTATACGCAGAGTACAGTGAGATTACAGTGAGAGTATACAGAGAATACAGTGAGATTACAGTGAAAGTATACAGAGAGCACAGCGAGATTACAGTGAGAGTATACAGAGTACAGTGAGGTTACAGTGAGAGTATACAGAGAGTACAGTGAGATTGCAGTGAGAGTATACAGAGAGTACAGTGAGATTACAGTGAGAGTATATAGGTAGCACAGTGAAATTACACTGAGATTATACAGAGAGCACAGTGAGATTACAGTGAGATTATACAGAGAGCACAGTGAGATTACAGTGAGAGTATACAGAGAGTACAGTGAGATTACTGTGAGAGTATAGAGAGTACAGTGAGCTAACAGTGAGAGTACACAGAGAGCACATTGAGATTACAGTGAGAGTATACAGAGGGTACAGTGAGATTACAGTGAGAGTATACAGAGAGCACAGTGAGATTACAGTGAGAGTATACAGAGAATAGAGTGAGATTACAGTGAGAGTATACAGAGAGTACAGTGAGATTACATGGAGAGTATGCAGAGAGTACAGTGAGATTAAAGTGAGAGTATACAGAGAGTACAGTGAGATTACAGTGAGAGTATACAGAGAGAACAGTGAGATTACAGTGAGAGTATACAGAGAGCACAGTGAGATTACAGTGAGAGTATACAGAGAGTACAGTGAGATTACAGTGAGAGTATAGAGAGTACAGTGAGATTAGAGTGAGAGTATACAGAGAGTACAGTGAGATTACAGTGAGAGTATAGAGAGTACAGTGAGATTAGAGTGAGAGAATACAGAGAGTATAGTGAGATTACCGTGAGAGTATACAGAGAGTACAGTGAGATTACAGTGAGAGTATACAGAGAGTACAGTGAGATTACAGTGAGAGTACAAAGAGAGTAAAGTGAGATGACAGTGAGAGTATACAGAGAGCACAGCGAGATTATAGTAGGAGTATACAGGGAGTACAGCGAGATTACAGTGAGAGTATAGAGAGTACAGTGAGATTACAGTGAGAGTATACAGAGTACAGTGAGATTACAGTGAGAGTATACAGAGAGTACAGCGAGATTACAGTGAGAGTATACAGAGAGTACAGTGAGATTACAGTGAGAGTATACAGAGAGCACAGTGAGATTACAGTGAGAGTATACAGAGAGCAGAGTGAGATTACAGTGAGAGTATAGAGAGTACAGAGAGATTACAGTGATAGTATACAGAGAGCACAGTGAGATTACAGTGAGAGTATAGAGAGAACAGTGAGATTACAGTGAGAGTATACAGAGAGCACAGTGAGATTACAGTGAGAGTATACAGAGAGCAGAGTGAGATCACAGTGAGAGTATAGAGAGTACAGTGAGATTACAGTGAGAGTATAGAGAGTACAGAGAGATTACAGTGATAGTATACAGAGAGCACAGTGAGATTACAGTGAGAGTATAGAGAGAACAGTGAGATTACAGTGAGAGTATACAGAGAGTACAGTGAGATTACAGTGAGAGTATAGAGAGTACAGTGAGATTACAGTGAGAGTATACAGAGAGTACAGTGAGATTACAGTGAGAGTATACAGAGAGTACAGCGAAATTACAGTGAGAGTATACAGAGTGCACAGTGAGACCACAGTGAGAGTATACAGAGGGTACAGTGAGATTACAGTGAGAGTATACAGAGAGTACAGTGAGATTACAGTGAGATTATACAGAGAGCACAGTGAGGTTACAGTGAGAGTATACAGAGAGTACAGTGAGATTACACTGAGAGTATACAGAGAATACAGTGAGATTACAGTGAGAGTATACAGAGAGTACTGTGAGATTACAGTGAGAGTACACAGAGAGTAAAGTGAGGTTACAGTGAGAGTATACAGAGAGCACAGCGAGATTACAGTAGGAGTATACAGAGAGTACAGCGAGATTACAGTGAGAGTATAGAGAGTACAGTGTGATTACAGTGCGAGTATACAGAGAGTACAGTGAGATTACAGTGAGAGTATACAGAGAGTACAGTGAGATTACATGGAGAGTATACAGAGTACAGTGTGAGTATACAGAGAGTACAGTGAGATTACAGGGAGAGTACAAAGAGAGTAAAGTGAGATTACAGTGAGAGTATACAGAGAGCACAGCGAGATTACAGTAGGAGTATACAGAGAGCACAGCAAGATTACAGTGAGCGTATTCAGAGAGTACAGTCAGATTACAGTGAGATTATACAGAGAGCACAGTGAGATTAATGTGAGAATATACAGAGAGTACAGTGAGATTACAATGAGAGTATACAGAGAGCACAGTGAGATTACAGTGAGAGTATACAGAGAGTAAAGTGAGATTACAGTGAGAGTATACAGAGAGTACAGTGAGATTACAGTGAGAGTATACAGAGAGCACAGTGAGATCACAGTGAGAGTATACAGGGGGTACAGTGAGATTACAGTGAGAGTATACAGAGAGTACAGTGAGATTACAGTGAGATTATACAGAGAGCACAGTGAGATTACAGTGAGAGTATAGAGAGTACAGTGAGATTACAGTGAGAGCATACAGAGAGTACAGTGAGATTACACTGAGAGTATACAGAGAATACAGTGAGATTACAGTGAGAGTATACAGAGAGTACAGTGAGATTACAGTGAGAGTATAGAGAATACAGTGAGATTAAAGTGAGAGTATACAGAGAGTACAGCGAGATTACAGTGAGAGTATACAGAGAGCACAGTGAGATTACAGTGAGAGTATACAGAGAGTACTGTGAGATTACAGTGAGAGTACACAGAGAGTAAAGTGAGATTACAGTGAGAGTATACAGAGATCACAGCGAGATTACAGTAGGAGTATACAGAGAGTACAGCGAGATTACAGTGAGAGTATAGAGAGTACAGTGAGATTACAGTGAGAGTATAGAGAGTACAGTGAGATTACCGTGCGAGTATACAGAGAGTACAGTGAGATTACAGTGAGACTATACAGAGAGTACAGTGAGATTACATGGAGAGTATACAGAGAGTACAGTGAGATGACAGTGTGAGTATACAGAGAGTACAGTGAGATTGCAGTGAGTACAAAGAGAGTAAAGTGAGATTATAGTGAGAGTATACAGAGAGTACAGTGAGATTACAGTGAGAGTATAGAGAGTACAGAGAGATTACAGTGATAGTATACAGAGAGCACAGTGAGATTACAGTGAGAGTATAGAGAGAACAGTGAGATTACAGTGAGAGTATAGAGAGTACAATGAGATTACAGTGAGAGTATACAGAGAGCACAGTGAGATTACAGTGATTGTATACAGAGAGTACAGCGAGATTACAGTGAGAGTATACAGAGAGCACAGTGAGATTACAGTGAGAATATACAGAGTACAGTGAGATTACAGTGAGAGTATACAGAGAGTACAGTGAGATTACAGTGAGAGTATACAGAGAGTACAGTGTGATTACAGTGAGAGAATACAGAGAGCACAGCGAGATTACACGGAGAGAATACAGAGTACAGTAAGATTACACGTAGAGTACACAGAGTACAGTGAGATTACAGTGAGAGTATACAGAGAGTACAGTGAGATTACAGTGAGAGTATACAGAGAGTAAAGTGAGGTTACAGTGAGAGTATACAGAGCGTACAGTGAGATTACAGTGCGAGTATACAGAGAGTACAGTGAGATTACAGTGAGATTATACAGAGAGCACAGCGAGATGACAGTGAGAGTATACAGAGAGCACAGCGAGATTACAGCGGGAGTATTCAGAGAGAACAGTGAGATTACAGTGAAAGTATACAGAGAGTACAGTGAGATTACAGTGAGAGTATACAGAGAGTACAGCGAGATTACAGTGAGCGTATACACAGAGTACAGTGAGATTACAGTGAGTATACAGAGAGTACAGTGAGATTACAGTGAGAGTATACAGAGAGTAAAGTGAGGTTACAGTGAGAGTATACAGAGAGTACAGTGAGATTACAGTGCGAGTATACAGAGAGTACAGTGAGATTACAGTGAGAGTATACAGAGAGCACAGCGAGATTACAGTGAGAGTATACAGAGAGCACAGCGAGATTACAGTGAGAGTATTCAGAGAGAACAGTGAGATTACAGTGAGAGTATACAGAGAGTACAGTGAGATTACAGTGAGAGTATACAGAGAGTACAGCGAGATTACAGTGAGTATACAGAGAGCACAGCGAGATTACAGTGAGAGTATACAGAGAGTACAGTGAGATTACAGTGAGAGTATACAGAGAGTACAGTGAGATTACAGTGAGAGTATACAGAGAGTACAGCGAGATTACAGTGAGAGAATACAGAGTATAGTGAGATTACAGTGAGAGTATACAGAGAGTACAGTGAGATTACAGTGAGACTATACAGAGAGCACAGCGAGATTACAGTGAGAGTATACAGAGTATAGTGAGATTACAGTGAGAGTATACAGAGAGTACAGTGAGATTACAGTGAGACTATACAGAGAGCACAGCGAGATTACAGTGAGAGTATACAGAGTATAGTGAGATTACAGTGAGAGTATACAGAGTGTACAGTGAGATTACAGTGAGAGTATACAGAGAGTACAGTGAGATTACAGGGAGAGTATACAGAGAGTAAAGTGAGGTTACAGTGAGAGTATACAGAGAGTACAGTGAGATTACAGGGCGAGCATACAGAGAGTACAGTGAGATTACAGTGAGAGTATACAGAGAGCACAGCGAGATTACAGTGAGAGTATACAGAGAGCACAGCGAGATTACAGTGAGAGTATTCAGAGAGAACAGTGAGATTACAGTGCGAGTATACAGAGAGTACAGTGAGATTACAGTGAGAGTATACAGAGAGTACAGCGAGAATACAGTGAGAGTATACAGAGAGTACAGTGGGATTACAGTGAGATGATACAGAGAGCACAGTGAGATTACACTGAGAGTATAGAGAGTACAGTGAGATTACACTGAGAGTATACAGAGAGTACAGTGAGATTACAGTGAGAGTATACAGAGAGCAGTGAGATTATAGTGAGAGTATACAGAGAGCACAGTGAGATTACAGTGAGAGTATAGAGAGTAGAGTGAGTATACCGTGAGAGTATACAGAGAGTACAGTGAGAGTATACAGAGAGCACAGTGAGATTACACTGAGAGTATACAGAGAGCACAGTGAGATTACAGTGAGAGTTTACAGAGAGTACAATGAGATTACAGTGAGAGTATACAGAGAGCACAGTGAGATTACAGTGATTGTATACAGAGAGTACAGCGAGATTACAGTGAGAGTATACAGAAAGCACAGTGAGATTACAGTGAGAGTATACAGAGTACAGTGAGATTACAGTGAGAGTATACAGAGAGTACAGTGAGATTACAGTGAGAGTATACAGAGAGTACAGTGAGGTTACAATGAGAGTATACAGAGAGCAAAGCGAGATTACCGTGAGAGTATACAGAGAGTACAGTGTGATTACAGTGAGAGAATACAGAGAGCACAGCGAGATTAACGGAGAGACTACAGAGAGTACAGTAAGATTACACGTAGAGTACACAGAGAGTACAGTGAGATTACAGTGAGAGTATACAGAGAGTACAGTGAGATTACAGTGCGAGTATACAGAGAGTACAGTGAGATTACAGTGAGAGTATACAGAGAGCACAGCGAGATTACAGTGAGAGTATACAGAGAGCACAGCGAGATTACAGTGAGAGTATTCAGAGAGAACAGTGAGATTACAGTGAGAGTATACAGAGAGTACAGTGAGATTACAGTGAGAGTATACAGAGAGTACAGCGAGATTACAGTGAGTATACAGAATGTACAGTGAGATTACAGTGAGAGTATACAGAGAGTAAAGTGAGGTTACAGTGAGAGTATACAGAGAGTACAGTGAGATTACAGTGAGAGTATACAGAGAATACAGCGAGATTACAGTGAGAGTATAGAGAGTACAGTGAGATTACAGTGAGAGTATACAGAGGGTACAGTAAGATTACACGTAGAGTATACAGAGAGTACAGTGAGATTACAGTGAGATTATAGAGAGTACAGTGAGATTACAGTGAGAGTATACAGTGAGTACAGTGAGATTACACTGAGAGTATACAGAGAGCACAGTGAGATTACACTGAGCATATACACAGAGTACAGTGAGATTACAGGGAGTATACAGAGAGTACAGTGAGATTACAGGGAGTATACAGAGAGTACAGTGAGATTACAGTGAGAGTAAACAGAGAGTAAAGTGAGGTTACAGTGAGAGTTTCCAGAGAGCACAGCGAGATTACAGTGAGAGTATACAGAGAGCTCAGCGAGATTACAGTGAGAGTATTCAGAGAGAACAGTGAGATTACAGTGCGAGTATACAGAGAGTACAGTGAGATTACAGTGAGAGTATACAGAGAGTACAGTGAGATTACAGTGAGAATATACAGAGAGTACAGCGAGATTACAGTGAGTATACAGAGTGTACAGTGAGATTACAGTGAGAGTATACAGAGAGTAAAGTGAGGTTACAGTGAGAGTATACAGAGAGTACAGCGAGATTACAGTGAGAGTATAGAGAGTACAGTGAGATTACAGTGAGAGTATACAGAGAGTACAGTGAGATTACAGTGAGAGTATACAGAGAGTACAGCGAGATTACAGTGAGTGTATACAGAGAGTACAGTGGGATTACAGTGAGCTTATACAGAGAGCACAGTGAGATTACACTGAGCGTATAGAGAGTACAGTGAGATTACACTGAGCGTATACAGAGAGTACTGTGAGATTACAGTGAGAGTATACAGAGAGCAGTGAGATTGTAGTGAGAGTATACAGAGAGCACAGTGAGATTACAGTGAGAGTATACAGAGTACAGTGAGATTACAGTGAGAGTATACAGAGAGTACAGTGAGATTACAGTGAGAGTATACAGAGAGTACAGTGAGGTTACAGTGAGAGTATACAGAGAGCACAGCGAGATTACCGTGAGAGTATACAGAGAGTACAGTGTGATTACAGTGAGAGAATACAGAGAGCACAGCGAGATTACACGGAGAGTATACAGAGAGTACAGTAAGATTACACGTAGAGTATACAGAGAGTACAGTGAGATTACAGTGAGAGTATACAGAGAGCACAGTGAGATTACAGTGAGAGTATAGAGAATGCAGTGAGATTAAAGTGAGAGTATACAGAGAGTACAGCGAGATTACAGTGAGAGTATACAGAGAGCACAGTGAGATTAAAGAGAGAGTATACAGAGAGTACTGTGAGATTACAGTGAGAGTACACAGAGAGTAAAGTGAGATTACAGTGAGAGTATTCAGAGAGCACAGCGAGATTACAGTAGGAGTATACAGAGGGTACAGCGAGATTACAGTGAGAGTATAGAGAGTACAGTGAGATTACAGTGAGAGTATACAGAGAGTACAGTGAGGTTACAGTGAGAGTATGCAGAGAGCACAGTGAGATTACCGTGAGAGTATACAGAGAGTACAGTGTGATTACGGTGAGAGAATACAGAGAGCACAGCGAGATTACACGGAGAGTATACAGAGAGTACAGTAAGATTACACGTAGAGTATACAGAGAGTACAGTGAGTTTACAGTGAGAGTATACAGAGAGTACAGTGAGTTTACAGTGAGAGTATACAGAGAGTACAGTGAGATTACACTGAGAGTATACAGAGAGTACAGTGAGATTACAGTGAGTATACAGAGTGTACAGTGAGATTACAGTGAGAGTATACAGAGAGTAAAGTGAGGTTACAGTGAGAGTATACAGAGAGTACAGTGAGATTACAGTGCGAGTATACAGAGAGTACAGTGATATTACAGTGAGAGTATACAGAGAGCACAGCGAGATTAAAGTGAGAGTATACAGAGAGCACAGTGAGTTTAGAGTGAGAGTATACAGAGAGTACTGTGAGATTACAGTGAGAGCATACAGAGAGAACAGTGAGATTACATGGAGAGAATACAGAGAGTACAGTGAGATTACAGTGAGAGTATACAGAGAGTACAGTGAGATTACAGTGAGAGTATACAGAGAGCACAGTGAGATTACAGTGAGAGTATGCAGAGAGTACAGTGAGATTAAAGTGAGAGTATACAGAGAGTACAGTGAGATTACAGTGAGAGTATACAGAGAGAACAGTGAGATTACAGTGAGAGTATACAGAGAGCACAGTGAGATTACAGTGAGAGTATACAGAGAGTACAGTGAGATTACAGTGAGAGTATAGAGAGTACAGTGAGATTAGAGTGAGAGTATACAGAGAGTACAGTGAGATTACAGTGAGAGTATAGAGAGTACAGTGAGATTAGAGTGAGAGAATACAGAGAGTATAGTGAGATTACTGTGAGAGTATACAGAGAGTACAGTGAGATTACAGTGAGAGTATACAGAGAGTACAGTGAGATTACAGTGAGAGTACAAAGAGAGTAAAGTGAGATGACAGTGAGAGTATACAGAGAGCACAGCGAGATTACAGTAGGAGTATACAGGGAGTACAGCGAGATTACAGTGAGAGTATAGAGAGTACAGTGAGATTACAGTGAGAGTATACAGAGTACAGTGAGATTACAGTGAGAGTATACAGAGAGTACAGCGAGATTACAGTGAGAGTATACAGAGAGTACAGTGAGATTACAGTGAGAGTATACAGAGAGCACAGTGAGATTACAGTGAGAGTATACAGAGAGCAGAGTGAGATTACAGTGAGAGTATAGAGAGTACAGAGAGATTACAGTGATAGTATACAGAGAGCACAGTGAGATTACAGTGAGAGTATAGAGAGAACAGTGAGATTACAGTGAGAGTATACAGAGAGCACAGTGAGATTACAGTGAGAGTATACAGAGAGCAGAGTGAGATTACAGTGAGAGTATAGAGAGTACAGTGAGATTACAGTGAGAGTATAGAGAGTACAGAGAGATTACAGTGATAGTATACAGAGAGCACAGTGAGATTACAGTGAGAGTATAGAGAGAACAGTGAGATTACAGTGAGAGTATACAGAGAGTACAGTGAGATTACAGTGAGAGTACAGAGAGTACAGTGAGAGTATACAGAGAGTACAGTGAGATTACAGTGAGAGTATACAGAGAGTACAGCGAAATTACAGTGAGAGTATACAGAGTGCACAGTGAGACCACAGTGAGAGTATACAGAGGGTACAGTGAGATTACAGTGAGAGTATACAGAGAGTACAGTGAGATTACAGTGAGATTATACAGAGAGCACAGTGAGGTTACAGTGAGAGTATACAGAGAGTACAGTGAGATTACAGTGAGAGTATATAGAGAGTACAGTGAGATTACACTGAGAGTATACAGAGAATACAGTGAGATTACAGTGAGAGTATACAGAGAGTACTGTGAGATTACAGTGAGAGTACACAGAGAGTAAAGTGAGGTTACAGTGAGAGTATACAGAGAGCACAGCGAGATTACAGTAGGAGTATACAGAGAGTACAGCGAGATTACAGTGAGAGTATAGAGAGTACAGTGTGATTACAGTGCGAGTATACAGAGAGTACAGTGAGATTACAGTGAGAGTATACAGAGAGTACAGTGAGATTACATGGAGAGTATACAGAGTACAGTGTGAGTATACAGAGAGTACAGTGAGATTACAGGGAGAGTACAAAGAGAGTAAAGTGAGATTACAGTGAGAGTATACAGAGAGCACAGCGAGATTACAGTAGGAGTATACAGAGAGCACAGCAAGATTACAGTGAGCGTATTCAGAGAGTACAGTCAGATTACAGTGAGATTATACAGAGAGCACAGTGAGATTACAGTGGGAGTATACAGAGAGTACAGTGAGATTACTGTGAGAGTATATAGAGAGCACAGTGAGATTAATGTGAGAATATACAGAGAGTACAGTGAGATTACAATGAGAGTATACAGAGAGCACAGTGAGATTACAGTGAGAGTATACAGAGAGTAAAGTGAGATTACAGTGAGAGTATACAGAGAGTACAGTGAGATTACAGTGAGAGTATACAGAGAGCACAGTGAGATCACAGTGAGAGTATACAGGGGATACAGTGAGATTACAGTGAGAGTATACAGAGAGTACAGTGAGATTACAGTGAGATTATACAGAGAGAACAGTGAGATTACAGTGAGAGTATAGAGAGTACAGTGAGATTACAGTGAGAGCATACAGAGAGTACAGTGAGATTACACTGAGAGTATACAGAGAATACAGTGAGAGTATACAGAGAGTACAGTGAGATTACAGTGAGAGTATAGAGAATACAGTGAGATTAAAGTGAGAGTATACAGAGAGTACAGCGAGATTACAGTGAGAGTATACAGAGAGCACAGTGAGATTACAGTGAGAGTATACAGAGAGTACTGTGAGATTACAGTGAGAGTACACAGAGAGTAAAGTGAGATTACAGTGAGAGTATACAGAGATCACAGCGAGATTACAGTAGGAGTATACAGAGAGTACAGCGAGATTACACTGAGAGTATAGAGAGTACAGTGAGATTACATGGAGAGTATACAGAGAGTACAGTGAGATGACAGTGTGAGTATACAGAGAGTACAGTGAGATTGCAGTGAGTACAAAGAGAGTAAAGTGAGATTATAGTGAGAGTATACAGAGAGTACAGCGAGATTACAGTGAGAGTATAGAGAGTACAGTGAGATTACAGTGAGAGTATACAGAGTACAGTGAGATTACAGTGAGAGTATACAGAGAGTACAGCGAGATTACAGTGTGAGTATACAGAGAGCACAGTGAGATTACAGTGAGAGTATAGAGAGTACAGTGAGATTACAGTGAGAGTATAGAGAGTACAGAGAGATTACAGTGATAGTATACAGAGAGCACAGTGAGATTACAGTGAGAGTATAGAGAGAACAGTGAGATTACAGTGAGAGTATACAGAGAGTACAGTGAGATTACAGTGAGAGTATAGAGAGTACAGTGAGATTACAGTGAGAGTATACAGAGAGTACAGTGAGATTACAGTGAGAGTATACAGAGAGTACAGCGAGATTACAGTGAGAGTATACAGAGTGCACAGTGAGATTACAGTGAGAATATACAGAGAGTACAGTGAGATTACAGTGAGAATATACAGAGAGTACAGTGAGATTACAGTGAGAGTATACAGAGAGTACAGTGAGATTACAGTGAGAGTATACAGAGAGTACAGTGAGATTACAGTGAGAGTGTACAGAGAGCACAGCGAGATTACAGTGAGAGTGTACAGAGAGCACAGCGAGATTACAGTGAGAGTATACAGAGTATAGTGAGATTACAGTGAGAGTATAGAGAGTACAGTATGATTACAGTGAGAGTATACAGAGAGTACAGTGAGATTACAGTGAGAGTGTACAGAGAGCACAGCGAGATTACAGTGAGAGTATACAGAGTATAGTGAGATTACAGTGAGAGTATACAGAGAGTACAGTATGATTACAGTGAGAGTATACAGAGAGTACAGTGAGATTACAGTGAGAGTATACAGAGAGTACAGTGAGATTACAGTGAGAGTGTACAGAGAGCACAGCGAGATTACAGTGAGAGTATACAGAGTATAGTGAGATTACAGTGAGAGTATACAGAGAGTACAGTATGATTACAGTGAGAGTATACAGAGAGTACAGTGAGATTACAGTGCGAGTATACAGAGAGAACAGTGAGGTTACAGTGCGAGTATACAGAGAGTACAGTGAGATTACAGTGAGAGTATACAGAGAGTACAGCGAGATTACAGTGATAGTATACAGAGAGCACAGTGAGATTACAGTGAGAGTATAGAGAGAACAGTGAGATTACAGTGAGAGTATACAGAGAGTACAGTGAGATTACAGTGAGAGTATAGAGAGTACAGTGAGATTACAATGAGAGTATACAGAGAGTACAGTGAGATTACAGTGAGAGTATACAGAGAGTACAGCGAGATTACAGTGAGAGTATACAGAGTGCACAGTGAGATTACAGTGAGAGTATACAGAGAGTACAGTGAGATTACAGTGAGAATATACAGAGAGTACAGTGAGATTACAGTGAGAGTATACAGAGAGTGCAGTGAGATTACACGGAGAGTACACAGAGAGTACAGTGAGATTACAGTGAGAGTGTACAGAGAGCACAGCGAGATTACAGTGAGAGTATACAGAGTATAGTGAGATTACAGTGAGAGTATACAAAGAGTACAGTATGATTACAGTGAGAGTATACAGAGAGTACAGTGAGATTACAGTGCGAGTATACAGAGAGTACAGTGAGATTACAGTGAGAGTATACAGAGAGCACAGCGAGATTTGAGTGAGAGTATACAGAGTATAGTGAGATTACAGTGAGAGTATACAGAGAGTACAGTGAGATTACAGTGAGTATACAGAGTGTACAGTGAGATTACAGTGAGACTATACAGAGAGTAAAGTGAGGTTACAGTGAGAGTATACAGAGAGTACAGTGAGATTACAGTGCGAGTATACAGAGAGTACAGTGATAATACAGTGAGAGTATACAGAGTGCACAGCGAGATTAAAGTGAGAGTATACAGAGAGCACAGTGAGTTTACAGTGAGAGTATACAGAGAGTACTGTGAGATTACAGTGAGAGCATACAGAGAGAACAGTGAGATTACATGGAGAGTATACAGAGAGTACAGTGAGATTACAGTGAGAGTATACAGAGAACACAGTGAGATTACAGAGAGAGTATACAAAGAGCACAGCAAGATTACAGTGAGCGTATTCAGAGAGTACAGTCAGATTACAGTGAGATTATACAGAGAGCACAGTGAGATTACAGTTAGAGTATAAAGAGAGTACAGTGAGATTACTGTGAGAGTATATAGAGAGCACAGTGAGATTAATGTGAGAATATACAGAGAGAACAGTGAGATTACAATGAGAGTATACAGAGAGCACAGTGAGATTACAGTGAGAGTATACAGAGAGTAAAGTGAGATTACAGTGAGAGTATACAGAGTACAGTGAGATTACAGTGAGAGTATACAGAGAGCACAGTGAGATCACAGTGAGAGTATACAGAGGGTACAGTGAGATTACAGTGAGAGTATACAGAGAGTACAGTGAGATTATACAGAGAGCACAGTGAGATTACAGTGAGAGTATACAGAGAGTACAGTGAGATTACAGTGAGAGTATACAGAGAGTACAGTGAGATTACACTGAGAGTATACAGAGAATACAGTGAGATTACAGTGAGAGTATACAGAGAGTACAGTGAGATTACAGTGAGAGCATAGAGAATACAGTGAGATTAAAGTGAGAGTTTACAGAGAATACAGCGAGATTACAGTGAGAGTATACAGAGAGCACAGCGAGATTACAGTGAGAGTAAAGAGAGTACAGTAAGTTTACCGTGAGAGTATAGAGAGGACAGTGAGATTACAGTGAGAGTATAGAGAATACAGTGAGATTAAAGTGAGAGTATACAGAGAGTACAGCGAGATTACAGTGAGAGTGTACAGAGAGCACAGTGAGATTACAGTGAGAGTAAAGAGAGTGCAGTGAGTTTACCGTGAGAGTATACAGAGAGTACAGTGAGATTACAGTGAGAGTATACAGAGAGCACAGTGAGATTAGACTGAGAGTATACAGAGAGCACAGTGAGATTACAGTGAGAGTATACAGAGAGTACAGTGAGATTAAAGTGAGAGTATACAGAGAGCACAGTGAGATTACAGTGATTGTATACAGAGAGTACAGCGAGATTACAGTGAGAGTATACAGAGAGCACAGTGAGATTGCAGTGAGAGTATACAGAGTACAGTGAGATTACAGTGAGAGTATACAGAGAGTACAGTGAGATTACAGTGAGAGTATACAGAGAGTACAGTGATGTTACAGTGAGAGTATACAGAGAGCACAGCGAGATTACAGTGAGAGTATACAGTGAGTACAGTGAGATTACACTGAGAGTACACAGAGAGTACAGTGAGATTACACTGAGCGTATACACAGAGTACAGTGAGGTTACAGTGAGAGTATACAGAGAGTACAGTGAGATTACAGTGCGAGTATACAGAGAGTACAGTGAGATTACAGTGAGAGTATACAGAGAGCACAGCGAGATTACAGTGAGAGTATACAGAGAGCACAGCGAGATTACAGTGAGAGCATTCAGAGAGAAAAGTGAGATTACAGTGCGAGTATACAGAGAGTACAGTGAGATTACAGTGAGAGTATACAGAGAGTACAGTGAGATTACAGTGAGAGTATACAGAGAGTACAGCGAGATTACAGTGAGAGAATACAGAGTATAGTGAGATTACAGTGAGAGTATACAGAGAGTACAGTGAGATTACAGTGAGACTATACAGAGAGCACAGCGAGATTACAGTGAGAGTATACAGAGTATAGTGAGATTACAGTGAGAGTATACAGAGTGTACAGTGAGATTACAGTGAGAGTATACAGAGAGTACAGTGAGATTACAGGGAGAGTATACAGAGAGTAAAGTGAGGTTACAGTGAGAGTATACAGAGAGTACAGTGAGATTACAGGGCGAGCATACAGAGAGTACAGTGAGATTACAGTGAGAGTATACAGAGAGCACAGCGAGATTACAGTGAGAGTATACAGAGAGCACAGCGAGATTACAGTGAGAGTATTCAGAGAGAACAGTGAGATTACAGTGTGAGTATACAGAGAGTACAGTGAGATTACAGTGAGAGTATACAGAGAGTACAGCGAGAATACAGTGAGAGTATACAGAGAGTACAGTGGGATTACAGTGAGATGATACAGAGAGCACAGTGAGATTACACTGAGAGTATAGAGAGTACAGTGAGATTACACTGAGAGTATACAGAGAGTACAGTGAGATTACAGTGAGAGTATACAGAGAGCAGTGAGATTATAGTGAGAGTATACAGAGAGCACAGTGAGATTACAGTGAGAGTATAGAGAGTAGAGTGAGTATACCGTGAGAGTATACAGAGAGTACAGTGAGATTACAGTGAGAGTATACAGAGAGCACAGTGAGATTACAGTGAGAGTTTACAGAGAGTACAATGAGATTACAGTGAGAGTATACAGAGAGCACAGTGAGATTACAGTGATTGTATACAGAGAGTACAGCGAGATTACAGTGAGAGTATACAGAGAGCACAGTGAGATTACAGTGAGAATATACAGAGTACAGTGAGATTACAGTGAGAGTATACAGAGAGTACAGTGAGATTACAGTGAGAGTATACAGAGAGTACAGTGAGGTTACAATGAGAGTATACAGAGAGCAAAGCGAGATTACCGTGAGAGTATACAGAGAGTACAGTGTGATTACAGTGAGAGAATACAGAGAGCACAGCGAGATTACACGGAGAGAATACAGAGAGTACAGTAAGATTACACGTAGAGTACACAGAGAGTACAGTGAGATTACAGTGAGAGTATACAGAGAGTACAGTGAGATTACAGTGAGAGTATACAGAGAGTAAAGTGAGGTTACAGTGAGAGTATACAGAGCGTACAGTGAGATTACAGTGCGAGTATACAGAGAGTACAGTGAGATTACAGTGAGATTATACAGAGAGCACAGCGAGATGACAGTGAGAGTATACAGAGAGCACAGCGAGATTACAGCGGGAGTATTCAGAGAGAACAGTGAGATTACAGTGAAAGTATACAGAGAGTACAGTGAGATTACAGTGAGAGTATACAGAGAGTACAGCGAGATTACAGTGAGCGTATACACAGAGTACAGTGAGATTACAGTGAGTATACAGAGAGTACAGTGAGATTACAGTGAGAGTATACAGAGAGTAAAGTGAGGTTACAGTGAGAGTATACAGAGAGTACAGTGAGATTACAGTGCGAGTATACAGAGAGTACAGTGAGATTACAGTGAGAGTATACAGAGAGCACAGCGAGATTACAGTGAGAGTATACAGAGAGCACAGCGAGATTACAGTGAGAGTATTCAGAGAGAACAGTGAGATTACAGTGAGAGTATACAGAGAGTACAGTGAGATTACAGTGAGAGTATACAGAGAGTACAGCGAGATTACAGTGAGTATACAGAGAGCACAGCGAGATTACAGTGAGAGTATACAGAGAGTACAGTGAGATTACAGTGAGAGTATACAGAGAGTACAGTGAGATTACAGTGAGAGTATACAGAGAGTACAGCGAGATTACAGTGAGAGAATACAGAGTATAGTGAGATTACAGTGAGTGTATACAGAGAGTACAGTGAGATTACAGTGAGACTATACAGAGAGCACAGCGAGATTACAGTGAGAGTATACAGAGTATAGTGAGATTACAGTGAGAGTATACAGAGAGTACAGTGAGATTACAGTGAGACTATACAGAGAGCACAGCGAGATTACAGTGAGAGTATACAGAGTATAGTGAGATTACAGTGAGAGTATACAGAGAGTACAGTGAGATTACAGGGAGAGTATACAGAGAGTAAAGTGAGGTTACAGTGAGAGTATACAGAGAGTACAGTGAGATTACAGGGCGAGCATACAGAGAGTACAGTGAGATTACAGTGAGAGTATACAGAGAGCACAGCGAGATTACAGTGAGAGTATACAGAGAGCACAGCGAGATTACAGTGAGAGTATTCAGAGAGAACAGTGAGATTACAGTGCGAGTATACAGAGAGTACAGTGAGATTACAGTGAGAGTATACAGAGAGTACAGCGAGAATACAGTGAGAGTATACAGAGAGTACAGTGGGATTACAGTGAGATGATACAGAGAGCACAGTGAGATTACACTGAGAGTATAGAGAGTACAGTGAGATTACACTGGGAGTATACAGAGAGTACAGTGAGATTACAGTGAGAGTATACAGAGAGCAGTGAGATTATAGTGAGAGTATACAGAGAGCACAGTGAGATTACAGTGAGAGTATAGAGAGTAGAGTGAGTATACCGTGAGAGTATACAGAGAGTACAGTGAGATTACAGTGAGAGTATACAGAGAGCACAGTGAGATTACACTGAGAGTATACAGAGAGCACAGTGAGATTACAGTGAGAGTTTACAGAGAGTACAATGAGATTACAGTGAGAGTATACAGAGAGCACAGTGAGATTACAGTGATTGTATACAGAGAGTACAGCGAGATTACAGTGAGAGTATACAGAAAGCACAGTGAGATTACAGTGAGAGTATACAGAGTACAGTGAGATTACAGTGAGAGTATACAGAGAGTACAGTGAGATTACAGTGAGAGTATACAGAGAGTACAGTGAGGTTACAATGAGAGTATACAGAGAGCAAAGCGAGATTACCGTGAGAGTATACAGAGAGTACAGTGTGATTACAGTGAGAGAATACAGAGAGCACAGCGAGATTACACGGAGAGAATACAGAGAGTACAGTAAGATTACACGTAGAGTACACAGAGAGTACAGTGAGATTACAGTGAGAGTATACAGAGAGTACAGTGAGATTACAGTGAGAGTATACAGAGAGTAAAGTGAGGTTACAGTGAGAGTATACAGAGAGTACAGTGAGATTACAGTGAGAGTATACAGAGAGTAAAGTGAGGTTACAGTGAGAGTATACAGAGCGTACAGTGAGATTACAGTGCGAGTATACAGAGAGTACAGTGAGATTACAGTGAGATTATACAGAGAGCACAGCGAGATGACAGTGAGAGTATACAGAGAGCACAGCGAGATTACAGCGGGAGTATTCAGAGAGAACAGTGAGATTACAGTGAAAGTATACAGAGAGTACAGTGAGATTACAGTGAGAGCATACAGAGAGTACAGCGAGATTACAGTGAGCGTATACACAGAGTACAGTGAGATTACAGTGAGTATACAGAGAGTACAGTGAGATTACAGTGAGAGTATACAGAGAGTAAAGTGAGGTTACAGTGAGAGTATACAGAGAGTACAGTGAGATTACAGTGCGAGTATACAGAGAGTACAGTGAGATTACAGTGAGAGTATACAGAGAGCACAGCGAGATTACAGTGAGAGTATACAGAGAGCACAGCGAGATTACAGTGAGAGTATTCAGAGAGAACAGTGAGATTACAGTGAGAGTATACAGAGAGTACAGTGAGATTACAGTGAGAGTATACAGAGAGTACAGCGAGATTACAGTGAGTATACAGAGAGCACAGCGAGATTACAGTGAGAGTATACAGAGAGTACAGTGAGATTACAGTGAGAGTATACAGAGAGTACAGTGAGATTACAGTGAGAGTATACAGAGAGTACAGCGAGATTACAGTGAGAGAATACAGAGTATAGTGAGATTACAGTGAGAGTATACAGAGAGTACAGTGAGATTACAGTGAGACTATACAGAGAGCACAGCGAGATTACAGTGAGAGTATACAGAGTATAGTGAGATTACAGTGAGAGTATACAGAGAGTACAGTGAGATTACAGTGAGAGTATACAGAGTACAGTGAGATTACAGTGAGAGTATACAGAGAGCACAGTGAGATTACAATGAGAGTATACAGAGAGCACAGTGAGATTACAGTGAGAGTATACAGAGAGTAAAGTGAGATTACAGTGAGAGTATACAGAGTACAGTGAGATTACAGTGAGAGTATACAGAGAGCACAGTGAGATCACAGTGAGAGTATACAGAGGGTACAGTGAGATTACAGTGAGAGTATACAGAGAGTACAGTGAGATTATACAGAGAGCACAGTGAGATTACAGTGAGAGTATACAGAGAGTACAGTGAGATTACAGTGAGAGTATACAGAGAGTACAGTGAGATTACACTGAGAGTATACAGAGAATACAGTGAGATTACAGTGAGAGTATACAGAGAGTACAGTGAGATTACAGTGAGAGCATAGAGAATACAGTGAGATTAAAGTGAGAGTTTACAGAGAATACAGCGAGATTACAGTGAGAGTATACAGAGAGCACAGCGAGATTACAGTGAGAGTAAAGAGAGTACAGTAAGTTTACCGTGAGAGTATAGAGAGGACAGTGAGATTACAGTGAGAGTATAGAGAATACAGTGAGATTAAAGTGAGAGTATACAGAGAGTACAGCGAGATTACAGTGAGAGTGTACAGAGAGCACAGTGAGATTACAGTGAGAGTAAAGAGAGTGCAGTGAGTTTACCGTGAGAGTATACAGAGAGTACAGTGAGATTACAGTGAGAGTATACAGAGAGCACAGTGAGATTAGACTGAGAGTATACAGAGAGCACAGTGAGATTACAGTGAGAGTATACAGAGAGTACAGTGAGATTAAAGTGAGAGTATACAGAGAGCACAGTGAGATTACAGTGATTGTATACAGAGAGTACAGCGAGATTACAGTGAGAGTATACAGAGAGCACAGTGAGATTGCAGTGAGAGTATACAGAGTACAGTGAGATTACAGTGAGAGTATACAGAGAGTACAGTGAGATTACAGTGAGAGTATACAGAGAGTACAGTGATGTTACAGTGAGAGTATACAGAGAGCACAGCGAGATTACAGTGAGAGTATACAGTGAGTACAGTGAGATTACACTGAGAGTACACAGAGAGTACAGTGAGATTACACTGAGCGTATACACAGAGTACAGTGAGGTTACAGTGAGAGTATACAGAGAGTACAGTGAGATTACAGTGCGAGTATACAGAGAGTACAGTGAGATTACAGTGAGAGTATACAGAGAGCACAGCGAGATTACAGTGAGAGTATACAGAGAGCACAGCGAGATTACAGTGAGAGCATTCAGAGAGAAAAGTGAGATTACAGTGCGAGTATACAGAGAGTACAGTGAGATTACAGTGAGAGTATACAGAGAGTACAGTGAGATTACAGTGAGAGTATACAGAGAGTACAGCGAGATTACAGTGAGAGAATACAGAGTATAGTGAGATTACAGTGAGAGTATACAGAGAGTACAGTGAGATTACAGTGAGACTATACAGAGAGCACAGCGAGATTACAGTGAGAGTATACAGAGTATAGTGAGATTACAGTGAGAGTATACAGAGTGTACAGTGAGATTACAGTGAGAGTATACAGAGAGTACAGTGAGATTACAGGGAGAGTATACAGAGAGTAAAGTGAGGTTACAGTGAGAGTATACAGAGAGTACAGTGAGATTACAGGGCGAGCATACAGAGAGTACAGTGAGATTACAGTGAGAGTATACAGAGAGCACAGCGAGATTACAGTGAGAGTATACAGAGAGCACAGCGAGATTACAGTGAGAGTATTCAGAGAGAACAGTGAGATTACAGTGAGAGTATTCAGAGAGTACAGTGAGATTACACTGAGAGTATACAGAGAGTACAGTGAGATTACAGTGAGAGTATACAGAGAGCAGTGAGATTATAGTGAGAGTATACAGAGAGCACAGTGAGATTACAGTGAGAGTATAGAGAGTAGAGTGAGTATACCGTGAGAGTATACAGAGAGTACAGTGAGATTACAGTGAGAGTATACAGAGAGCACAGTGAGATTACAGTGAGAGTTTACAGAGAGTACAATGAGATTACAGTGAGAGTATACAGAGAGCACAGTGAGATTACAGTGATTGTATACAGAGAGTACAGCGAGATTACAGTGAGAGTATACAGAGAGCACAGTGAGATTACAGTGAGAATATACAGAGTACAGTGAGATTACAGTGAGAGTATACAGAGAGTACAGTGAGATTACAGTGAGAGTATACAGAGAGTACAGTGAGGTTACAATGAGAGTATACAGAGAGCAAAGCGAGATTACCGTGAGAGTATACAGAGAGTACAGTGTGATTACAGTGAGAGAATACAGAGAGCACAGCGAGATTACACGGAGAGAATACAGAGAGTACAGTAAGATTACACGTAGAGTACACAGAGAGTACAGTGAGATTACAGTGAGAGTATACAGAGAGTACAGTGAGATTACAGTGAGAGTATACAGAGAGTAAAGTGAGGTTACAGTGAGAGTATACAGAGCGTACAGTGAGATTACAGTGCGAGTATACAGAGAGTACAGTGAGATTACAGTGAGATTATACAGAGAGCACAGCGAGATGACAGTGAGAGTATACAGAGAGCACAGCGAGATTACAGCGGGAGTATTCAGAGAGAACAGTGAGATTACAGTGAAAGTATACAGAGAGTACAGTGAGATTACAGTGAGAGTATACAGAGAGTACAGCGAGATTACAGTGAGCGTATACACAGAGTACAGTGAGATTACAGTGAGTATACAGAGAGTACAGTGAGATTACAGTGAGAGTATACAGAGAGTAAAGTGAGGTTACAGTGAGAGTATACAGAGAGTACAGTGAGATTACAGTGCGAGTATACAGAGAGTACAGTGAGATTACAGTGAGAGTATACAGAGAGCACAGCGAGATTACAGTGAGAGTATACAGAGAGCACAGCGAGATTACAGTGAGAGTATTCAGAGAGAACAGTGAGATTACAGTGAGAGTATACAGAGAGTACAGTGAGATTACAGTGAGAGTATACAGAGAGTACAGCGAGATTACAGTGAGTATACAGAGAGCACAGCGAGATTACAGTGAGAGTATACAGAGAGTACAGTGAGATTACAGTGAGAGTATACAGAGAGTACAGTGAGATTACAGTGAGAGTATACAGAGAGTACAGCGAGATTACAGTGAGAGAATACAGAGTATAGTGAGATTACAGTGAGTGTATACAGAGAGTACAGTGAGATTACAGTGAGACTATACAGAGAGCACAGCGAGATTACAGTGAGAGTATACAGAGTATAGTGAGATTACAGTGAGAGTATACAGAGAGTACAGTGAGATTACAGTGAGACTATACAGAGAGCACAGCGAGATTACAGTGAGAGTATACAGAGTATAGTGAGATTACAGTGAGAGTATACAGAGAGTACAGTGAGATTACAGGGAGAGTATACAGAGAGTAAAGTGAGGTTACAGTGAGAGTATACAGAGAGTACAGTGAGATTACAGGGCGAGCATACAGAGAGTACAGTGAGATTACAGTGAGAGTATACAGAGAGCACAGCGAGATTACAGTGAGAGTATACAGAGAGCACAGCGAGATTACAGTGAGAGTATTCAGAGAGAACAGTGAGATTACAGTGCGAGTATACAGAGAGTACAGTGAGATTACAGTGAGAGTATACAGAGAGTACAGCGAGAATACAGTGAGAGTATACAGAGAGTACAGTGGGATTACAGTGAGATGATACAGAGAGCACAGTGAGATTACACTGAGAGTATAGAGAGTACAGTGAGATTACACTGGGAGTATACAGAGAGTACAGTGAGATTACAGTGAGAGTATACAGAGAGCAGTGAGATTATAGTGAGAGTATACAGAGAGCACAGTGAGATTACAGTGAGAGTATAGAGAGTAGAGTGAGTATACCGTGAGAGTATACAGAGAGTACAGTGAGATTACAGTGAGAGTATACAGAGAGCACAGTGAGATTACACTGAGAGTATACAGAGAGCACAGTGAGATTACAGTGAGAGTTTACAGAGAGTACAATGAGATTACAGTGAGAGTATACAGAGAGCACAGTGAGATTACAGTGATTGTATACAGAGAGTACAGCGAGATTACAGTGAGAGTATACAGAAAGCACAGTGAGATTACAGTGAGAGTATACAGAGTACAGTGAGATTACAGTGAGAGTATACAGAGAGTACAGTGAGATTACAGTGAGAGTATACAGAGAGTACAGTGAGGTTACAATGAGAGTATACAGAGAGCAAAGCGAGATTACCGTGAGAGTATACAGAGAGTACAGTGTGATTACAGTGAGAGAATACAGAGAGCACAGCGAGATTACACGGAGAGAATACAGAGAGTACAGTAAGATTACACGTAGAGTACACAGAGAGTACAGTGAGATTACAGTGAGAGTATACAGAGAGTACAGTGAGATTACAGTGAGAGTATACAGAGAGTAAAGTGAGGTTACAGTGAGAGTATACAGAGAGTACAGTGAGATTACAGTGAGAGTATACAGAGAGTAAAGTGAGGTTACAGTGAGAGTATACAGAGCGTACAGTGAGATTACAGTGCGAGTATACAGAGAGTACAGTGAGATTACAGTGAGATTATACAGAGAGCACAGCGAGATGACAGTGAGAGTATACAGAGAGCACAGCGAGATTACAGCGGGAGTATTCAGAGAGAACAGTGAGATTACAGTGAAAGTATACAGAGAGTACAGTGAGATTACAGTGAGAGCATACAGAGAGTACAGCGAGATTACAGTGAGCGTATACACAGAGTACAGTGAGATTACAGTGAGTATACAGAGAGTACAGTGAGATTACAGTGAGAGTATACAGAGAGTAAAGTGAGGTTACAGTGAGAGTATACAGAGAGTACAGTGAGATTACAGTGCGAGTATACAGAGAGTACAGTGAGATTACAGTGAGAGTATACAGAGAGCACAGCGAGATTACAGTGAGAGTATACAGAGAGCACAGCGAGATTACAGTGAGAGTATTCAGAGAGAACAGTGAGATTACAGTGAGAGTATACAGAGAGTACAGTGAGATTACAGTGAGAGTATACAGAGAGTACAGCGAGATTACAGTGAGTATACAGAGAGCACAGCGAGATTACAGTGAGAGTATACAGAGAGTACAGTGAGATTACAGTGAGAGTATACAGAGAGTACAGTGAGATTACAGTGAGAGTATACAGAGAGTACAGCGAGATTACAGTGAGAGAATACAGAGTATAGTGAGATTACAGTGAGAGTATACAGAGAGTACAGTGAGATTACAGTGAGACTATACAGAGAGCACAGCGAGATTACAGTGAGAGTATACAGAGTATAGTGAGATTACAGTGAGAGTATACAGAGAGTACAGTGAGATTACAGTGAGAGTATACAGAGTACAGTGAGATTACAGTGAGAGTATACAGAGAGCACAGTGAGATTACAATGAGAGTATACAGAGAGCACAGTGAGATTACAGTGAGAGTATACAGAGAGTAAAGTGAGATTACAGTGAGAGTATACAGAGTACAGTGAGATTACAGTGAGAGTATACAGAGAGCACAGTGAGATCACAGTGAGAGTATACAGAGGGTACAGTGAGATTACAGTGAGAGTATACAGAGAGTACAGTGAGATTATACAGAGAGCACAGTGAGATTACAGTGAGAGTATACAGAGAGTACAGTGAGATTACAGTGAGAGTATACAGAGAGTACAGTGAGATTACACTGAGAGTATACAGAGAATACAGTGAGATTACAGTGAGAGTATACAGAGAGTACAGTGAGATTACAGTGAGAGCATAGAGAATACAGTGAGATTAAAGTGAGAGTTTACAGAGAATACAGCGAGATTACAGTGAGAGTATACAGAGAGCACAGCGAGATTACAGTGAGAGTAAAGAGAGTACAGTAAGTTTACCGTGAGAGTATAGAGAGGACAGTGAGATTACAGTGAGAGTATAGAGAATACAGTGAGATTAAAGTGAGAGTATACAGAGAGTACAGCGAGATTACAGTGAGAGTGTACAGAGAGCACAGTGAGATTACAGTGAGAGTAAAGAGAGTGCAGTGAGTTTACCGTGAGAGTATACAGAGAGTACAGTGAGATTACAGTGAGAGTATACAGAGAGCACAGTGAGATTAGACTGAGAGTATACAGAGAGCACAGTGAGATTACAGTGAGAGTATACAGAGAGTACAGTGAGATTAAAGTGAGAGTATACAGAGAGCACAGTGAGATTACAGTGATTGTATACAGAGAGTACAGCGAGATTACAGTGAGAGTATACAGAGAGCACAGTGAGATTGCAGTGAGAGTATACAGAGTACAGTGAGATTACAGTGAGAGTATACAGAGAGTACAGTGAGATTACAGTGAGAGTATACAGAGAGTACAGTGATGTTACAGTGAGAGTATACAGAGAGCACAGCGAGATTACAGTGAGAGTATACAGTGAGTACAGTGAGATTACACTGAGAGTACACAGAGAGTACAGTGAGATTACACTGAGCGTATACACAGAGTACAGTGAGGTTACAGTGAGAGTATACAGAGAGTACAGTGAGATTACAGTGCGAGTATACAGAGAGTACAGTGAGATTACAGTGAGAGTATACAGAGAGCACAGCGAGATTACAGTGAGAGTATACAGAGAGCACAGCGAGATTACAGTGAGAGCATTCAGAGAGAAAAGTGAGATTACAGTGCGAGTATACAGAGAGTACAGTGAGATTACAGTGAGAGTATACAGAGAGTACAGTGAGATTACAGTGAGAGTATACAGAGAGTACAGCGAGATTACAGTGAGAGAATACAGAGTATAGTGAGATTACAGTGAGAGTATACAGAGAGTACAGTGAGATTACAGTGAGACTATACAGAGAGCACAGCGAGATTACAGTGAGAGTATACAGAGTATAGTGAGATTACAGTGAGAGTATACAGAGTGTACAGTGAGATTACAGTGAGAGTATACAGAGAGTACAGTGAGATTACAGGGAGAGTATACAGAGAGTAAAGTGAGGTTACAGTGAGAGTATACAGAGAGTACAGTGAGATTACAGGGCGAGCATACAGAGAGTACAGTGAGATTACAGTGAGAGTATACAGAGAGCACAGCGAGATTACAGTGAGAGTATACAGAGAGCACAGCGAGATTACAGTGAGAGTATTCAGAGAGAACAGTGAGATTACAGTGAGAGTATTCAGAGAGTACAGTGAGATTACACTGAGAGTATACAGAGAGTACAGTGAGATTACAGTGAGAGTATACAGAGAGCAGTGAGATTATAGTGAGAGTATACAGAGAGCACAGTGAGATTACAGTGAGAGTATAGAGAGTAGAGTGAGTATACCGTGAGAGTATACAGAGAGTACAGTGAGATTACAGTGAGAGTATACAGAGAGCACAGTGAGATTACAGTGAGAGTTTACAGAGAGTACAATGAGATTACAGTGAGAGTATACAGAGAGCACAGTGAGATTACAGTGATTGTATACAGAGAGTACAGCGAGATTACAGTGAGAGTATACAGAGAGCACAGTGAGATTACAGTGAGAATATACAGAGTACAGTGAGATTACAGTGAGAGTATACAGAGAGTACAGTGAGATTACAGTGAGAGTATACAGAGAGTACAGTGAGGTTACAATGAGAGTATACAGAGAGCAAAGCGAGATTACCGTGAGAGTATACAGAGAGTACAGTGTGATTACAGTGAGAGAATACAGAGAGCACAGCGAGATTACACGGAGAGAATACAGAGAGTACAGTAAGATTACACGTAGAGTACACAGAGAGTACAGTGAGATTACAGTGAGAGTATACAGAGAGTACAGTGAGATTACAGTGAGAGTATACAGAGAGTAAAGTGAGGTTACAGTGAGAGTATACAGAGCGTACAGTGAGATTACAGTGCGAGTATACAGAGAGTACAGTGAGATTACAGTGAGATTATACAGAGAGCACAGCGAGATGACAGTGAGAGTATACAGAGAGCACAGCGAGATTACAGCGGGAGTATTCAGAGAGAACAGTGAGATTACAGTGAAAGTATACAGAGAGTACAGTGAGATTACAGTGAGAGTATACAGAGAGTACAGCGAGATTACAGTGAGCGTATACACAGAGTACAGTGAGATTACAGTGAGTATACAGAGAGTACAGTGAGATTACAGTGAGAGTATACAGAGAGTAAAGTGAGGTTACAGTGAGAGTATACAGAGAGTACAGTGAGATTACAGTGCGAGTATACAGTGAGATTACAGTGAGAGTATACAGAGAGCACAGCGAGATTACAGTGAGAGTATACAGAGAGCACAGCGAGATTACAGTGAGAGTATTCAGAGAGAACAGTGAGATTACAGTGAGAGTATACAGAGAGTACAGTGAGATTACAGTGAGAGTATACAGAGAGTACAGCGAGATTACAGTGAGTATACAGAGAGCACAGCGAGATTACAGTGAGAGTATACAGAGAGTACAGTGAGATTACAGTGAGAGTATACAGAGAGTACAGTGAGATTACAGTGAGAGTATACAGAGAGTACAGCGAGATTACAGTGAGAGAATACAGAGTATAGTGAGATTACAGTGAGTGTATACAGAGAGTACAGTGAGATTACAGTGAGACTATACAGAGAGCACAGCGAGATTACAGTGAGAGTATACAGAGTATAGTGAGATTACAGTGAGAGTATACAGAGAGTACAGTGAGATTACAGTGAGACTATACAGAGAGCACAGCGAGATTACAGTGAGAGTATACAGAGTATAGTGAGATTACAGTGAGAGTATACAGAGAGTACAGTGAGATTACAGGGAGAGTATACAGAGAGTAAAGTGAGGTTACAGTGAGAGTATACAGAGAGTACAGTGAGATTACAGGGCGAGCATACAGAGAGTACAGTGAGATTACAGTGAGAGTATACAGAGAGCACAGCGAGATTACAGTGAGAGTATACAGAGAGCACAGCGAGATTACAGTGAGAGTATTCAGAGAGAACAGTGAGATTACAGTGCGAGTATACAGAGAGTACAGTGAGATTACAGTGAGAGTATACAGAGAGTACAGCGAGAATACAGTGAGAGTATACAGAGAGTACAGTGGGATTACAGTGAGATGATACAGAGAGCACAGTGAGATTACACTGAGAGTATAGAGAGTACAGTGAGATTACACTGGGAGTATACAGAGAGTACAGTGAGATTACAGTGAGAGTATACAGAGAGCAGTGAGATTATAGTGAGAGTATACAGAGAGCACAGTGAGATTACAGTGAGAGTATAGAGAGTAGAGTGAGTATACCGTGAGAGTATACAGAGAGTACAGTGAGATTACAGTGAGAGTATACAGAGAGCACAGTGAGATTACACTGAGAGTATACAGAGAGCACAGTGAGATTACAGTGAGAGTTTACAGAGAGTACAATGAGATTACAGTGAGAGTATACAGAGAGCACAGTGAGATTACAGTGATTGTATACAGAGAGTACAGCGAGATTACAGTGAGAGTATACAGAAAGCACAGTGAGATTACAGTGAGAGTATACAGAGTACAGTGAGATTACAGTGAGAGTATACAGAGAGTACAGTGAGATTACAGTGAGAGTATACAGAGAGTACAGTGAGGTTACAATGAGAGTATACAGAGAGCAAAGCGAGATTACCGTGAGAGTATACAGAGAGTACAGTGTGATTACAGTGAGAGAATACAGAGAGCACAGCGAGATTACACGGAGAGAATACAGAGAGTACAGTAAGATTACACGTAGAGTACACAGAGAGTACAGTGAGATTACAGTGAGAGTATACAGAGAGTACAGTGAGATTACAGTGAGAGTATACAGAGAGTAAAGTGAGGTTACAGTGAGAGTATACAGAGAGTACAGTGAGATTACAGTGAGAGTATACAGAGAGTAAAGTGAGGTTACAGTGAGAGTATACAGAGCGTACAGTGAGATTACAGTGCGAGTATACAGAGAGTACAGTGAGATTACAGTGAGATTATACAGAGAGCACAGCGAGATGACAGTGAGAGTATACAGAGAGCACAGCGAGATTACAGCGGGAGTATTCAGAGAGAACAGTGAGATTACAGTGAAAGTATACAGAGAGTACAGTGAGATTACAGTGAGAGCATACAGAGAGTACAGCGAGATTACAGTGAGCGTATACACAGAGTACAGTGAGATTACAGTGAGTATACAGAGAGTACAGTGAGATTACAGTGAGAGTATACAGAGAGTAAAGTGAGGTTACAGTGAGAGTATACAGAGAGTACAGTGAGATTACAGTGCGAGTATACAGAGAGTACAGTGAGATTACAGTGAGAGTATACAGAGAGCACAGCGAGATTACAGTGAGAGTATACAGAGAGCACAGCGAGATTACAGTGAGAGTATTCAGAGAGAACAGTGAGATTACAGTGAGAGTATACAGAGAGTACAGTGAGATTACAGTGAGAGTATACAGAGAGTACAGCGAGATTACAGTGAGTATACAGAGAGCACAGCGAGATTACAGTGAGAGTATACAGAGAGTACAGTGAGATTACAGTGAGAGTATACAGAGAGTACAGTGAGATTACAGTGAGAGTATACAGAGAGTACAGCGAGATTACAGTGAGAGAATACAGAGTATAGTGAGATTACAGTGAGAGTATACAGAGAGTACAGTGAGATTACAGTGAGACTATACAGAGAGCACAGCGAGATTACAGTGAGAGTATACAGAGTATAGTGAGATTACAGTGAGAGTATACAGAGAGTACAGTGAGATTACAGTGAGACTATACAGAGAGCACAGCGAGATTACAGTGAGAGTATACAGAGTATAGTGAGATTACAGTGAGAGTATACAGAGAGTACAGTGAGATTACAGGGAGAGTATACAGAGAGTAAAGTGAGGTTACAGTGAGAGTATACAGAGAGTACAGTGAGATTACAGGGCGAGCATACAGAGAGTACAGTGAGATTACAGTGAGAGTATACAGAGAGCACAGCGAGATTACAGTGAGAGTATACAGAGAGCACAGCGAGATTACAGTGAGAGTATTCAGAGAGAACAGTGAGATTACAGTGCGAGTATACAGAGAGTACAGTGAGATTACAGTGAGAGTATACAGAGAGTACAGCGAGAATACAGTGAGAGTATACAGAGAGTACAGTGGGATTACAGTGAGATGATACAGAGAGCACAGTGAGATTACACTGAGAGTATAGAGAGTACAGTGAGATTACACTGAGAGTATACAGAGAGCACAGTGAGATTACAGTGAGAGTTTACAGAGAGTACAATGAGATTACAGTGAGAGTATACAGAGAGCACAGTGAGATTACAGTGATTGTATACAGAGAGTACAGCGAGATTACAGTGAGAGTATACAGAAAGCACAGTGAGATTACAGTGAGAGTATACAGAGTACAGTGAGATTACAGTGAGAGTATACAGAGAGTACAGTGAGATTACAGTGAGAGTATACAGAGAGTACAGTGAGGTTACAATGAGAGTATACAGAGAGCAAAGCGAGATTACCGTGAGAGTATACAGAGAGTACAGTGTGATTACAGTGAGAGAATACAGAGAGCACAGCGAGATTACACGGAGAGAATACAGAGAGTACAGTAAGATTACACGTAGAGTACACAGAGAGTACAGTGAGATTACAGTGAGAGTATACAGAGAGTACAGTGAGATTACAGTGAGAGTATACAGAGAGTAAAGTGAGGTTACAGTGAGAGTATACAGAGCGTACAGTGAGATTACAGTGCGAGTATACAGAGAGTACAGTGAGATTACAGTGAGATTATACAGAGAGCACAGCGAGATGACAGTGAGAGTACACAGAGAGCACAGCGAGATTACAGCGGGAGTATTCAGAGAGAACAGTGAGATTACAGTGAGAGTATACAGAGAGTACAGTGAGATTACAGTGAGAGTATACAGAGAGTACAGCGAGATTACAGTGAGCGTATACACAGAGTACAGTGAGATTACAGTGAGTATACAGAGAGTACAGTGAGATTACAGTGAGAGTATACAGAGAGTAAAGTGAGGTTACAGTGAGAGTATACAGAGAGTACAGTGAGATTACAGTGCGAGTATACAGAGAGTACAGTGAGATTACAGTGAGAGTATACAGAGAGCACAGCGAGATTACAGTGAGAGTATACAGAGAGCACAGCGAGATTACAGTGAGAGTATTCAGAGAGAACAGTGAGATTACAGTGAGAGTATACAGAGAGTACAGTGAGATTACAGTGAGAGTATACAGAGAGTACAGCGAGATTACAGTGAGTATACAGAGTGTACAGTGAGATTACAGTGAGATTATACAGAGAGTAAAGTGAGGTTACAGTGAGAGTATACAGAGAGTACAGTGAGATTACAGTGAGAGTATACAGAGAATACAGCGAGATTACAGTGAGAGTATAGAGAGTACAGTGAGATTACAGTGAGAGTATACAGAGGGTACAGTAAGATTACACGTAGAGTATACAGAGAGTACAGTGAGATTACAGTGAGATTATAGAGAGTACAGTGAGATTACAGTGAGAGTATACAGTGAGTACAGTGAGATTACACTGAGAGTATACACAGAGTACAGTGAGATTACAGGGAGTATACAGAGAGTACAGTGAGATTACAGGGAGTATACAGAGAGTACAGTGAGATTACAGGGAGTATACAGAGAGTACAGTGAGATTACAGTGAGAGTAAACAGAGAGTAAAGTGAGGTTACAGTGAGAGTATAGAGAATGCAGTGAGATTAAAGTGAGAGTATACAGAGAGTACAGCGAGATTACAGTGAGAGTATACAGAGAGCACAGTGAGATTAAAGAGAGAGTATACAGAGAGTACTGTGAGATTACAGTGAGAGTACACAGAGAGTAAAGTGAGATTACAGTGAGAGTATTCAGAGAGCACAGCGAGATTACAGTAGGAGTATACAGAGGGTACAGCGAGATTACAGTGAGAGTATAGAGAGTACAGTGAGATTACAGTGAGAGTATACAGAGAGTACAGTGAGGTTACAGTGAGAGTATGCAGAGAGCACAGTGAGATTACCGTGAGAGTATACAGAGAGTACAGTGTGATTACGGTGAGATGATACAGAGAGCACAGTGAGATTACACTGAGAGTATAGAGAGTACAGTGAGATTACACTGAGAGTATACAGAGAGTACAGTGAGATTACAGTGAGAGTATACAGAGAGCACAGCGAGATTACAGTGAGAGTATACAGAGAGCACAGCGAGATTACAGTGAGAGTATTCAGAGAGAACAGTGAGATTACAGTGAGAGTATACAGAGAGTACAGCGAGAATACAGTGAGAGTATACAGAGAGTACAGTGGGATTACAGTGAGATGATACAGAGAGCACAGTGAGATTACACTGAGAGTATAGAGAGTACAGTGAGATTACACTGAGAGTATACAGAGAGTACAGTGAGATTACAGTGAGAGTATACAGAGAGCAGTGAGATTATAGTGAGAGTATACAGAGAGCACAGTGAGATTACAGTGAGAGTATAGAGAGTAGAGTGAGTATACCGTGAGAGTATACAGAGAGTACAGTGAGATTACAGTGAGAGTATACAGAGAGCAGAGTGAGATTACACTGAGAGTATACAGAGAGCACAGTGAGATTACAGTGAGAGTTTACAGAGAGTACAATGAGATTACAGTGAGAGTATACAGAGAGCACAGTGAGATTACAGTGATTGTATACAGAGAGTACAGTGAGATTACAGTGAGAGTATACAGAAAGCACAGTGAGATTACAGTGAGAGTATACAGAGTACAGTGAGATTACAGTGAGAGTATACAGAGAGTACAGTGAGATTACAGTGAGAGTATACAGAGAGTACAGTGAGGTTACAATGAGAGTATACAGAGAGCAAAGCGAGATTACCGTGAGAGTATACAGAGAGTAGAGTGTGATTACAGTGAGAGAATACAGAGAGCACAGCGAGATTACACGGAGAGAATACAGAGAGTACAGTAAGATTACACGTAGAGTACACAGAGAGTACAGTGAGATTACAGTGAGAGTATACAGAGAGTACAGTGAGATTACAGTGAGAGTATACAGAGAGTAAAGTGAGGTTACAGTGAGAGTATACAGAGCGTACAGTGAGATTACAGTGCGAGTATACAGAGAGTACAGTGAGATTACAGTGAGATTATACAGAGAGCACAGCGAGATGACAGTGAGAGTATACAGAGAGCACAGCGAGATTACAGCGGGAGTATTCAGAGAGAACAGTGAGATTACAGTGAGAGTTTACAGAGAGTACAGTGAGATTACAGTGAGAGTATACAGAGAGTACAGCGAGATTACAGTGAGTATACAGAGTGTACAGTGAGATTACAGTGAGAGTATACAGAGAGTAAAGTGAGGTTACAGTGAGAGTATACAGAGAGTACAGTGAGATTACAGTGAGAGTATACAGAGAATACAGCGAGATTACAGTGAGAGTATAGAGAGTACAGTGAGATTACAGTGAGAGTATACAGAGGGTACAGTAAGTTTACACGTAGAGTATACAGAGAGTACAGTGAGATTACAGTGAGATTATAGAGAGTACAGTGAGATTACAGTGAGAGTATACAGTGAGTACAGTGAGATTACACTGAGAGTATACACAGAGTACAGTGAGATTACAGGGAGTATACAGAGAGTACAGTGAGATTACAGGGAGTATACAGAGAGTACAGTGAGATTACAGGGAGTATACAGAGCGTACAGTGAGATTACAGTGAGAGTATACAGAGAGTACAGTGAGATTACAGTGAGAGTAAACAGAGAGTAAAGTGAGGTTACAGTGAGAGTTTCCAGAGAGCACAGCGAGATTACAGTGAGAGTATACAGAGAGCACAGCGAGATTACAGTGAGAGTATTCAGAGAGAACAGTGAGATTACAGTGCGAGTATACAGAGAGTACAGTGAGATTACAGTGAGAGTATACAGAGAGTACAGTGAGATTACAGTGAGAATATACAGAGTACAGCGAGATTACAGTGAGTATACAGAGTGTACAGTGAGATTACAGTGAGAGTATACAGAGAGTAAAGTGAGGTTACAGTGAGCTTATACAGAGAGCACAGTGAGATTACACTGAGCGTATAGAGAGTACAGTGAGATTACACTGAGAGTATACAGAGAGTACTGTGAGATTACAGTGAGAGTATACAGAGAGCAGTGAGATTGTAGTGAGAGTATACAGAGAGCACAGTGAGATTACAGTGAGAGTATACAGAGTACAGTGAGATTACAGTGAGAGTATACAGAGAGTACAGTGAGATTACAGTGAGAGTATACAGAGAGTACAGTGAGGTTACAGTGAGAGTATACAGAGAGCACAGCGAGATTACCGTGAGAGTATACAGAGAGTACAGTGTGATTACAGTGAGAGAATACAGAGAGCACAGCGAGATTACACGGAGAGTATACAGAGAGTACAGTAAGATTACACGTAGAGTATACAGAGAGTACAGTGAGATTACAGTGAGAGTATACAGAGAGCACAGTGAGATTACAGTGAGAGTATACAGTGAGTACAGTGAGATTACACAGAGTATACAGAGAGTACAGTGAGATTACAGTGAGAGTATAGAGAATGCAGTGAGATTAAAGTGAGAGTATACAGAGAGTACAGCGAGATTACAGTGAGAGTATACAGAGAGCACAGTGAGATTAAAGAGAGAGTATACAGAGAGTACTGTGAGATTACAGTGAGAGTACACAGAGAGTAAAGTGAGATTACAGTGAGAGTATTCAGAGAGCACAGCGAGATTACAGTAGGAGTATACAGAGGGTACAGCGAGATTACAGTGAGAGTATAGAGAGTACAGTGAGATTACAGTGAGAGTATACAGAGAGTACAGTGAGGTTACAGTGAGAGTATGCAGAGAGCACAGTGAGATTACCGTGAGAGTATACAGAGAGTACAGTGTGATTACGGTGAGAGAATACAGAGAGCACAGCGAGATTACACGGAGAGTATACAGAGAGTACAGTAAGATTACACGTAGAGTATACAGAGAGTACAGTGAGTTTACAGTGAGAGTATACAGAGAGTACAGTGAGTTTACAGTGAGAGTATACAGAGAGTACAGTGAGATTACACTGAGAGTATACAGAGAGTACAGTGAGATTACAGTGAGTATACAGAGTGTACAGTGAGATTACAGTGAGATTATACAGAGAGTAAAGTGAGGTTACAGTGAGAGTATACAGAGAGTACAGTGAGATTACAGTGCGAGTATACAAAGAGTACAGTGATATTACAGTGAGAGTATACAGAGAGCACAGCGAGATTAAAGTGAGAGTATACAGAGAGCACAGTGAGTTTAGAGTGAGAGTATGCAGAGAGTACTGTGAGATTACAGTGAGAGCATACAGAGAGAACAGTGAGATTACATGGAGAGAATACAGAGAGTACAGTGAGATTACAGTGAGAGTATACAGAGAGTACAGTGAGATTACAGTGAGAGTATACAGAGAGCACAGTGAGATTACAGTGAGAGTATACAGGGAGTACAGTGAGGTTCCAGTGAGAGTATACAGAGAGCACAGTGAGATTACAGTGATTGTATACAGAGAGTACAGCGAGATTACAGTGAGAGTATACAGAGAGCACAGTGAGATTACAGTGAGAGTATACAGAGTACAGTGAGATTACAGTGAGAGTATACAGAGAGTACAGTGAGATTACAGTGAGAGTATACAGAGAGTACAGTGAGGTTACAGTGAGAGTATACAGAGAGAACAGCGAGATTACTGTGAGAGTATACAGAGAGTACAGTGTGATTACAGTGAGAGAATACAGAGAGCACAGCGAGATTACACGGAGAGTATACAGAGAGTACAGTAAGATTACACGTAGAGTATACAGAGAGTACAGTGAGATTACAGTGAGAGTATACAGAGAGCACAGTGAGATTACAGTGAGAGTATACAGTGAGTACAGCGAGATTACAGTGAGAGTATACAGAGAGCACAGTGAGATTACAGTGAGAGTATACAGAGAGCACAGCAAGATTACAGTGAGCGTATTCAGAGAGTACAGTCAGATTACAGTGAGATTATACAGAGAGCACAGTGAGATTACAGTGAGAGTATACAGAGAGTACAGTGAGATTACTGTGAGAGTATATAGAGAGCACAGTGAGATTAATGTGAGAATATACAGAGAGTACAGTGACATTACAATGAGAGTATACAGAGAGCACAGTGAGATTACAGTGAGAGTATACAGAGAGCACAGTGAGATCACAGTGAGAGTATACAGAGGGTACAATGAGATTACAGTGAGAGTATACAGAGAGTACAGTGAGATTACAGTGAGATTATACAGAGAGCACAGTGAGGTTACAGTGAGAGTATACAGAGAGTGCAGTGAGATTACAGTGAGAGTATACAGAGAGTACAGTGAGATTACACTGAGAGTATGCAGAGAATACAGTGAGAGTACAGAGAGAATATACAGAGAGTACTGTGAGATTACAGTGAGAGTACACAGAGAGTAAAGTGAGGTTACAGTGAGAGTATACAGAGAGCACAGCGAGATTACAGTGAGAGTATACAGAGAGTACAGTGAGATTACAGTGAGATTATACAGAGAGCACAGCGAGATTACAGCGGGAGTATTCAGAGAGAACAGTGAGATTACAGTGAAAGTATGCAGAGAGTACAGTGAGATTACAGTGAGAGTATACAGAGAGTACAGCGAGATTACAGTGAGCGTATACACAGAGTACAGTGAGATTACAGTGAGTATACAGAGAGTACAGTGAGATTACAGTGAGAGTATACAGAGAGTAAAGTGAGGTTACAGTGAGAGTATACAGAGAGTACAGTGAGATTACAGTGCGAGTATACAGAGAGTACAGTGAGATTACAGTGAGAGTATACAGAGAGCACAGCGAGATTACAGTGAGAGTATACAGAGAGAACAGTGAGATTACAGTGAAAGTATACAGAGAGTACAGTGAGATTACAGTGAGAGTATACAGAGAGTACAGCGAGATTACAGTGAGCGTATACACAGAGTACAGTGAGATTACAGTGAGTATACAGAGAGTACAGTGAGATTACAGTGAGAGTATACAGAGAGTAAAGTGAGGTTACAGTGCGAGTATACAGAGAGTACAGTGAGATTACAGTGAGAGTATACAGAGAGCACAGCGAGATTACAGTGAGAGTATACAGAGAGCACAGCGAGATTACAATGAGAGTATTCAGAGAGAACAGTGAGATTACAGTGAGAGTATACAGAGAGTACAGTGAGATTACAGTGAGAGTATACAGAGAGTACAGCGAGATTACAGTGAGTATACAGAGTGTACAGTGAGATTACAGTGAGAGTATACAGAGAGTAAAGTGAGGTTACAGTGAGAGTATACAGAGAGTACAGTGAGATTACAGTGAGAGTATACAGAGAGTACAGTGAGATTACAGTGAGAGTATACAGAGAGTACAGCGAGATTACAGTGAGAGAATACAGAGTATAGTGAGATTACAGTGAGAGTATACAGAGAGTACAGTGAGATTACAGTGAGACTATACAGAGAGCACAGCGAGATTACAGTGAGAGTATACAGAGTATAGTGAGATTACAGTGAGAGTATACAGAGTGTACAGTGAGATTACAGTGAGAGTATACAGAGAGTACAGTGAGATTACAGGGAGAGTATACAGAGAGTAAAGTGAGGTTACAGTGAGAGTATACAGAGAGTACAGTGAGATTACAGGGCGCGCATACAGAGAGTACAGTGAGATTACAGTGAGAGTATACAGAGAGCACAGCGAGATTACAGTGAGAGTATACAGAGAGCACAGCGAGATTACAGTGAGAGTATTCAGAGAGAACAGTGAGATTACAGTGCGAGTATACAGAGAGTACAGTGAGATTACAGTGAGAGTATACAGAGAGTACAGCGAGAATACAGTGAGAGTATACAGAGAGCACAGTGAGATTACAGTGAGAGTATACAGAGAGCACAGTGAGATTACACTGAGAGTATACAGAGAGCACAGTGAGATTACAGTGAGAGTATACAGAGAGCACAGTGAGATTACAGTGATTGTATACAGAGAGTACAGCGAGATTACAGTGAGAGTATACAGAAAGCACAGTGAGATTACAGTGAGAGTATACAGAGTACAGTGAGATTACAGTGAGAGTATACAGAGAGTACAGTGAGATTACAGTGAGAGTATACAGAGAGTACAGTGAGGTTACAATGAGAGTATACAGAGAGCAAAGCGAGATTACCGTGAGAGTATACAGAGAGTACAGTGTGATTACAGTGAGAGAATACAGAGAGCACAGCGAGATTACACGGAGAGAATACAGAGAGTACAGTAAGATTACACGTAGAGTACACAGAGAGTACAGTGAGATTACAGTGAGAGTATACAGAGAGTACAGTGAGATTACAGTGAGAGTATACAGAGAGTAAAGTGAGGTTACAGTGAGAGTATACAGAGCGTACAGTGAGATTACAGTGCGAGTATACAGAGAGTACAGTGAGATTACAGTGAGATTATACAGAGAGCACAGCGAGATGACAGTGAGAGTATACAGAGAGCACAGCGAGATTACAGCGGGAGTATTCAGAGAGAACAGTGAGATTACAGTGAGAGTATACAGAGAGTACAGTGAGATTACAGTGAGAGGATACAGAGAGTACAGCGAGATTACAGTGAGCGTATACACAGAGTACAGTGAGATTACAGTGAGTATACAGAGAGTACAGTGAGATTACAGTGAGAGTATACAGAGAGTAAAGTGAGGTTACAGTGAGAGTATACAGAGAGTACAGTGAGATTACAGTGCGAGTATACAGAGAGTACAGTGAGATTACAGTGAGAGTATACAGAGAGCACAGCGAGATTACAGTGAGAGTATACAGAGAGCACAGCGAGATTACAGTGAGAGTATTCAGAGAGAACAGTGAGATTACAGTGAGAGTATGCAGAGAGTACAGTGAGATTACAGTGAGAGTATACAGAGAGTACAGCGAGATTACAGTGAGTATACAGAGTGTACAGTGAGATTACAGTGAGAGTATACAGAGAGTAAAGTGAGGTTACAGTGAGAGTATACAGAGAGTACAGTGAGATTACAGTGAGAGTATACAGAGAATACAGCGAGATTACAGTGAGAGTATAGAGAGTACAGTGAGATTACAGTGAGAGTATACAGAGGGTACAGTAAGATTACACGTAGAGTATACAGAGAGTACAGTGAGATTACAGTGAGATTATAGAGAGTACAGTGAGATTACAGTGAGAGTATACAGTGAGTACAGTGAGATTACACTGAGAGTATACAGAGAGTACAGTGAGATTACACTGAGCATATACACAGAGTACAGTGAGATTACAGGGAGTATACAGAGAGTACAGTGAGATTACAGTGAGAGTAAACAGAGAGTAAAGTGAGGTTACAGTGAGAGTTTCCAGAGAGCACAGCGAGATTACAGTGAGAGTATACAGAGAGCACAGCGAGATTACAGTGAGAGTATTCAGAGAGAACAGTGAGATTACAGTGCGAGTATACAGAGAGTACAGTGAGATTACAGTGAGAGTATACAGAGAGTACAGTGAGATTACAGTGAGAATATACAGAGAGTACAGCGAGATTACAGTGAGTATACAGAGTGTACAGTGAGATTACAGTGAGAGTATACAGAGAGTAAAGTGAGGTTACAGTGAGAGTATACAGAGAGTACAGCGAGATTACAGTGAGAGTATAGAGGGTACAGTGAGATTACAGTGAGAGTATACAGAGAGTACAGTGAGATTACAGTGAGAGTATACAGAGAGTACAGCGAGATTACAGTGAGTGTATACAGAGAGTACAGTGGGATTACAGTGAGCTTATACAGAGAGCACAGTGAGATTACACTGAGCGTATAGAGAGTACAGTGAGATTATACTGAGAGTATACAGAGAGTACTGTGAGATTACAGTGAGAGTATACAGAGAGCAGTGAGATTGTAGTGAGAGTATACAGAGAGCACAGTGAGATTACAGTGAGAGTATACAGAGTACAGTGAGATTACAGTGAGAGTATACAGAGAGTACAGTGAGATTACAGTGAGAGTATACAGAGAGTACAGTGAGGTTACAGTGAGAGTATACAGAGAGCACAGCGAGATTACCGTGAGAGTATACAGAGAGTACAGTGTGATTACAGTGAGAGAATACAGAGAGCACAGCGAGATTACACGGAGAGTATACAGAGAGTACAGTAAGATTACACGTAGAGTATACAGAGAGTACAGTGAGATTACAGTGAGAGTATACAGAGAGCACAGTGAGATTACAGTGAGAGTATACAGTGAGTACAGTGAGATTACACTGAGAGTATACAGAGAGTACAGTGAGATTACAGTGAGAGTATAGAGAATGCAGTGAGATTAAAGTGAGAGTATACAGAGAGTACAGCGAGATTACAGTGAGAGTATACAGAGAGCACAGTGAGATTAAAGAGAGAGTATACAGAGAGTACTGTGAGATTACAGTGAGAGTACACAGAGTAAAGTGAGATTACAGTGAGAGTATTCAGAGAGCACAGCGAGATTACAGTAGGGGTATACAGAGGGTACAGCGAGATTACAGTGAGAGTATAGAGAGTACAGTGAGATTACAGTGAGAGTATACAGAGAGTACAGTGAGGTTACAGTGAGAGTATGCAGAGAGCACAGTGAGATTACCGTGAGAGTATACAGAGAGTACAGTGTGATTACGGTGAGAGAATACAGAGAGCACAGCGAGATTACACGGAGAGTATACAGAGAGTACAGTAAGATTACACGTAGAGTATACAGAGAGTACAGTGAGTTTACAGTGAGAGTATACAGAGAGTACAGTGAGTTTACAGTGAGAGTATACAGAGAGTACAGTGAGATTACACTGAGAGTATACAGAGAGTACAGTGAGATTACAGTGAGTATACAGAGTGTACAGTGAGATTACAGTGAGAGTATACAGAGAGTAAAGTGAGGTTACAGTGAGAGTATACAGAGAGTACAGTGAGATTACAGTGCGAGTATACAGAGAGTACAGTGATATTACAGTGAGAGTATACAGAGAGCACAGCGAGATTAAAGTGAGAGTATACAGAGAGCACAGTGAGTTTAGAGTGAGAGTATACAGAGAGTACTGTGAGATTACAGTGAGAGCATACAGAGAGAACAGTGAGATTACATGGAGAGAATACAGAGAGTACAGTGAGATTACAGTGAGAGTATACAGAGAGTACAGTGAGATTACAGTGAGAGTATACAGAGAGCACAGTGAAATTACAGTGAGAGTATACAGGGAGTACAGTGAGGTTCCAGTGAGAGTATACAGAGAGCACAGTGAGATTACAGTGATTGTATACAGAGAGTGCAGCGAGATTACAGTGAGAGTATACAGAGAGCACAGTGAGAGTATACAGCGTACAGTGAGATTACAGTGAGAGTATACAGAGAGTACAGTGAGATTACAGTGAGAGTATAGAGAGAGTACAGTGAGGTTACAGTGAGAGTATACAGAGAGCACAGCGAGATTTCTGTGAGAGTATACAGAGAGTACAGTGTGATTACAGTGAGAGAATACAGAGAGCACAGCGAGATTACACGGAGAGTATACAGAGAGTACAGTAAGATTACACGTAGAGTATACAGAGAGTACAGTGAGATTACAGTGAGAGTATACAGAGAGCACAGTGAGATTACAGTGAGAGTATACAGTGAGTACAGTGAGATTACACTGAGAGTATACAGAGAGTACAGTGAGATTACAGTGAGAGTATAGAGAATACAGTGAGATTAAAGTGAGAGTATACAGAGAGTACAGCGAGATTACAGTGAGAGTATACAGAGAGCACAGTGAGATTACAGTGAGAGTATACAGAGAGCACAGCAAGATTACAGTGAGCGTATTCAGAGAGTACAGTCAGATTACAGTGAGATTATACAGAGAGCACAGTGAGATTACAGTGAGAGTATACAGAGAGTACAGTGAGATTACTGTGAGAGAATATAGAGAGCACAGTGAGATTAATGTGAGAATATACAGAGAGTACAGTGAGATTACAATGAGAGTATACAGAGAGCACAGTGAGATTACAGTGAGAGTATACAGAGAGCAAAGTGAGATTACAGTGAGAGTATACAGAGAGCACAGTGAGATCACAGTGAGAGTATACAGAGGGTACAATGAGATTACAGTGAGAATATACAGAGAGTACTGTGAGATTACAGTGAGAGTACACAGAGAGTAAAGTGAGGTTACAGTGAGAGTATACAGAGAGCACAGCGAGATTACAGTGAGAGTATACAGAGAGTACAGTGAGATTACAGTGAGATTATACAGAGAGCACAGCGAGATGACAGTGAGAGTATACAGAGAGCACAGCGAGATTACAGCGGGAGTATTCAGAGAGAACAGTGAGATTACAGTGAAAGTATACAGAGAGTACAGTGAGATTACAGTGAGAGTATACAGAGAGTAAAGTGAGGTTACAGTGAGAGTATACAGAGAGTACAGTGAGATTACAGTGCGAGTATACAGAGAGTACAGTGAGATTACAGTGAGAGTATACAGAGAGCACAGCGAGATTACAGTGAGAGTATACAGAGAGCACAGCGAGATTACAGTGAGAGTATTCAGAGAGAACAGTGAGATTACAGTGAGAGTATACAGAGAGTACAGTGAGATTACAGTGAGAGTATACAGAGAGTACAGCGAGATTACAGTGAGTATACAGAGTGTACAGTGAGATTACAGTGAGAGTATACAGAGAGTAAAGTGAGGTTACAGTGAGAGTATACAGAGAGTACAGTGAGATTACAGTGAGAGTATACAGAGTATAGTGAGATTACAGTGAGAGTATACAGAGAGCACAGCGAGATTACAGTGAGAGTATACAGAGTATAGTGAGATTACAGTGAGAGTATACCGAGTGTACAGTGAGATTACAGTGAGAGTATACAGAGAGTACAGTGAGATTACAGGGAGAGTATACAGAGAGTAAAGTGAGGTTACAGTGAGAGTATACAGAGAGTACAGTGAGATTACAGGGCGAGCATACAGAGAGTACAGTGAGATTACAGTGAGAGTATACAGAGAGCACAGCGAGATTACAGTGAGAGTATACAGAGAGCACAGCGAGATTACAGTGAGAGTATTCAGAGAGAACAGTGAGATTACAGTGCGAGTATACAGAGAGTACAGTGAGATTACAGTGAGAGTATACAGAGAGTACAGCGAGAATACAGTGAGAGTATACAGAGAGTACAGTGGGATTACAGTGAGATGATACAGAGAGCACAGTGAGATTACACTGAGAGTATAGAGAGTACAGTGAGATTACACTGAGAGTATACAGAGAGTACAGTGAGATTACAGTGAGAGTATACAGAGAGCAGTGAGATTATAGTGAGAGTATACAGAGAGCACAGTGAGATTACAGTGAGAGTATCGAGAGTAGAGTGAGTATACCGTGAGAGTATACAGAGAGTACAGTGAGATTACAGTGAGAGTATACAGAGAGCACAGTGAGATTACACTGAGAGTATACAGAGAGCACAGTGAGATTACAGTGAGAGTTTACAGAGAGTACAATGAGATTACAGTGAGAGTATACAGAGAGCACAGTGAGATTACAGTGATTGAAAACAGAGAGTACAGCGAGATTACAGTGAGAGTATACAGAAAGCACAGTGAGATTACAGTGAGAGTATACAGAGTACAGTGAGATTACAGTGAGAGTATACAGAGAGTACAGTGAGATTACAGTGAGAGTATACAGAGAGTACAGTGAGATTACAGTGAGAGTATACAGAGAGTAAAGTGAGGTTACAGTGAGAGTATACAGAGAGTACAGTGAGATTACAGTGCGAGTATACAGAGAGTACAGTGAGATTACAGTGAGAGTATACAGAGAGCACAGCGAGATTACAGTGAGAGTATACAGAGAGCACAGCGAGATTACAGTGAGAGTATTCAGAGAGAACAGTGAGATTACAGTGAGAGTATACAGAGAGTACAGTGAGATTACAGTGAGAGTATACAGAGAGTACAGCGAGATTACAGTGAGTATACAGAGTGTACAGTGAGATTACAGTGAGAGTATACAGAGAGTAAAGTGAGGTTACAGTGAGAGTATACAGAGAGTACAGTGAGATTACAGTGAGAGTATACAGAGAATACAGCGAGATTACAGTGAGAGTATAGAGAGTACAGTGAGATTACAGTGAGAGTATACAGAGGGTACAGTAAGATTACACGTAGAGTATACAGAGAGTACAGTGAGATTACAGTGAGATTATAGAGAGTACAATGAGATTACAGTGAGAGTATACAGTGAGTACAGTGAGATTACACTGAGAGTATACAGAGAGTACAGTGAGATTACACTGAGCATATACACAGAGTACAGTGAGATTACAGGGAGTATACAGAGAGTACAGTGAGATTACAGTGAGAGTAAACAGAGAGTAAAGTGAGGTTACAGTGAGAGTTTCCAGAGAGCACAGCGAGATTACTGTGAGAGTATACAGAGAGCACAGCGAGATTACAGTGAGAATATTCAGAGAGAACAGTGAGATTACAGTGCGAGTATACAGAGAGTACAGTGAGATTACAGTGAGAGTATACAGAGAGTACAGTGAGATTACAGTGAGAATATACAGAGAGTACAGCGAGATTACAGTGAGTATACAGAGTGTACAGTGAGATTACTGTGAGAGTATACAGAGAGTAAAGTGAGGTTACAGTGAGAGTATACAGAGAGTACAGCGAGATTACAGTGAGAGTATAGAGAGTACAGTGAGATTACAGTGAGAGTATACAGAGAGTACAGTGAGATTACAGTGAGAGTATACAGAGAGTACAGCGAGATTACAGTGAGTGTATACAGAGAGTACAGTGGGATTACAGTGAGCTTATACAGAGAGCACAGTGAGATTACACTGAGCGTATAGAGAGTACAGTGAGATTACACTGAGAGTATACAGAGAGTACTGTGAGATTACAGTGAGAGTATACAGAGAGCAAAGTGAGATTACAGTGAGAGTATACAGAGAGCACAGTGAGATCACAGTGAGAGTATACAGAGGGTACAATGAGATTACAGTGAGAATATACAGAGAGTACTGTGAGATTACAGTGAGAGTACACAGAGAGTAAAGTGAGGTTACAGTGAGAGTATACAGAGAGCACAGCGAGATTACAGTGAGAGTATACAGAGAGTACAGTGAGATTACAGTGAGATTATACAGAGAGCACAGCGAGATGACAGTGAGAGTATACAGAGAGCACAGCGAGATTACAGCGGGAGTATTCAGAGAGAACAGTGAGATTACAGTGAAAGTATACAGAGAGTACAGTGAGATTACAGTGAGAGTATACAGAGAGTACAGCGAGATTACAGTGAGCGTATACACAGAGTACAGTGAGATTACAGTGAGTATACAGAGAGTACAGTGAGATTACAGTGAGAGTATACAGAGAGTAAAGTGAGGTTACAGTGAGAGTATACAGAGAGTACAGTGAGATTACAGTGCGAGTATACAGAGAGTACAGTGAGATTACAGTGAGAGTATACAGAGAGCACAGCGAGATTACAGTGAGAGTATACAGAGAGCACAGCGAGATTACAGTGAGAGTATTCAGAGAGAACAGTGAGATTACAGTGAGAGTATACAGAGAGTACAGTGAGATTACAGTGAGAGTATACAGAGAGTACAGCGAGATTACAGTGAGTATACAGAGTGTACAGTGAGATTACAGTGAGAGTATACAGAGAGTAAAGTGAGGTTACAGTGAGAGTATACAGAGAGTACAGTGAGATTACAGTGAGAGTATACAGAGTATAGTGAGATTACAGTGAGAGTATACAGAGAGCACAGCGAGATTACAGTGAGAGTATACAGAGTATAGTGAGATTACAGTGAGAGTATACCGAGTGTACAGTGAGATTACAGTGAGAGTATACAGAGAGTACAGTGAGATTACAGGGAGAGTATACAGAGAGTAAAGTGAGGTTACAGTGAGAGTATACAGAGAGTACAGTGAGATTACAGGGCGAGCATACAGAGAGTACAGTGAGATTACAGTGAGAGTATACAGAGAGCACAGCGAGATTACAGTGAGAGTATACAGAGAGCACAGCGAGATTACAGTGAGAGTATTCAGAGAGAACAGTGAGATTACAGTGCGAGTATACAGAGAGTACAGTGAGATTACAGTGAGAGTATACAGAGAGTACAGCGAGAATACAGTGAGAGTATACAGAGAGTACAGTGGGATTACAGTGAGATGATACAGAGAGCACAGTGAGATTACACTGAGAGTATAGAGAGTACAGTGAGATTACACTGAGAGTATACAGAGAGTACAGTGAGATTACAGTGAGAGTATACAGAGAGCAGTGAGATTATAGTGAGAGTATACAGACAGCACAGTGAGATTACAGTGAGAGTATAGAGAGTAGAGTGAGTATACCGTGAGAGTATACAGAGAGTACAGTGAGATTACAGTGAGAGTATACAGAGAGCACAGTGAGATTACACTGAGAGTATACAGAGAGCACAGTGAGATTACAGTGAGAGTTTACAGAGAGTACAATGAGATTACAGTGAGAGTATACAGAGAGCACAGTGAGATTACAGTGATTGTATACAGAGAGTACAGCGAGATTACAGTGAGAGTATACAGAAAGCACAGTGAGATTACAGTGAGAGTATACAGAGTACAGTGAGATTACAGTGAGAGTATACAGAGAGTACAGTGAGATTACAGTGAGAGTATACAGAGAGTACAGTGAGGTTACAATGAGAGTATACAGAGAGCAAAGCGAGATTACCGTGAGAGTATACAGAGAGTACAGTGTGATTACAGTGAGAGAATACAGAGAGCACAGCGAGATTACACGGAGAGAATACAGAGAGTACAGTAAGATTACACGTAGAGTACACAGAGAGTACAGTGAGATTACAGTGAGAGTATACAGAGAGTACAGTGAGATTACAGTGAGAGTATACAGAGAGTAAAGTGAGGTTACAGTGAGAGTATACAGAGCGTACAGTGAGATTACAGTGCGAGTATACAGAGAGTACAGTGAGATTACAGTGAGATTATACAGAGAGCACAGCGAGATTACAGCGGGAGTATTCAGAGAGAACAGTGAGATTACAGTGAGAGTATACAGAGAGTACAGTGAGATTACAGTGAGAGTATACAGAGAGTACAGCGAGATTACAGTGAGCGTATACACAGAGTACAGTGAGATTACAGTGAGTATACAGAGAGTACAGTGAGATTACAGTGAGAGTATACAGAGAGTAAAGTGAGGTTACAGTGAGAGTATACAGAGAGTACAGTGAGATTACAGTGCGAGTATACAGAGAGTACAGTGAGAGTATACAGAGAGCACAGCGAGATTACAGTGAGAGTATACAGAGAGCACAGCGAGATTACAGTGAGAGTATTCAGAGAGAACAGTGAGATTACAGTGAGAGTATACAGAGAGTACAGTGAGATTACAGTGAGAGTATACAGAGAGTACAGCGAGATTACAGGGAGTATACAGAGAGTACAGTGAGATTACAGTGAGAGTAAACAGAGAGTAAACTGAGGTTACAGTGAGAGTTTCCAGAGAGCACAGCGAGATTACAGTGAGAGTATACAGAGAGCACAGCGAGATTACAGTGAGAATATTCAGAGAGAACAGTGAGATTACAGTGCGAGTATACAGAGAGTACAGTGAGATTACAGTGAGAGTATACAGAGAGTACAGTGAGATTACAGTGAGAATATACAGAGAGTACAGCGAGATTACAGTGAGTATACAGAGAGTACAGTGAGATTACAGTGAGAGTATACAGAGAGTACAGTGAGATTACAGTGAGAGTATACAGAGAGTACAGCGAGATTACAGTGAGTGTATACAGAGAGTACAGTGGGATTACAGTGAGCTTATACAGAGAGCACAGTGAGATTACACTGAGCGTATAGAGAGTACAGTGAGATTACACTGAGAGTATACAGAGAGTACTGTGAGATTACAGTGAGAGTATACAGAGAGCAGTGAGATTGTAGTGAGAGTATACAGAGAGCACAGTGAGATTACAGTGAGAGTATACAGAGTACAGTGAGATTACAGTGAGAGTATACAGAGAGTACAGTGAGATTACAGTGAGAGTATACAGAGAGTACAGCGAGATTACAGTGAGAGTATACAGAGAGCACAGTGAGATTAAAGAGAGAGTATACAGAGAGTACTGTGAGATTACAGTGAGAGTACACAGAGAGTAAAGTGAGATTACAGTGAGAGTATTCAGAGAGCACAGCGAGATTACAGTAGGAGTATACAGAGGGTACAGCGAGATTACAGTAAGAGTATAGAGAGTACAGTGAGATTACAGTGAGAGTATACAGAGAGTACAGTGAGGTTACAGTGAGAGTATGCAGAGAGCACAGTGAGATTACCATGAGAGTATACAGAGAGTACAGTGTGATTACGGTGAGAGAATACAGAGAGCACAGCGAGATTACACGGAGAGTATACAGAGAGTACAGTGAGATTACACTGAGAGTATACAGAGAGTACAGTGAGATTACAGTGAGTATACAGAGTGTACAGTGAGATTACAGTGAGAGTATACAGAGAGTAAAGTGAGGTTACAGTGAGAGTATACAGAGAGTACAGTGAGATTACAGTGCGAGTATACAGAGAGTACAGTGATATTACAGTGAGAGTATACAGAGAGCACAGCGAGATTAAAGTGAGAGTATACAGAGAGCACAGTGAGTTTAGAGTGAGAGTATACAGAGAGTACTGTGAGATTACAGTGAGAGCATTAAGAGAGAACAGTGAGATTACATGGAGAGAATACAGAGAGTACAGTGAGATTACAGTGAGAGTATACAGAGAGCACAGTGAAATTACAGTGAGAGTATACAGGGAGTACAGTGAGGTTCCAGTGAGAGTATACAGAGAGCACAGTGAGATTACAGTGATTGTATACAGAGAGTACAGCGAGATTACAGTGAGAGTATACAGAGAGCACAGTGAGATTACAGTGAGAGTATACAGAGTACAGTGAGATTACAGTGAGAGTTTACAGAGAGTACAGTGAGATTACAGTGAGAGTATACAGAGAGTACAGTGAGGTTACAGTGAGAGTATACAGAGAGCACAGCGAGATTACTGTGAGAGTATACAGAGAGTACAGTGTGATTACAGTGAGAGAATACAGAGAGCACAGCGAGATTACACGGAGAGTATACAGAGAGTACAGTAAGATTACACGTAGAGTATACAGAGAGTACAGAGAGATTACAGTGAGAGTATACAGAGAGCACAGTGAGATTACAGTGAGAGTATACAGTGAGTACAGTGAGATTACACTGAGAGTATACAGAGAGTACAGTGAGATTACAGTGAGAGTATAGAGAATACAGTGAGATTAAAGTGAGAGTATACAGAGAGTACAGCGAGATTACAGTGAGAGTATACAGAGAGCAGAGTGAGATTACAGTGAGAGTATACAGAGAGCACAGCAAGATTACAGTGAGCGTATTCAGAGAGTACAGTCAGATTACAGTGAGATTATACAGAGAGCACAGTGAGATTACAGTGAGAGTATACAGAGAGTACAGTGAGATTACTGTGAGAGTATATAGAGAGCACAGTGAGATTAATGTGAGAATATACAGAGAGTACAGTGAGATTACAATGAGAGTATACAGAGAGCACAGTGAGATTACAGTGAGAGTATACAGAGAGCAAAGTGAGATTACAGTGAGAGTATACAGAGAGCACAGTGAGATCACAGTGAGAGTATACAGAGGGTACAATGAGATTACAGTGAGAGTATACAGAGAGTACAGTGAGATTACAGTGAGATTATACAGAGAGCACAGTGAGGTTACAGTGAGAGTATACAGAGAGTGCAGTGAGATTACAGTGAGAGTATACAGAGAGTACAGTGAGATTACACTGAGAGTATGCAGAGAATACAGTGAGATTACAGTGAGAATATACAGAGAGTACTGTGAGATTACAGTGAGAGTACACAGAGAGTAAAGTGAGGTTACAGTGAGAGTATACAGAGAGCACAGCAGGAGTATACAGAGAGTACAGCGAGATTACAGTGAGAGTATAGAGAGTACAGTGAGATTGCAGTGAGAGTATAGAGAGTACAGTGAGATTACAGTGAGAATATGCAGAGAGTACAGCGAGATTACAGTGAGTATACAGAGTGTACAGTGAGATTACAGTGAGAGTATACAGAGAGTAAAGTGAGGTTACAGTGAGAGTATACAGAGAGTACAGTGAGATTACAGTGAGAGTACACAGAGTACAGCGAGATTACAGTGAGAGTATAGAGAGTACAGTGAGATGACAGTGAGAGTATACAGAGAGTACAGTGAGATTACAGTGAGAGTATACAGAGAGTACAGTGGGATTACAGTGAGCTTATACAGAGAGCACAGTGAGATTACACTGAGCGTATCGAGAGTACAGTGAGATTACACTGAGAGTATACAGAGAGTACTGTGAGATTACAGTGAGAGTATACAGGGAGCAGTGAGATTGTAGTGAGAGTATACAGAGAGCACAGTGAGATTACAGTGAGAGTATAGAGAGTACAGTGAGATTACCGTGAGAGTATACAGAGAATACAGTGAGATTACAGTGAGAGTATACAGAGAGCACAGTGAGATTACACTGAGAGTATACAGAGAGCACAGTGAGATTACAGTGAGAGTATACAGGGAGTACAGTGAGGTTCCAGTGAGAGTATACAGAGAGCACAGTGAGATTACAGTGATTGTATACAGAGAGTACAGCGAGATTACAGAGAGAGTATACAGAGAGCACAGTGAGATTACAGTGAGAGTACACAGAGTACAGTGAGATTACAGTGAGAGTATACAGAGAGTACAGTGAGATTACAGTGAGAGTATACAGAGAGTACAGTGAGGTTACAGTGAGAGTATACAGAGAGCACAGCGAGATTACCGTGAGAGTATACAGAGAGTACAGTGTGATTACAGTGAGAGAATACAGAGAGCACAGCGAGATTACACGGAGAGTATACAGAGAGTACAGTAAGATTACACGTAGAGTATACAGAGAGTGCAGTGAGATTACAGTGAGAGTATACAGAGAGCACAGTGAGATTACAGTGAGAGTATACAGTGAGGACAGTGAGATTACACTGAGAGTATACAGAGAGTACAGTGAGATTACAGTGAGAGTATAGAGAATACAGTGAGATTAAAGTGAGAGTATACAGAGAGTACAGCGAGATTACAGTGAGAGAAAACAGAGAGTAAAGTGAGATTACAGTGAGAGTATTCAGAGAGCACAGCGAGATTACAGTTGGAGTATACAGAGGGTCCAGTGAGATTACAGTGAGAGTATGGAGAGTACAGTGAGATTACAGTGAGAGTATACAGAGAGTACAGTGAGATTACACTGAGAGTATGCAGAGAATACAGTGAGATTACAGTGAGAATATACAGAGAGTACTGTGAGATTACAGTGAGAGTACACAGAGAGTAAAGTGAGGTTACAGTGAGAGTATACAGAGAGCACAGCAGGAGTATACAGAGAGTACAGCGAGATTACAGTGAGAGTATAGAGAGTACAGTGAGATTGCAGTGAGAGTATAGAGAGTACAGTGAGATTACAGTGAGAATATGCAGAGAGTACAGCGAGATTACAGTGAGTATACAGAGTGTACAGTGAGATTACAGTGAGAGTATACAGAGAGTAAAGTGAGGTTACAGTGAGAGTATACAGAGAGTACAGTGAGATTACAGTGAGAGTACACAGAGTACAGCGAGATTACAGTGAGAGTATAGAGAGTACAGTGAGATGACAGTGAGAGTATACAGAGAGTACAGTGAGATTACAGTGAGAGTATACAGAGAGTACAGTGGGATTACAGTGAGCTTATACAGAGAGCACAGTGAGATTACACTGAGCGTATCGAGAGTACAGTGAGATTACACTGAGAGTATACAGAGAGTACTGTGAGATTACAGTGAGAGTATACAGGGAGCAGTGAGATTGTAGTGAGAGTATACAGAGAGCACAGTGAGATTACAGTGAGAGTATAGAGAGTACAGTGAGATTACCGTGAGAGTATACAGAGAATACAGTGAGATTACAGTGAGAGTATACAGAGAGCACAGTGAGATTACACTGAGAGTATACAGAGAGCACAGTGAGATTACAGTGAGAGTATACAGGGAGTACAGTGAGGTTCCAGTGAGAGTATACAGAGAGCACAGTGAGATTACAGTGATTGTATACAGAGAGTACAGCGAGATTACAGAGAGAGTATACAGAGAGCACAGTGAGATTACAGTGAGAGTACACAGAGTACAGTGAGATTACAGTGAGAGTATACAGAGAGTACAGTGAGATTACAGTGAGAGTATACAGAGAGTACAGTGAGGTTACAGTGAGAGTATACAGAGAGCACAGCGAGATTACCGTGAGAGTATACAGAGAGTACAGTGTGATTACAGTGAGAGAATACAGAGAGCACAGCGAGATTACACGGAGAGTATACAGAGAGTACAGTAAGATTACACGTAGAGTATACAGAGAGTGCAGTGAGATTACAGTGAGAGTATACAGAGAGCACAGTGAGATTACAGTGAGAGTATACAGTGAGGACAGTGAGATTACACTGAGAGTATACAGAGAGTACAGTGAGATTACAGTGAGAGTATAGAGAATACAGTGAGATTAAAGTGAGAGTATACAGAGAGTACAGCGAGATTACAGTGAGAGAAAACAGAGAGTAAAGTGAGATTACAGTGAGAGTATTCAGAGAGCACAGCGAGATTACAGTTGGAGTATACAGAGGGTCCAGTGAGATTACAGTGAGAGTATGGAGAGTACAGTGAGATTACAGTGAGAGTATACAGAGAGTACAGTGAGGTTACAGTGAGAGTATGCAGAGAGCACAGTGAGATTATCATGAGAGTATACAGAGAGTACAGTGTGATTACGGTGAGAGAATACAGAGAGCACAGCGAGATTACACGGAGAGTATACAGAGAGTACAGTAAGATTACACGTAGAGTATACAGAGAGTACAGTGAGATTACAGTGAGAGTATACAGAGAGTACAGTGAGTTTACAGTGAGAGTATACAGTGAGTACAGAGAGATTACACTGAGAGTATACAGAGAGTACAGTGAGATTACACTGAGAGTATACAGAGAGTACAGTGAGATTACAGTGAGTATACAGAGTGTACAGTGAGAATACAGTGAGAGTATACAGAGAGTAAAGTGAGCTTACAGTGAGAGTATACAGAGAGTACAGTGAGTTTAGAGTGAGAGTATACAGAGAGTACTGTGAGATTACAGTGAGAGCATACAGAGAGAACAGTGAGATTACATGGAGAGAATACAGAGAGTACAGTGAGATTACAGTGAGAGTATACAGAGAGTACAGTGAGATTACAGTGAGAGTATACAGAGAGCACAGTGAGATTACAGTGAGAGTATACAGAGAGCACAGCAAGATTACAGTGAGCGTATTCAGAGAGTACAGTCAGATTACAGTGAGATTATACAGAGAGCACAGTGAGATTACAGTGAGAGTATACAGAGAGTACAGTGAGATTACTGTGAGAGTATATAGAGAGCACAGTGAGATTAATGTGAGAATATACAGAGAGTACAGTGAGATTACAATGAGAGTATACAGAGAGCACAGTGAGATTACAGTGAGAGTATACAGAGAGCAAAGTGAGATTACAGTGAGAGTATACAGAGAGCACAGTGAGATCACAGTGAGAGTTTACAGAGGGTACAATGAGATTACAGTGAGAGTATACAGAGAGTACAGTGAGATTACAGTGAGATTATACAGAGAGCAGTGAGGTTACAGTGAGAGTATACAGAGAGTACAGTGAGATTACACTGAGAGTATACAGAGAATACAGTGAGATTACAGTGAGAGTATACAGAGAGTACTGTGAGATTACAGTGAGAGTACACAGAGAGTAAAGTGAGGTTACAGCGAGAGTATACAGAGAGCACAGCGAGATTACAGTAGGAGTATACAGAGAGTACAGCGAGATTACAGTGAGAGTATAGAGAGTACAGTGAGATTATAGTGCGAGTATACAGAGAGTACAGTGAGATTACAGTGAGAGTATACAGAGAGTACAGTGAGATTACATGGAGAGTACACAGAGAGTATGTGAGATTACAGTGTGAGTATACAGAGAGTACAGTGAGATTACACTGAGAGTACAAAGAGAGTAAAGTGAGATTACAGTGAGAGTATACAGAGTGTACTGCGAGATTACAGTGAGAGTATAGAGAGTACAGTGAGAATGCAGTGAGAGTATACAGAGTACAGTGATATTACAGTGAGAGTATACAGAGAGTACAGTTAGATTACAGTGAGAGTATACAGAGAGTACAGTGAGATTACAGTGAGAGTATACAGAGAGTACAGTGAGATTACAGTGAGAGTATACAGAGAGTACTGTGAGATTACAGTGAGAGTACACAGAGAGTTAAGTGAGGTTACAGTGAGAGTATACAGAGAGCACAGCGAGATTACAGTAGGAGTATACAGAGAGTACAGTGAGATTACAGTGCCATTATAGAGAGTACAGTGAGATTACAGTGAGAGTGTACAGAGAGTACAGTGAGATTACAGTGAGAGTATACAGAGAGTACAGTGAGATTACAGTGAGTGTATACAGAGAGTACAGTGAGATTACAGTGAGAGTATACAGAGAGTACAGTGAGATTACAGTGAGAGTATACAGAGAGCACAGCGAGATTACAGTGAGAGTATACAGAGTATAGTAAGATTACAGTGAGAGTATACAGAGAGTACAGTGTGATTACAGTGAGAGTATACAGAGAGTACAGTGAGATTACAGTGAGAGTGTACAGAGAGTACAGCGAGATTACAGTGGGGGTATACAGAGAGTACAGTGGGATTACAGTGAGATTATACAGAGAGCACAGTGAGATTACACTGAGAGTATAGAATACAGTGAGATTACACTGAGAGTATACAGAGAGTACAGTGAGATTACTGTGAGAGTATACAGAGAGCAGTGAGATTATAGTGAGAGTATACAGAGAGCACAGTGAGATTACAGTGAGAGTATACAGAGAGTAGAGTGAGATTACAGTGAGAGTATACAGAGAGCACAGTGAGATTACAGTGATTGTATACAGAGAGTACAGCGAGATTACAGTGAGAGTATACAGAGAGCACAGCGAGATTACAGTGAGAGTATACAGAGTACAGTGAGATTACAGTGAGAGTATACAGAGAGTACAGTGAGATTACAGTGAGAGTATACAGAGGGTACAGTGAGGTTACAGTGAGAGTATACAGAGAGCACAGCGAGATTAACGTGAGAGTATACAGAGAGTACAGTGTGATTACAGTGAGAGAATACAGAGAGCACAGCGAGATTACACGGAGAGTATACAGAGAGTACAGTAAGATTACACGTAGAGTATACAGAGAGTACAGTGAGATTACAGTGAGATGAGAGAGAGTACAGTGAGATTACAGTGAGAGTATACAGTGAGTACAGTGAGATTACACTGAGTATACAGAGAGTATAGTGAGATTACACTGAGCATATACACAGAGTACAGTGAGATTACAGGGAGTATACAGAGAGTACAGTGAGATTACAGTGAGAGTATACAGAGAGTAAAGTGAGGTTACAGTGAGAGTATACAGAGAGTACAGTGAGATTACAGTGCGAGTATACAGAGAGTACAGTGAGATTACAGTGAGAGTATACAGAGAGCACAGCGAGATTACAGTGAGAGTATACAGAGAGCGCAGCGAGATTACAGTGAGAGTATTCAGAGAGAACAGTGAGATTACAGTGCGAGTATACAGAGAGTACAGTGAGATTACAGTGAGAGTATACAGAGAGTACAGTGAGATTACAGTGAGAGTATACAGAGAGTACAGCGAGATTACAGTGAGTATACAGAGTGTACAGTGAGATTACAGTGAGAGTATACAGAGAGTAAAGTGAGGTTACAGTGAGAGTATACAGAGAGTACAGTGAGATTACAGTGAGAGTATACAGAGAGTACAGCGAGATTACAGTGAGAGTATACAGAGAGTACAGCGAGATTACAGTGAGAGTATAGAGAGTACAATGAGATTACAGTGAGAGTATACAGAGAGTACAGTGAGATTACAGTGAGAGTATACAGAGAGTACAGCGAGATTACAGTGAGTGTATACAGAGAGTACAGTGGGATTACAGTGAGCTTATACAGAGAGCACAGTGAGATTACACTGAGCGTATAGAGTACAGTGAGATTACACTGAGAGTATACAGAGAGTACTGTGAGATTATAGTGAGAGTATACAGAGAGCAGTGAGATTGTAGTGAGAGTATACAGAGAGCACAGTGAGATTACAGTGAGAGTATAGAGAGTACAGTGAGATTACCGTGAGAGTATACAGAGAGTACAGTGAGATTACAGTGAGAGTATACAGAGAGCACAGTGAGATTACACTGAGAGTATACAGAGAGCACAGTGAGATTACAGTGAGAGTATACAGGGAGTACAGTGAGGTTCCAGTGAGAGTATACAGAGAGCACAGTGAGATTACAGTGATTGTATACAGAGAGTACAGCGAGATTACATTGAGAGTATACAGAGAGCACAGTGAGATTACAGTGAGAGTATACAGAGTACAGTGAGATTACAGTGAGAGTATACAGAGAGTACAGTGAGATTATAGTGAGAGTATACAGAGAGTAAAGTGAGGTTACAGTGAGAGTATACAGAGAGCACAGCGAGATTACCGTGAGAGTATACAGAGAGTACAGTGTGATTACAGTGAGAGAATACAGAGAGCACAGCGAGATTACACGGAGAGTATACAGAGAGTACAGTAAGATTACACGTAGAATATACGGAGAGTACAGTGAGATTACAGTGAGAGTATACAGAGAGTACAGCGAGATTACAGTGAGAGTATACAGAGAGCACAGTGAGATTAAAGTGAGAGTATACAGAGAGTACTGTGAGATTACAGTGAGAGTACACAGAGAGTACAGTGAGAGTACACAGAGAGTAAAGTGAGATTACAGTGAGAGTATTCAGAGAGCACAGCGAGATTACAGTAGGAGTATACAGAGGGTACAGCGAGATTACAGTGAGAGTATAGAGAGTACAGTGGGATTACAGTGAGCTTATACAGAGAGCACAGTGAGATTACACTGAGCGTATAGAGTACAGTGAGATTACACTGAGAGTATACAGAGAGTACTGTGAGATTATAGTGAGAGTATACAGAGAGCAGTGAGATTGTAGTGAGAGTATACAGAGAGCACAGTGAGATTACAGTGAGAGTATAGAGAGTACAGTGAGATTACCGTGAGAGTATACAGAGAGTACAGTGAGATTACAGTGAGAGTATACAGAGAGCACAGTGAGATTACACTGAGAGTATACAGAGAGCACAGTGAGATTACAGTGAGAGTATACAGGGAGTACAGTGAGGTTCCAGTGAGAGTATACAGAGAGCACAGTGAGATTACAGTGATTGTATACAGAGAGTACAGCGAGATTACATTGAGAGTATACAGAGAGCACAGTGAGATTACAGTGAGAGTATACAGAGTACAGTGAGATTACAGTGAGAGTATACAGAGAGTACAGTGAGATTATAGTGAGAGTATACAGAGAGTAAAGTGAGGTTACAGTGAGAGTATACAGAGAGCACAGCGAGATTACCGTGAGAGTATACAGAGAGTACAGTGTGATTACAGTGAGAGAATACAGAGAGCACAGCGAGATTACACGGAGAGTATACAGAGAGTACAGTAAGATTACACGTAGAATATACGGAGAGTACAGTGAGATTACAGTGAGAGTATACAGAGAGTACAGCGAGATTACAGTGAGAGTATACAGAGAGCACAGTGAGATTAAAGTGAGAGTATACAGAGAGTACTGTGAGATTACAGTGAGAGTACACAGAGAGTACAGTGAGAGTACACAGAGAGTAAAGTGAGATTACAGTGAGAGTATTCAGAGAGCACAGCGAGATTACAGTAGGAGTATACAGAGGGTACAGCGAGATTACAGTGAGAGTATAGAGAGTACAGTGAGATTACAGTGAGAGTATACAGAGAGTACAGTGAGATTACAGTGAGTATACAGAGAGTACAGTGAGATTACAGTGAGAGTATAGAGAGTACAGTGAGATTAAAGTGAGAGTATACAGAGAGTACAGTGAGGTTACAGTGAGAGTATACAGAGAGCACAGCGAGATTACCGTGAGAGTATACAGAGAGTACAGTGTGATTACGGTGAGAGAATACAGAGAGCACAGCGAGATTACACGGAGAGTATACAGAGAGTACAGTGAGATTACAGTGAGAGTATACAGAGAGTACAGTGAGATTACACTGAGAGTATACAGAGAGTACAGTGAGATTACAGTGAGTATACAGAGTGTACAGTGAGATTACAGTGAGTATACAGAGAGTAAAGTGAGGTTACTGTGAGAGTATACAGAGAGTACAGTGAGATTACAGTGCGAGTATACAGAGAGTACAGTGATATTACAGTGAGAGTATACAGAGAGCACAGCGAGATTAAAGTGAGAGTATACAGAGAGAACAGTGAGTTTAGTGTGAGAGTATACAGAGAGAACAGTGAGATTACATGCAGAGTATACAGAGAGTACAGTGAGATTACAGTGAGAGTATACAGAGAGTATAGTGAGATTACAGTGAGAGTATACAGAGAGTACAGTGAGATTACAGTGAGAGTATACAGAGAGTACAGCAAGATGACAGTGAGAATATAGAGAGTACACTGAGATTACGGTGAGAGTATACAGAGAGTACAGTGAGATTACAGTGAGAATATACAGAGAGTACAGCGAGATTACAGTGAGGGTATACAGAGAGTACAGTGGGATTACAGTGAGATTATACAGAGAGCACAGGGAGATTACACTGAGAGTATAGAGAGTACAATGAGATTACAGTGAGAGTATACAGAGAGTACAGTGAGATTACAGTGAGAGTATACAGAGAGTACAGCGAGATTACAGTGAGTGTATACAGAGAGTACAGTGGGATTACAGTGAGCTTATACAGAGAGCACAGTGAGATTACACTGAGCGTATAGAGTACAGTGAGATTACACTGAGAGTATACAGAGAGTACTGTGAGATTATAGTGAGAGTATACAGAGAGCAGTGAGATTGTAGTGAGAGTATACAGAGAGCACAGTGAGATTACAGTGAGAGTATAGAGAGTACAGTGAGATTACCGTGAGAGTATACAGAGAGTACAGTGAGATTACAGTGAGAGTATACAGAGAGCACAGTGAGATTACACTGAGAGTATACAGAGAGCACAGTGAGATTACAGTGAGAGTATACAGGGAGTACAGTGAGGTTCCAGTGAGAGTATACAGAGAGCACAGTGAGATTACAGTGATTGTATACAGAGAGTACAGCGAGATTACATTGAGAGTATACAGAGAGCACAGTGAGATTACAGTGAGAGTATACAGAGTACAGTGAGATTACAGTGAGAGTATACAGAGAGTACAGTGAGATTATAGTGAGAGTATACAGAGAGTAAAGTGAGGTTACAGTGAGAGTATACAGAGAGCACAGCGAGATTACCGTGAGAGTATACAGAGAGTACAGTGTGATTACAGTGAGAGAATACAGAGAGCACAGCGAGATTACACGGAGAGTATACAGAGAGTACAGTAAGATTACACGTAGAATATACGGAGAGTACAGTGAGATTACAGTGAGAGTATACAGAGAGTACAGCGAGATTACAGTGAGAGTATACAGAGAGCACAGTGAGATTAAAGTGAGAGTATACAGAGAGTACTGTGAGATTACAGTGAGAGTACACAGAGAGTACAGTGAGAGTACACAGAGAGTAAAGTGAGATTACAGTGAGAGTATTCAGAGAGCACAGCGAGATTACAGTAGGAGTATACAGAGGGTACAGCGAGATTACAGTGAGAGTATAGAGAGTACAGTGAGATTACAGTGAGAGTATACAGAGAGTACAGTGAGATTACAGTGAGTATACAGAGAGTACAGTGAGATTACAGTGAGAGTATAGAGAGTACAGTGAGATTAAAGTGAGAGTATACAGAGAGTACAGTGAGGTTACAGTGAGAGTATACAGAGAGCACAGCGAGATTACCGTGAGAGTATACAGAGAGTACAGTGTGATTACGGTGAGAGAATACAGAGAGCACAGCGAGATTACACGGAGAGTATACAGAGAGTACAGTGAGATTACAGTGAGAGTATACAGAGAGTACAGTGAGATTACACTGAGAGTATACAGAGAGTACAGTGAGATTACAGTGAGTATACAGAGTGTACAGTGAGATTACAGTGAGTATACAGAGAGTAAAGTGAGGTTACTGTGAGAGTATACAGAGAGTACAGTGAGATTACAGTGCGAGTATACAGAGAGTACAGTGATATTACAGTGACAGTATACAGAGAGCACAGCGAGATTAAAGTGAGAGTATACAGAGAGAACAGTGAGTTTAGAGTGAGAGTATACAGAGAGAACAGTGAGATTACATGCAGAGTATACAGAGAGTACAGCAAGATGACAGTGAGAATATAGAGAGTACACTGAGATTACGGTGAGAGTATACAGAGAGTACAGTGAGATTACAGTGAGAATATACAGAGAGTACAGCGAGATTACAGTGAGGGTATACAGAGAGTACAGTGGGATTACAGTGAGATTATACAGAGAGCACAGGGAGATTACACTGAGAGTATAGAGAGTACAGTGAGATTACACTGAGAGTATACAGAGAGTACTGTGAGATTACAGTGAGAGTATACAGAGAGCAGTGAGATTATAGTGAGAGTATACAGAGAGCACAGTGAGATTACAGTGAGAGTAAAGAGAGTACAGTGAGTTTACCGTGAGAGTACAGAAAGAGTACAGTGAGATTACAGTGAGAGTATACAGAGAGCACAGTGAGATTACACTGAGAGTATACAGAGAGCACAGTGAGATTACAGTGAGAGTATACAGAGAGTAGAGTGAGATTACAGTGTGAGTGTACAGAGAGCACAGTGAGATTACAGTGATTGTATACAGAGAGTACAGCGAGATTACAGTGAGAGTATACAGAGAGCACAGCGAGATTACTGTGAGAGTATACAGAGTACAGTGAGATTACAGTGAGAGTATACAGAGAGTACAGTGAGATTACAGTGAGAGTATACAGAGGGTACAGTGGGGTTACAGTGAGAGTATACAGAGAGCACAGCGAGATTAACGTGAGAGTATACAGAGAGTACAGTGTGATTACAGTGAGAGAATACAGAGAGCACAGCGAGATTACACGGAGAGTATACAGAGAGTACAGTAAGATTACACGTAGAGTATACAGAGAGTACAGTGAGATTACAGTGAGATGAGAGAGAGTACAGTGAGATTACAGTGAGAGTATACAGAGTAAAGTGAGGTTACAGTGAGAGTATACAGAGAGTACAGTGAGATTACAGTGCGAGTATACAGAGAGTACAGTGAGATTACAGTGAGAGTATACAGAGAGCACAGCGAGATTACAGTGAGAGTATACAGAGAGCACAGCGAGATTACAGTGAGAGTATTCAGAGAGAACAGTGAGATTACAGTGCGAGTATACAGAGAGTACAGTGAGATTACAGTGAGAGTATACAGAGAGTACAGTGAGATTACAGTGAGAGTATACAGAGAGTACAGCGAGATTACAGTGAGTATACAGAGTGTACAGTGAGATTACAGTGAGAGTATACAGAGAGTAAAGTGAGGTTACAGTGAGAGTATACAGAGAGTACAGTGAGATTACAGTGAGAGTATACAGAGAGTACAGCGAGATTACAGTGAGAGTATAGAGAGTACAGTGAGATTACAGTGAGAGTATACAGAGAGTACAGTGAGATTACAGTGAGAGTATACAGAGAGTACAGCGAGATTACAGTGAGTGTATACAGAGAGTACAGTGGGATTACAGTGAGCTTATACAGAGAGCACAGTGAGATTACACTGAGCGTATAGAGAGTACAGTGAGATTACACTGAGAGTATACAGAGAGTACTGTGAGATTTTCGTGAGAGTATACAGAGAGCAGTGAGATTGTAGTGAGAGTATACAGAGAGCACAGTGAGATTACAGTGAGAGTATAGAGAGTACAGTGAGATTACCGTGAGAGTATACAGAGAGTACAGTGAGATGACAGTGAGAGTATACAGAGAGCACAGTGAGATTACACTGAGAGTATACAGAGAGCACAGTGAGATTACAGTGAGAGTATACAGGGAGTACAGTGAGGTTCCAGTGAGAGTATACAGAGAGCACAGTGAGATTACAGTGATTGTATACAGAGAGTACCGCGAGATTACATTGAGAGTATACAGAGAGCACAGTGAGATTACAGTGAGAGTATACAGATTACAGTGAGAGTATACAGAGAGTACAGTGAGATTATACTGAGAGTATACAGAGAGTAAAGTGAGGTTACAGTGAGAGTATACAGAGAGCACAGCGAGATTACCGTGAGAGTATACAGAGAGTACAGTGTGATTACAGTGAGAGAATACAGAGAGCACAGCGAGATTACACGGAGAGTATACAGAGAGTACAGTAAGATTACACGTAGAATATACAGAGAGTACAGTGAGATTACAGTGAGAGTATACAGAGAGCACAGTGAGATTACAGTGAGAGTATACAGTGAGTACAGTGAGATTACACTGAGAGTATACAGAGAGTACAGTGAGATTACAGTGAGAGTATAGAGAATACAGTGAGATTACAGTGAGAGTATACAGAGAGCACAGTGAGATTAAAGTGAGAGTATACAGAGAGTACTGTGAGATTACAGTGAGAGTACACAGAGAGTAAAGTGAGATTACAGTGAGAGTATTCAGAGAGCACAGCGAGATTACAGTAGGAGTATACAGAGGGTACAGCGAGATTACAGTGAGAGTATAGAGAGTACAGTGAGAGTATACAGAGAGTACAGTGAGATTACAGTGAGAGTATACAGAGAGTACAGTGAGATTACAGTGAGTATACAGAGAGTACAGTGAGATTACAGTGAGAGTATACAGAAAGTACAGTGAGATTACAGTGAGAGTATAGAGAGTACAGTGAGATTAAAGTGAGAGTATACAGAGAGTACAGTGAGGTTACAGTGAGAGTATACAGAGAGCACAGCGAGATTACCGTGAGAGTATACAGAGAGTACAGTGTGATTACGGTGAGAGAATACAGAGAGCACAGCGAGATTACACGGAGAGTATACAGAGAGTACAGTGAGATTACAGTGAGAGTATACAGAGAGTACAGTGAGATTACACTGAGAGTATACAGAGAGTCCAGTGAGATTACAGTGAGTATACAGAGAGTAAAGTGAGGTTACAGTGAGAGTATACAGAGAGTAAAGTGAGGTTACAGTGAGAGTATACAGAGAGTACAGTGAGATTACAGTGCGAGTATACAGAGAGTACAGTGATATTACAGTGAGAGTATACAGAGAGCACAGCGAGATTAAAGTGAGAGTATACAGAGAGAACAGTGAGTTTAGAGTGAGAGTATACAGAGAGAACAGTGAGATTACATGCAGAGTATACAGAGAGTACAGTGAGATTACAGTGAGAGTATACAGAGAGTACAGTGAGATTACAGTGAGAGTATACAGAGAGTACTGTGAGATTACCGTGCGAGTATACAGAGAGTACAGTGAGATTACAGTGAGAGCATACAAAGAGAACAGTGAGATTACATGGAGAGTATACAGAGAGTACAGTGAGATTACAGTGAGAGTATACAGAGAGTACAGTGAGATTACAGTGAGAGTATACAGAGAGCACAGCAAGATTACAGTGAGCGTATTCAGAGAGTACAGTCAGATTGCAGTGAGATTATACAGAGAGCACAGTGAGATTACAGTCAGAGTATACAGAGAGGACAGTGAGATTACTGTGAGAGTATATAGAGAGCACACTGAGATTAATGTGAGAATATACAGAGAGTACAGTGAGATTACAGTGAGAGTATACAGTGAGTACAGTGAGATTACAGGGAGTATACAGAGAGTACAGTGAGATTACAGTGAGAGTATACAGAGAGTACAGTGAGATTACAGTGCGAGTATACAGAGAGTACAGTGAGATTACAGTGAGAGTACACAGAGAGCACAGCGAGATTACAGTGAGAGTATACAGAGAGCACAGCGAGATTACAGTGAGATTATTCAGAGAGAACAGTGAGATTACAGTGCGAGTATACAGAGAGTACAGTGAGAGTATACAGAGAGTACAGTGAGATTACAGTGAGAGTATACAGAGAGTACAGAGAGATTACAGTGAGTATACAGAGTGTACAGTGAGATTACAGTGAGAGTATACAGAGAGTAAAGTGAGGTTACAGTGAGAGTATACAGAGAGTACAGTGAGATTACAGTGAGAGTATACAGAGAGCACAGCGAGATTAAAGTGAGAGTTTTCAGAGAGCACAGTGAGTTTACAGTGAGAGTGCACAGAGAGTACTGTGAGATTACAGTGAGAGCATACAGAGAGAACAGTGAGATTACATGGAGAGTATCCAGAGAGTACAGTGAGATTACAGTGAGAGTTTTCAGAGAGTACAGTGAGATTACAGTGAGAGTATACAGAGAGCACAGCAAGATTACAGTGAGCGTATTCAGAGAGTACAGTCAGATTACAGTGAGATTATACAGAGAGCACAGTGAGATTACAGTGAGAGTATACAGAGAGTACAGTGAGATTACAGTGAGAGTATACAGAGATCACAGTGAGATTACACTGAGAGTATACAGAGAGCACAGTGAGATTACAGTGACAGTATACAGAGAGTACAGTGAGATTACAGTGAGAGTATACAGAGAGCACAGTGAGATTACAGTGATTGTATACAGAGATTACAGCGAGATTACAGTGAGAGTATACAGAGAGCACAGTGAGATTACAGTGAGAGTATACAGAGTACAGTGAGATTACAGTGAGAGTATACAGAGAGTACAGTTAGATTACAGTGAGAGTATACAGAGAGTACAGTGAGGTTACAGTGAGAGTAGACAGAGAGCACAGTGAGATTACCGTGAGAGTATACAGAGTACAGTGTGATTACAGTGAGAGAATACAGAGAGCACAGCGAGATTACAGTGATTGTATACAGAGATTACAGCGAGATTACAGTGATAGTATACAGAGAGCACAGTGAGATTACAGTGAGAGTATACAGAGAGTACAGTGAGGTTACAGTGAGAGTATACAGAGAGCACAGCGAGATTACCGTGAGAGTATACACAGTACAGTGTGATTACAGTGAGAGAATACAGAGAGCACAGCGAGATTACTCGGAGAGTATACAGAGAGTACAGTAAGATTACACGTAGAGTATACAGAGAGTACAGTGAGATTACAGTGAGAGTATACAGTGAGAACAGTGAGATTACACTGAGAGTATACAGAGAGTACAGTGAGTTTACACTGAGCGTATACACAGAGTACAGTGAGATTACAGGGAGTATACAGAGAGTACAGTGAGATTACAGTGAGAGTATACAGAGAGTAAAGTGAGGTTACAGTGAGAGTATACAGAGAGTACAGTGAGATTACAGTGCGAGTATACAGAGAGTACAGTGAGATTACAGTGAGAGTATACAGAGAGCACAGCGAGATTACAGTGAGAGTATACAGAGAGTACAGTGAGATTACAGTGAGATTACAGTGAGAGTATACAGAGAGTACAGCGAGATTACAGTGAGAGTATACAGAGTATAGTGAGATTACAGTGAGAGTATACAGAGAGTACAGTGAGATTACAGTGAGAGTATACAGAGAGCACAGCGAGATTACAGTGAGAGTATACAGAGTATAGTGAGATTACAGTGAGAGTATACAGAGTGTACAGTGAGATTACAGTGAGAGTATACAGAGAGTACAGTGAGATTACAGTGAGAGTATACAGAGAGTAAAGTGAGGTTACAGTGAGAGTATACAGAGAGTACAGTGAGATTACAGTGCGAGTATACAGAGAGTACAGTGAGATTACAGTGAGAGTATACAGAGAGCACAGCGAGATTACAGTGAGAGTATACAGAGTATAGTGAGATTACAGTGAGAGTATACAGAGAGTACAGTGAGATTACAGTGAGAGTATACAGAGAGCACAGTGAGATTACAGTAATAGTATACAGAGAGTAAAGTGAGATTACAGTGAGAGTATACAGAGAGTACAGTGAGATTACAGTGAGAGTATACAGAGAGCACAGTGAGATCACAGTGAGAGTATACAGAGGGTACAGTGAGATTACAGTGAGAGTATACAGAGAGTACAGTGAGATTACAGTGAGAGTATACAGAGATCACAGTGAGATTACACTGAGAGTATACAGAGAGCACAGTGAGATTACAGTGAGAGTATACAGAGAGTACAGTGAGATTACAGTGAGAGTATACAGAGAGCACAGTGAGATTACAGTGATTGTATACAGAGATTACAGCGAGATTACAGTGAGAGTATACAGAGAGCACAGTGAGATTACAGTGAGAGTATACAGAGTACAGTGAGATTACAGTGAGAGTATACAGAGAGTACAGTTAGATTACAGTGAGAGTATACAGAGAGTACAGTGAGGTTACAGTGAGAGTAGACAGAGAGCACAGCGAGATTACCGTGAGAGTATACAGAGTACAGTGTGATTACAGAGAGAGAATACAGAGAGCACAGCGAGATTACAGTGATTGTATACAGAGATTACAGCGAGATTACAGTGATAGTATACAGAGAGCACAGTGAGATTACAGTGAGAGTATACAGAGAGTACAGTGAGGTTACAGTGAGAGTATACAGAGAGCACAGCGAGATTACCGTGAGAGTATACAGAGTACAGTGTGATTACAGTGAGAGAATACAGAGAGCACAGCGAGATTACTCGGAGAGTATACAGAGAGTACAGTAAGATTACACGTAGAGTATACAGAGAGTACAGTGAGATTACAGTGAGAGTATACAGTGAGAACAGTGAGATTACACTGAGAGTATACAGAGAGTACAGTGAGTTTACACTGAGCGTATACACAGAGTACAGTGAGATTACAGGGAGTATACAGAGAGTACAGTGAGATTACAGTGAGAGTATACAGAGAGTAAAGTGAGGTTACAGTGAGAGTATACAGAGAGTACAGTGAGATTACAGTGCGAGTATACAGAGAGTACAGTGAGATTACAGTGAGAGTATACAGAGAGCACAGCGAGATTACAGTGAGAGTATACAGAGAGCACAGCGAGATTACAGTGAGAGTATTCAGAGAGAAAAGTGAGATTACAGTGCGAGTATACAGAGAGTACAGTGAGATTACAGTGAGATTACAGTGAGAGTATACAGAGAGTACAGCGAGATTACAGTGAGAGTATACAGAGTATAGTGAGATTACAGTGAGAGTATACAGAGAGTACAGTGAGATTACAGTGAGAGTATACAGAGAGCACAGCGAGATTACAGTGAGAGTATACAGAGAGTATAGTGAGATTACAGTGAGAGTATACAGAGTTTACAGTGAGATTACAGTGAGAGTATACAGAGAGTACAGTGAGATTACAGTGAGAGTATACAGAGAGTAAAGTGAGGTTACAGTGAGAGTATACAGAGAGTACAGTGAGATTACAGTGCGAGTATACAGAGAGTACAGTGAGATTACAGTGAGAGTATACAGAGAGCACAGCGAGATTACAGTGAGAGTATACAGAGTATAGTGAGATTACAGTGAGAGTATACAGAGAGTACAGTGAGATTACAGTGAGAGTATACAGAGAGCACAGCGAGATTACAGTGAGAGTATACAGAGTACAGTGAGATTACAGTGAGAGTATACAGAGTGTACAGTGAGATTACAGTGAGAGTATACAGAGAGTACAGTGAGATTACAGTGAGAGTATACAGAGAGTAAAGTGAGGTTACAGTGAGAGTATACAGAGAGTACAGTGAGATTACAGTGCGAGTATACAGAGAGTACAGTGAGATTACAGTGCGAGTATACAGAGAGTACTGTGAGATTACAGTGAGAGTATTCAGAGAGAACAGTGAGATTACAGTGCGAGTATACAGAGAGTACAGTGAGAAAACACGGAGAGTATACAGAGAGTACAGTGAGATTACAGTGAGAGTATACAGAGAGTACAGCGAGAATACAGTGAGAGTATACAGAGAGTACAGTGGGATTACAGTGAGATTATACAGAGAGCACAGTGATATTACACTGAGAGTATAGAGAGTACAGTGAGATTACAGTGAGAGTACACAGAGAGTACAGCGAGATTACAGTGTGAGTATACAGAGTATAGTGAGTTTACAGTGAGAGTATACAGAGAGTACAGTGGGATTACAGTGAGATTATACAGAGAGCACAGTGAGATTACACTGAGAGTATAGAGAGTGCAGTGAGATTACACTGAGAGTATACAGAGAGTACAGTGAGATTACAGTGAGAGTATACAGAGCGTACAGCGAGATTACAGTGAGAGTATACAGAGTATAGTGAGATTACAGTGAGAGTATACAGAGAGTACAGTGAGATTACAGTGAGAGTATACAGAGAGCAGTGAGATTATCGTGAGAGTATACAGAGAGCACAGTGAGATTACACTGAGAGTATACAGAGAGCACAGTGAGATTACAGTGAGAGTATACAGAGAGTACAGTGAGATTACAGTGAGAGTATACAGAGAGCACAGTGAGATTACAGTGATTGTATACAGAGAGTACAGCGAGATTACAGTGAGAGCATATAGAGAGCACAGTGAGATTACAGTGAGAGTATACAGAGTACAGTGAGATTACAGTGAGAGTATACAGAGAGTACAGTGAGATTACAGTGAGAGTATACAGAAAGTGCAGTGAGGTTACAATGAGAGTATACAGAGAGTACAGTGAGATTACCGTGAGAGTATACAGAGAGGACAGTGTGATAACAGTGAGAGAATACAGAGAGCACAGCGAGATTACACGGAGAGTATACAGAGAGTACGGTAAGATTACACGTAGAGTATACAGAGAGTACAGTGAGATTACAGTGAGTACACAGAGAGTACAGTGAGATTACAGTGAGAGTATACAGAGAGTAAAGTGAGGTTACAGTGAGAGTATGCAGAGAGTACAGTGAGATTACAGTGAGAGTATACAGAGAGTACAGTGAGATTACAGTGAGAGTATACAGAGAGCACAGCGAGATTACAGTGAGAGTATACAGCGAGCACAGCGAGATTACAGTGAGAGTATTCAGAGAGAACAGTGAGATTACAGTGAGAGTATACAGAGTGTACAGTGAGATTACACGGAGAGTATACAGACAGTACAGTGAGATTACAGTGAGAGTATAGAGAGTACAGTGAGATTACAGTGAGAGTATACAGAGAGTACAGCAAGAATACAGTGAGAGTATACAGAGAGCACAGTGAGATTACAGTGAGAGTATACAGAGAGCACAGTGAGATTACAGTGAGAGTATACAGAGAGCACAGCGAATTTACAGTGAGCGTATTCAGAGAGTACAGTCAGATTACAGTGAGAGTATACAGAGAGTACAGCGAGAATACAGTGAGAGTATACAGAGAGTGCAGTGAGATTACAGTGAGAGTATACAGAGAGTACAGTGAGATTACAGTGAGAGTATACAGAGAATACAGTGAGATTACAGTGAGAGTATACAGAGAGTACAGTGAGATTACAGTGAGAGTATAGAGAATACAGTGAGATTAAAGTGATAGTATACAGAGAGTGCAGCGAGATTACAGTGAGAGTATACAGAGAGCACAGTGAGATTACAGTGAGAGTATACAGAGAGTACTGTGAGATTACAGCGAGAGTACACAGAGAGTAAAGTGAGATTACAGTGAGAGTATACAGAGAGCACAGCGAGATTACAGTAGGAGTATACAGAGAGTACAGTGAGATGACAGTGTGAGTATAGAGAGTACAGTGAGATTACAGTGAGAGTATACAGAGAGTACAGTGAGATTACAGTGAGAGTAAACAGAGAGTACAGTGAGATTACAGTGAGAGTATACAGAGAGTACAGTGAGATTACATGGAGAGGATACAGAGAGTACAGTGAGATTATAGTGAGAGTATACAGAGATTACAGTGAGATTACATGGAGAGTATACAGAGAGTACAGTGAGATTACAGTGAGAGTATACAGAGAGTACAGTGAGATTACAGTGAGAGTAAACAGAGAGTACAGTGAGATTACAGTGAGAGTATACAGAGAGTACAGTGAGATTACATGGAGAGGATACAGAGAGTACAGTGAGATTATAGTGAGAGTATACAGAGATTACAGTGAGATTACATGGAGAGTATACAGAGAGTACAGTGAGATTACAGTGAGAGTATACAGAGAGTACAGTGAGATTACACTGAGAGTATACAGAGAATACAGTGAGATTACAGTGAGAGTATACAGAGAGTACAGTGAGATTACAGTGAGAGTATAGAGAATATAGTGAGATTAAAGTGAGAGTATACAGAGAGTACAGCGAGATTACAGTGAGAGTATACAGAGAGCACAGTGAGATTACAGTGAGAGTATACAGAGAGTACTGTGAGAATACAGTGAGAGTATACAGAGAGCACAGTGAGATTACAGTGAGAGTATACAGAGAGCACAGCGAGATTACAGTAGGAGTATACAGAGAGTACAGCGAGATTACAGTGTGAGTATAGAGAATACAGTGAGATTACAGTGAGAGTATACAGAGAGCACAGTGGGATTACAGTGAGAGTATACAAAGAGTACAGTGAGATTACATGGAGAGTACACAGAGAGTACAGTGAGATTACAGTGAGAGTATACAGAGAGTACAGTGAGATGACAGTGAGAGTACACAGAGAGTAAAGTGAGATTACAGTGAGAGTATACAGAGAGCACAGCGAGATTACAGTAGGAGTGTACAGAGAGTACAGCGAGATTGCAGTGAGAGTATAGAGAGTACAGTGAGAATATACAGAGTACAGTGAGATTACTGTGAGAGTATACAGAGAGTACAGCGAGATTACAGTGAGAGTATCCAGAGAGTACAGTGAGATTACAGTGAATGTATACAGAGAGCACAGTGAGATTACAGTGAGAGTATACAGAGAGCACAGTGAGATTACAGTGAGAGTATAGAGAGTACAGTGAGATTACAGTGAGAGTATAGAGAGTACAGTGAGATTACAGTGAGAGTATACAGAGAGTACAGTGAGATTACAGTGAGAGTATACAGAGAGTGCAGTGAGATTACACGGAGAGTATGCAGAGAGTACAGTGAGATTACAGTGAGAGTATACATAGAGTACAGTGAGATTACAGTGAGAGTATACAGAGAGTACAGTGAGATTACAGTGAGAGTATACAGAGAGCACAGCGAGATTACAGTGAGAGTATACAGAGCAAAGTGAGATTACAGTGAGAGTATACAGAAAGTACAGTGTGATTACAGTGAGAGTATACAGAGGGCACAGCGAGATTACAGTGAGAGTATACAGAGTATAGTGAGATTACAGTGAGAGTATACAGAGAGTACAGTGAGATTACAGTGAGAGTAAACAGAGAGTACAGTGAGATTACAGTGAGAGTATACAGAGAGTACAGTGAGATTACAGTGAGAGTATACAGACAGCACAGCGAGATTAAAGTGAGAGTATACAGAGAGCACAGCGAGATTACAGTGAGAGTATTCAGAGAGAACAGTGAGATTACAGTGCGAGAATACAGAGTGTACAGTGAGATTACAGTGAGAGTATACAGAGTGTACAGTGAGATTACAGTGAGAGTATACAGAGAGTACAGTGAGATTACAGTGAGAGTATAGAGAGTACAGTGAGATTACAGTGAGAATATACAGAGAGTACAGCAAGATTACAGTGAGAGTATACAGAGAGCACAGTGAGTTTACAGTGAGAGTATACAGAGAGTACTGTGAGATTGCAGTGAGAGTATACAGAGAGAACAGTGAGATTGCATGGAGAGTATACAGAGAGAACAGTGAGATTACAGTGAGAGTATACAGAGAGTACAGTGAGATTACAGTGAGAGTATACAGAGAGCGCAGTGAGATTACAGTGAGAGTATACGGAGAGCACAGTGAGATTAATGTGAGAATATACAGAGAGTACAGTGAGATTACAATGAGAGTATACTGAGAGTAAAGTGAGATTACAGTGAGAGTATACAGTGAGTAAAGTGAGATTACAGTGAGAGTATACAGAGAGCACAGTGAGATTACAGTGAGAGTATACTGAGAGTAAAGTGAGATTACAGTGAGAGTATACAGAGAGTAAAGTGAGATTACAGTGAGAGTATACAGAGAGCACAGTGAGATTACAGTGAGAGTTTTCAGAGAGTACAGTGAGATTGCAGTGAGAGTATACAGAGAGTACAGTGAGATTACAGTGAGATTTTACAGAGAGCACAGTGAGATAACAGTGAGAGCATTCAGAGAGTACAGTGAGATTACAGTGAGAGTATACAGAGAGTACAGTGAGATGACACTGAGAGTATACAGAGAATACAGTGAGATTACAGTGAGAGTATACAGAGAGTACAGTGAGATTACAGTGAGAGTATAGAGAATGGAGTGAGATTAAAGTGATAGTATACAGAGAGTACAGCGAGATTACAGTGAGAGTATACAGAGAGTACAGTGAGGTTACAGTGAGAGTATACAGAGAGCACAGCAAGATTACCGTGAGAGTATACAGAGAGTACAGTGTGATGACAGTGAGAGAATACAGAGAGCACAGCGTGATTACACGGAGAGTATGCAGAGAGTACAGTAAGATTACACGTAGAGTATACAGAGAGTACAGTGAGATTACAGTGAGAGTATACAGAGAGTACAGTGAGATTACAGTGAGAGTATACAGTGAGTACAGTGAGATTACACTGAGAGTATACAGAGAGTACAGTGAGATTACAGTGAGAGTATACAGAGAGTAAAGTGAGGTTACAGTGAGAGGATACAGAGAGTACAGTGACATTACAGTGCGAGTATACAGAGAGTACAGTGAGATTACAGTGAGAGTATACAGAGAGCACAGCGAGATTAGTGTGAGAGTATACAGAGAGCACAGCGAGATTACAGTGAGAGTTTTCAGAGAGAACAGTGAGATTACAGTGAGAGAATACGGAGTGTACAGTGAGATTACAGTGAGAGTATACAGTGTGTACAGTGAGATTACAGTGAGAGTATACAGAGAGTACAGTGAGATTACAGTGAGAGTATAGAGAGTACAGTGAGATTACAGTGAGAGTATACAGAGAGTACAGCAAGATTACAGTGAGAGTATACAGAGAGCACAGTGAGTTTACAGTGAGAGTATACAGAGAGTACTGTGAGATTACAGTGAGAGTATACAGAGAGAACAGTGAGATACATGGAGAATATACAGAGAGTACAGTGAGATTACAGTGAGAGTATACAGAGAGTACAGTGAGATTACAGTATGAGTATACAGAGAGTACAGTGAGATTACAGTGAGAGTATACAGAGAGCACAGCGAGATTGCAGTGAGCGTATTCAGAGAGTACAGTCAGATTACAGTGAGAGTCTAAAGAGAGTACAGCGAGATTACAGTGAGAGTATACAGAAAGTACAGTGGGATTACAGTGAGAGTATATAGAGAGCACAGTGAGATTAATGTGAGAATATACAGAGAGTACAGTGAGATTACAATGAGAGTATACAGAGAGCACAGTGAGATTACAGTGAGAGTATACTGAGAGTAAAGTGAGATTACAGTGAGAGTATACAGAGAGTACAGTGAGATTACGGTGAGAGTATACAGAGAGCACAGTGAGATTACAGTGAGAGTATACATTGAGTACAGTGAGATTGCAGTGAGAGTATACAGAGAGTACAGTGAGATTACAGTGAGATTATACAGAGAGCACAGTGAGATAACAGTGAGAGTATACAGAGAGTACAGTGAGGTTACAGTGAGAGTATACAGAGAGTACAGTGAGATTACAGTGAGAGTATACAGAGAGCACAGCGAGATTACAGTAGGAGTGTACAGAGAGTACAGCGAGATTGCAGTGAGAGTATAGAGAGTACAGTGAGATTACAGTGAGAATATACAGAGTACAGTGAGATTACTGTGAGAGTATACAGAGAGTACAGCGAGATTACAGTGAGAGTATCCAGAGAGTACAGTGAGATTACAGTGAGAGTATACAGAGAGCACAGTGAGATTACAGTGAGAGTATACAGAGAGTACTGTGAGAATACAGTGAGAGTATACAGAGAGCACAGTGAGATTACAGTGAGAGTATACAGAGAGCACAGCGAGATTACAGTAGGAGTGTACAGAGAGTACAGCGAGATTGCAGTGAGAGTATAGAGAGTACAGTGAGATTACAGTGAGAATATACAGAGTACAGTGAGATTACAGTGAGAGTATAGAGAGTACAGTGAGATTACAGTGAGAATATACAGACAGCACAGCGAGATTAAAGTGAGAGTATACAGAGAGCACAGCGAGATTACAGTGAGAGTATTCAGAGAGAACAGTGAGATTACAGTGCGAGAATACAGAGTGTACAGTGAGATTACAGTGAGAGTATACAGAGTGTACAGTGAGATTACAGTGAGAGTATACAGAGAGTACAGTGAGATTACAGTGAGAGTATAGAGAGTACAGTGAGATTACAGTGAGAATATACAGAGAGTACAGCAAGATTACAGTGAGAGTATACAGAGAGCACAGTGAGTTTACAGTGAGAGTATACAGAGAGTACTGTGAGATTGCAGTGAGAGTATACAGAGAGAACAGTGAGATTGCATGGAGAGTATACAGAGAGAAAAGTGAGATTGCAGTGAGAGTATACAGAGAGTACAGTGAGATTACAGTGAGAGTATACAGAGAGCGCAGTGAGATTACAGTGAGAGTATACAGAGAGCACAGTGAGATTAATGTGAGAATATACAGAGAGTACAGTGAGATTACAATGAGAGTATACTGAGAGTAAAGTGAGATTACAGTGAGAGTATACAGAGAGTAAAGTGAGATTACAGTGAGAGTATACAGAGAGCACAGTGAGATTACAGTGAGAGTATACTGAGAGTAAAGTGAGATTACAGTGAGAGTATACAGAGAGTAAAGTGAGATTACAGTGAGAGTATACAGAGAGCACAGTGAGATTACAGTGAGAGTTTTCAGAGAGTACAGTGAGATTGCAGTGAGAGTATACAGAGAGTACAGTGAGATTACAGTGAGATTTTACAGAGAGCACAGTGAGATAACAGTGAGAGCATTCAGAGAGTACAGTGAGATTACAGTGAGAGTATACAGAGAGTACAGTGAGATGACACTGAGAGTATACAGAGAATACAGTGAGATTACAGTGAGAGTATACAGAGAGTACAGTGAGATTACAGTGAGAGTATAGAGAATGGAGTGAGATTAAAGTGATAGTATACAGAGAGTACAGCGAGATTACAGTGAGAGTATACAGAGAGTACAGTGAGGTTACAGTGAGAGTATACAGAGAGCACAGCAAGATTACCGTGAGAGTATACAGAGAGTACAGTGTGATGACAGTGAGAGAATACAGAGAGCACAGCGTGATTACACGGAGAGTATGCAGAGAGTACAGTAAGATTACACGTAGAGTATACAGAGAGTACAGTGAGATTACAGTGAGAGTATACAGAGAGTACAGTGAGATTACAGTGAGAGTATACAGAGAGTACAGTGAGATTACAGTGAGAGTATACAGAGAGTAAAGTGAGGTTACAGTGAGAGGATACAGAGAGTACAGTGACATTACAGTGCGAGTATACAGAGAGTACAGTGAGATTACAGTGAGAGTATACAGAGAGCACAGCGAGATTAGTGTGAGAGTATACAGGGAGCACAGTGAGATTACAGTGAGAGTTTTCAGAGAGAACAGTGAGATTACAGTGAGAGAATACGGAGTTTACAGTGAGATTACAGTGAGAGTATACAGTGTGTACAGTGAGATTACAGTGAGAGTATACAGAGAGTACAGTGAGATTACAGTGAGAGTATAGAGAGTACAGTGAGATTACAGTGAGAGTATACAGAGAGTACAGCAAGATTACAGTGAGTATACAGAGAGCACAGTGAGTTTACAGTGAGAGTATACAGAGAGTACTGTGAGATTACAGTGAGAGTATACAGAGAGAACAGTGAGATACATGGAGAGTATACAGAGAGTACAGTGAGATTACAGTGAGAGTATACAGAGAGTACAGTGAGATTACAGTATGAGTATACAGAGAGTACAGTGAGATTACAGTGAGAGTATACAGAGAGCACAGCGAGATTGCAGTGAGCGTATTCAGAGAGTACAGTCAGATTACAGTGAGAGACTAAAGAGAGTACAGCGAGATTACAGTGAGAGTATACAGAGAGTACAGTGAGATTACACTGGGTTTACAGAGAATACAGTGAGATTACAGTGAGAGTATACAGAGAGTAAAGTGAGATTACAGTGAAAGTATACAGAGCGCACCGCGAGATTACAGTAGGAGTATACAGAGAGTACAGCGAGATTACAGTGAGAGTATAGAGAGTACAGTGAGATTACAGTGAGAGTATACAGAGAGTACAGTGAGATTACAGTGAGAGTATACAGAGAGTACTGCGAGATTACAGTGAGAGTATACAGAGAGTACAGTGAGATTACAGTGAGAGTATACAGAGAGCACAGTGAGATTACAGTGAGAGTAAACAGAGAGCACAGTGAGATTACAGTGAGAGTATAGAGAGTACAGTGATATTACAGTGAGAGTATAGAGAATACAGAGAGATTACAGTGAGAGTGTACAGAGAGTACAGTGAGATTACAGTGAGAGTATAAAGAGAGTACAGTGAGATTACAGTGAGAGTATAGCGAGTACAGTGAGATTACAGTGAGAGTATACAGAGAGTGCAGTGAGATTAGTGAGAGTATACAGAGAGTACAGCGAGATTGCAGTGAGAGTATACAGTGTGTACAGTGAGATTACAGTGAGAGTATACAGAGAGTACAGTGAGATTACAGTGAGAGTATAGAGAGTACAGTGAGATTACAGTGAGAGTATACAGAGAGTACAGTGAGATTACAGTGAGATTATACAGAGAGCACAGTGAGATAACAGTGAGAGTATACAGAGAGTACAGTGAGATTACAGTGAGAGTATACAGAGAGTACAGTGAGATTACACTGAGAGTTTACAGAGAATACAGTGAGATTACAGTGAGAGTATACAGAGAGTACAGTGAGATTACAGTGAGAGTATACAGAGTACAGTGAGATTACAGTGAGAATATACAGAGAGTACAGTGAGATTATATGGAGAGTATACAGAGAGTACAGTGAGATTACAGTGAGAGTATACAGAGAGTACAGTGAGATTACAGTGAGAGTATACAGAGAGTAAAGTGAGATTACAGTGAAAGTATACAGAGCGCACCGCGAGATTACAGTTGGAGCATACAGAGAGTACAGCGAGATTACAGTGAGAGTATAGAGAGTACAGTGAGATTACAGTGAGAGTATACAGAGAGTACAGTGAGATTACAGTGAGAGTATACAGAGAGTACAGTGAGATTACAGTGAGAGTAAACAGAGTACAGTGAGATTACAGTGAGAGTATACAGAGAGCACAGTGAGATTACAGTGAGAGTATACAGAGAGCACAGTGAGATTACAGTGAGAATATAGAGAGTACAGTGAGATTACAGTGAGAGTATAAAGAGAGTACAGTGAGATTACAGTGAGAATATAGCGAGTACAGTGAGATTACAGTGAGAGTATACAGAGAGTACAGTGAGATTAGTGAGAGTATACAGAGAGTACAGCAAGATTGCAGTGAGAATATACAGAGTGCACAGAGAGATTACAGTGACAGTATACAGAGAGTACAGTGAGATTACAGTGAGAGTATACAGAGAGAGCAGTGAGATTACACGGAGAGAACACAGAGAGTACAGTGAGATTACTGTGAGAGTATACAGAGAGTACAGTGAGATTACAGTGAGAGTATACAGAGAGCGCAGTGAGATTACATGGAGAGGATACAGAGAGTACAGTGACATTACAGTGCGAGTATACAGAGAGTACAGTGAGATTACAGTGAGAGTATACAGAGAGCACAGCGAGGTTAGTGTGAGAGTATACAGAGAGCACAGCGAGATTACAGTGAGAGTATTCAGAGAGAACAGTGAGATTACAGTGAGAGAATACAGAGTGTACAGTGAGATTACAGTGAGAGTATACAGTGTGTACAGTGAGATTACAGTGAGAGTATACAGAGAGTACAGTGAGATTACAGTGAGAGTATAGAGAGTACAGTGAGATTACAGTGAGAGTATACAGAGAGTACAGCAAGATTACAGTGAGAGTATACAGAGAGCACAGTGAGTTTACAGTGAGAGTATACAGAGAGTACTGTGAGAATACAGTGAGAGTATACAGAGAGAACAGTGAGATTACACTGAGAGTATACAGAGAGCACAGTGAGATTACAGTGAGAGTATACAGAGAGTACAGTCAGATTACAGTGAGAGTATACAGAGAGCACAGTGAGATTACAGTGATTGTATACAGAGAGTACAGCGAGATTACAGTGAGAGTATACAGAGAGCACAGTGACATTACAGTGAGAGTATACAGAGTACAGTGAGATTACAGTGAGAGTACACAGAGAGTACAGTTAGATTACAGTGAGAGTATACAGAGAGTACAGTGAGGTTACAGTGAGAGTATACAGAGAGCACAGCGAGATTACCGTGAGAGTATACAGAGAGTACAGTGTGATTACAGTGAGAGAATGCAGAGAGCACAGCGAGATTACACGGTGAGTATACAGAGAGTACAGTAAGATTACACGTAGAGTATACAGAGAGTACAGTGAGATTACAGTGAGATTATACAGAGAGTACAGTGAGATTACAGTGAGAGTATACAGAGAGTAAAGTGAGGTTACAGTGAGAGTATACAGAGAGTACAGTGAGATTACAGTGCGAGTATACAGAGAGTACAGTGAGATTACAGTGAGAGTATACAGAGAGCACAGCGAGATTAGAGTGAGAGTATACAGAGCGCACAGCGAGATTACAGTGAGAGTATTCAGAGAGAAAAGTGAGATTACAGTGCGAGTATAGAGAGAGTACAGTGAGATTACAGTGAGAGTATACAGAGAGTACAGTGAGATTACAGTGAGAGTATACAGAGAGTACAGCGAGATTACAGTGAGAGTATACAGAGTATAGTGAGATTACAGTGAGAGTATACAGAGTGTACAGTGAGATTACAGTGAGAGTATACAGAGAGCACAGCGAGATTACAGTGAGAGTATACAGAGTATAGTGAGATTACAGTGAGAGTATACGGAGTGTACAGTGAGATTACAGTGAGAGTATACAGAGAGTACAGTGAGATTACAGTGAGAGTATACAGAGAGTAAAGTGAGGTTACAGTGAGAGTATACAGAGAGTACAGTGAGATTACAGTACGAGTATACAGAGAGTACAGTGAGATTACAGTGAGAGTATACAGAGAGCACAGCGAGATTACAGTGAGAGTATACAGAGAGCACAGCGAGATTACAGTGAGAGTATTCAGAGAGAACAGTGAGATTACAGTGCGAGTATACAGAGAGTACAGTGAGATTACAGTGAGCGTATACAGAGCGTACAGCAAGAATACAGTGAGAGTATACAGAGAGTACAGTGGGATTACAGTGAGATTATACAGAGAGCAGTGAGATTACACTGAGAGTATAGAGAGTACAGTGAGATTACACTGAGAGTATACAGAGAGTACAGTGAGATTACAGTGAGAGTATACAGAGAGCAGTGAGATTATAGTGAGAGTATGCAGAGAGCACAGTGAGATTACAGTGAGAGTAGAGTGAGTTTACCGTGAGAGTATACAGAGAGCACAGTGAGATTACAGTGAGAGTATACAGAGAGTACAGTGAGATTACAGTGAGAGTATACAGAGAGCACAGTGAGATTACAGTGATTGTAAACAGAGAGTACAGCGAGATTACAGTGAGAGTATACAGAGAGCACAGTGAGATTACAGTGAGAGTATACAGGGTACAGTGACATTACAGTGAGAGTATACAGAGAGCACAGTGAGATTACAGTGAGAGTACACAGAGAGTACAGTGAGATTACAGTGAGAGTATACAGAGAGCACAGTGAGATTACAGTGATTGTCTACAGAGAGTACAGCGAGATTACAGTGAGAGTATTCAGAGAGAACAGTGAGATTACAGTGCGAGTATACAGAGAGTACAGTGAGATTACAGTGAGCGTATACAGAGCGTACAGCAAGAATACAGTGAGAGTATACAGAGAGTACAGTGGGATTACAGTGAGATTATACAGAGAGCAGTGAGATTACACTGAGAGTATACAGAGAGTACAGTGAGATTACAGTGAGAGTATACAGAGAGCAGTGAGATTATAGTGAGAGTATGCAGAGAGCACAGTGAGATTACAGTGAGAGTGCAGAGAGTAGAGTGAGTTTACCGTGAGAGTATACAGAGAGCACAGTGAGATTACAGTGAGAGTATACAGAGAGTACAGTGAGATTACAGTGAGAGTATACAGAGAGCACAGTGAGATTACAGTGATTGTATACAGAGAGTACAGCGAGATTACAGTGAGAGTATACAGAGAGCACAGTGAGATTACAGTGAGAGTATACAGGGTACAGTGACATTACAGTGAGAGTATACAGAGAGCAGAGTGAGATTACAGTGAGAGTACACAGAGAGTACAGTGAGATTACACTGAGAGTATACAGAGAGCACAGTGAGATTACAGTGATTGTCTACAGAGAGTACAGCGAGATTACAGTGAGAGTATACAGAGAGCACAGTGAGATTACAGTGAGAGTATACAGGGTACAGTGAGATTACAGTGAGAGTATACAGAGAGTACAGTGAGATTACAGTGAGAGTATACAGAGAGTACAGTGAGGTTACAATGAGAGTATACAGAGAGCAAAGCGAGATTACCGTGAGAGTATACAGAGAGTACAGTGTGATTACAGTGAGAGAATACAGAGAGCAGAGCGAGATTGTATACTCTCCGTGTAGAGAGTACAGTAAGATTACACGTAGACTATACAGAGAGTACAGTGAGATTACAGTGAGAGTATACAGGGAGTACAGTGAGATTACAGTGAGTGTATAGAGAGTACAGTGAGATTACACGGAGAGTATACAGAGAGTACCGTGAGATTACAGTGAGAGTATACAGAGTGTACAGCGAGATTACAGTGAGAGTATACAGAGAGTACAGCGAGATTACAGTGAGAGTATACAGAGAGGACAGTGAGATTACAGTGAGAGTATACAGAGTATAGTGAGATTACAGTGAGAGTATACAGAGAGTACAGTGAGATTACAGTGAGAATATACAGAGAGTACAGTGAGATTACAGTGAGAGTATACAGAGAGTGCAGTGAGATTACACAGAGAGTATACAGAGAGTACAGTGAGATTACAGTGAGAGTATACAGAGAGTACAGTGAGGTTACAGTGAGAGTATACAGAGAGTACATTGAGATTACAGTGAGAGTATACAGAGAGCACAGCGAGATTACAGTGAGAGTATACAGAGAGTACAGTGAGATTACACGGAGAGTATACGGAGAGTACAGTGAGATTACAGTGAGAGTATACAGAGAGCAGAGTGAGATTAGAGTGAGAGTATACAGAGGGTACAGTGAGATTACACTGAGAGTATAAAGAGAGTACAGTGAGATTACAGTGAGAGTATACAGAGACCACAGAGAGATTACATTGAGAGTATAGAGAGTGCAGTGAGATTACAGTGAGAGTATACAGAAAGCAGTGAGATTACAGTGAGAATATACAGAGAGCACAGTTAGGTTACAGTGAGAGTATAGAGAGTACAGTGAGATTACAGTGAGAGTATACAGAGAGTACAGTGAGATTACAGTGAGATTATACAGAGAGCACAGTGAGATAACAGTGAGAGTATGCAGAGAATACAGTGAGATTACAGTGAGAGTATACAGAGAGTACAGTGAGATTACAGTGAGAGTATACAGAGAGTACAGTGAGATTACAGTGAGAATATACAGAGAGTACAGTGAGATTACATGGAGAGTATACAGAGAGTACAGTGAGATTACAGTGAGAGTATACAGAGAGCACAGTGAGATTCCAGTGAGAGTATACAGAGAGTACAGTGAGATTAAAGTGAGAGTATACAGAGAGTACAGTGAGATTACAGTGAGAGTATACAGAGAGCACAGTGAGATTCCAGTGAGAGTATACAGAGAATACAGTGAGATTACAGTGAGAGTATACAGAGAGTACAGTGAGATTACAGTGAGAGTATACAGAGAGTACAGTGAGATTACAGTGAGAGTATAGAGAGTACAGTGAGATTACAGTGAGAGTATACAGAGAGTACAGTGAGATTACAGTGAGAGTATACAGAGAGCACAGTGAGATTCCAGTGAGAGTATACAGAGAGTACAGTGAGATTAAAGTGAGAGTATACAGAGAGTACAGTGAGATTACAGTGAGAGTATACAGAGAGCACAGTGAGATTCCAGTGAGAGTATACAGAGAGTACAGTGAGATTACAGTGAGAGTATACAGAGAGTACAGTGAGATTACAGTGAGAGTATACAGAGAGCACAGTGAGATTCCAGTGAGAGTATACAGAGAGTACAGTGAGATTACAGTGAGAATATACAGAGAGTACAGTGAGATTACAGTGAGAGTATACAGAGAGTACAGTGAGATTACAGTGAGAGTATACAGAGAGCACAGTGAGATTCCAGTGAGAGTATACAGAGAGCACAGTGAGATTACAGTGAGAATATACAGAGAGTACAGTGAGATTACAGTGAGAGTATACAGAGAGTACAGTGAGATTACAGTGAGAGTATACAGAGAGCACAGTGAGATTCCAGTGAGAGTATACAGAGAGCACAGTGAGATTACAGTGAGAATATAGAGAGTACAGTGAGATTACAGTGAGAGTATAAAGAGAGTACAGTGAGATTACAGTGAGAGTATAGCGAGTACAGTGAGAGTATACAGAGAGTACAGTGAGATTAGAGAGAGTATACAGAGAGTACAGCGAGATTACAGTGAGAGTATACAGAGAGTACAGCAAGATTGCAGTGAGAATATACAGAGTGCACAGAGAGATTACAGTGACAGTATACAGAGAGTACAGTGAGATTACAGTGAGAGTATACAGAGAGAGCAGTGAGATTACACGGAGAGTATACAGAGAGTACAGTGAGATTACTGTGAGAGTATACAGAGAGTACAGTGAGATTACAGTGAGAGTATACAGAGAGCGCAGTGAGATTACATGGAGAGGATACAGAGAGTACAGTGACATTACAGTGCGAGTATACAGAGAGTACAGTGAGATTACAGTGAGAGTATACAGAGAGCACAGCGAGATTAGTGTGAGAGTATACAGAGAGCTCAGCGAGATTACAGTGAGAGTATTCAGAGAGAACAGTGAGATTACAGTGAGAGAATACAGAGTGTACAGTGAGATTACAGTGAGAGTATACAGTGTGTACAGTGAGATTACATTGAGAGTATACAGAGAGTACAGCAAGATTACAGTGAGAGTATACAGAGAGCACAGTGAGTTTACAGTGAGAGTATACAGAGAGTACTGTGAGATTACAGTGAGAGTATACAGAGAGAACAGTGAGATTACATGGAGAGTATACAGAGAGTACAGTGAGATTACAGTATGAGTATACAGAGAGTACAGTGAGATTACAGTGAGAGTATACAGAGAGCGCAGTGAGATGACAGTGAGAGTATACAGAGAGCACAGCGAGATTACAGTGAGCGTATTCAGAGAGTGCAGTCAGATTACAGTGAGAGCCTAAAGAGAGTGCAGTGAGATTACAGTGAGAGTATACAGAGAGTACAGTGAGATTACACTGAGAGTATACAGAGAGCACAGTGAGATTACAGTGAGAGTATACAGAGAGTACAGTCAGATTACAGTGAGAGTATACAGAGAGCACAGTGAGATTACAGTGATTGTATACAGAGAGTACAGCGAGATTACAGTGAGAGTATACAGAGAGCACAGTGAGATTACAGTGAGAGTATACAGAGTACAGTGAGATTACAGTGAGAGTATACAGAGAGTACAGTTAGATTACAGTGAGAGTATACAGAGAGTACAGTGAGGTTACAGTGAGAGTATACAGAGAGCACAGCGAGATTACCGTGAGAGTATACAGAGAGTACAGTGTGATTACAGTGAGAGAATGCAGAGAGCACAGCGAGATTACACGGTGAGTATACAGAGAGTACAGTAAGATTACACGTAGAGTATACAGAGAGTACAGTGAGATTACAGTGAGATTATACAGAGAGTACAGTGAGATTACAGTGAGAGTATACAGAGAGTAAAGTGAGGTTACAGTGAGAGTATACAGAGAGTACAGTGAGATTACAGTGCGAGTATACAGAGAGTACAGTGAGATTACAGTGAGAGTATACAGAGAGCACAGTGAGATTAGAGTGAGAGTATACAGAGAGCACAGCGAGATTACAGTGAGAGTATACAGAGTATAGTGAGATTACAGTGAGAGTATACAGAGTGTACAGTGAGATTACAGTGAGAGTATACAGAGAGCACAGCGAGATTACAGTGAGAGTATACAGAGTATAGTGAGATTACAGTGAGAGTATACGGAGTGTACAGTGAGATTACAGTGAGAGTATACAGAGAGTACAGTGAGATTACAGTGAGAGTATACAGAGAGTAAAGTGAGGTTACAGTGAGAGTATACAGAGAGTACAGTGAGATTACAGTGCGAGTATACAGAGAGTACAGTGAGATTACAGTGAGATTATGCAGAGAGTACAGTGAGATTACAGTGAGAGTATACAGAGAGTAAAGTGAGGTTACAGTGAGAGTATACAGAGAGTACAGTGAGATTACAGTGCGAGTATACAGAGAGTACAGTGAGATTACAGTGAGAGTATACAGAGAGCACAGCGAGATTAGAGTGAGAGTATACAGAGAGCACAGTGAGATTACAGTGAGAGTATACAGAGAGCACAGCGAGATTAGAGTGAGAGTATACAGAGAGTACAGCGAGATTACAGTGAGAGTATACAGAGTATAGTGAGATTACAGTGAGAGTATACAGAGTGTACAGTGAGATTACAGTGAGTATACAGAGAGCACAGCGAGATTACAGTGAGAGTATACAGAGTACAGTGAGATTACAGTGAGAGTATACGGAGTGTACAGTGAGATTACAGTGAGAGTATACAGAGAGTACAGTGAGATTACAGTGAGAGTATACAGAGAGTAAAGTGAGGTTACAGTGAGAGTATACAGAGAGTACAGTGAGATTACAGTACGAGTATACAGAGAGTACAGTGAGATTACAGTGAGAGTATACAGAGAGTACAGTTAGATTACAGTGAGAGTATACAGAGAGTACAGTGAGGTTACAGTGAGAGTATACAGAGAGCACAGCGAGATTACCGTGAGAGTATACAGAGAGTACAGTGTGATTACAGTGAGAGAATGCAGAGAGCACAGCGAGATTACACGGTGAGTATACAGAGAGTACAGTAAGATTACACGTAGAGTATACAGAGAGTACAGTGAGATTACAGTGAGATTATACAGAGAGTACAGTGAGATTACAGTGAGAGTATACAGAGAGTAAAGTGAGGTTACAGTGAGATTATACAGAGAGTACAGTGAGATTACAGTGAGAGTATACAGAGAGCACAGTGAGATTAGAGTGAGAGTATACAGAGAGCACAGCGAGATTACAGTGAGAGTATTCAGAGAGAAAAGTGAGATTACAGTGCGAGTATAGAGAGTACAGTGAGATTACAGTGAGAGTATACAGAGAGTACAGTGAGATTACAGTGAGAGTATACAGAGAGTACAGCGAGATTACAGTGAGAGTATACAGAGAGTACAGTGAGATTACAGTGAGAGTATACAGAGTATAGTGAGATTACAGTGAGAGTATACAGAGTGTACAGTGAGATTACAGTGAGAGTATACAGAGAGCACAGCGAGATTACAGTGAGAGTATACAGAGTATAGTGAGATTACAGTGAGAGTATACGGAGTGTACAGCGAGATTACAGTGAGAGTATACAGAGAGTACAGTGAGATTACAGTGAGAGTATACAGAGAGTAAAGTGAGGTTACAGTGAGAGTATACAGAGAGTACAGTGAGATTACAGTACGAGTATACAGAGAGTACAGTGAGATTACAGTGAGAGTATACAGAGAGCACAGCGAGATTACAGTGAGAGTATACAGAGAGCACAGCGAGATTACAGTGAGAGTATTCAGAGAGAACAGTGAGATTACAGTGCGAGTATACAGAGAGTACAGTGAGATTACAGTGAGAGTATACAGAGCGTACAGCAAGAATACTGTGAGAGTATACAGAGAGTACAGTGGGATTACAGTGAGATTATACAGAGAGCACAGTGAGATTACACTGAGAGTATAGAGAGTACAGTGAGATTACACTGAGAGTATACAGAGAGTACAGTGAGATTACAGTGAGAGTATACAGAGTGTACAGTGAGATTACAGTGAGAGTATACAGAGAGCACAGCGAGATTACAGTGAGAGTATACAGAGTATAGTGAGATTACAGTGAGAGTATACGGAGTGTACAGTGAGATTACAGTGAGAGTATACAGAGAGTACAGTGAGATTACAGTGAGAGTATACAGAGAGTAAAGTGAGGTTACAGTGAGAGTATACAGAGAGTACAGTGAGATTACAGTACGAGTATACAGAGAGTACAGTGAGATTACAGTGAGATTATACAGAGAGTACAGTGAGATTACAGTGAGAGTATACAGAGAGGACAGCGAGATTAGAGTGAGAGTATACAGAGAGCACAGCGAGGTTACAGTGAGAGTATTCAGAGAGAAAAGTGAGATTACAGTGCGAGTAGACAGAGAGTACAGTGAGATTACAGTGAGAGTATACAGAGAGTACAGGGAGATTACAGTGAGAGTATACAGAGAGTACAGTGAGATTACAGTGAGAGTATACAGAGTATAGTGAGATTACAGTGAGAGTATACAGAGTGTACTGTGAGATTACAGTGAGTGTATACAGAGAGCACAGCGAGATTACAGTGAGAGTATACAGAGTATAGTGAGATTACAGTGAGAGTATACGGAGTGTACAGTGAGATTACAGTGAGAGTATACAGAGAGTACAGCGAGGTTACAGTGAGAGTATACAGAGAGTACAGTGAGATTACAGTACGAGTATACAGAGAGTACAGTGAGATTACAGTGAGAGTATACAGAGAGTACAGTGAGATTACAGTGAGAGTATACAGAGAGTAAAGTGAGGTTACAGTGAGAGTATACAGAGAGTACAGTGAGATTACAGTGCGAGTATACAGAGAGTACAGTGAGATTACAGTGAGAGTATACAGAGAGCACAGCGAGATTAGAGTGAGAGTATACAGAGAGCACAGCGAGATTACAGTGAGAGTATTCAGAGAGAAAAGTGAGATTACAGTGCGAGTATACAGAGAGTACAGTGAGATTACAGTGAGAGTATACAGAGAGTACAGTGAGATTACAGTGAGAGTATACAGAGAGTACAGCGAGATTACATTGAGAGTATACAGAGAGTACAGCAAGATTACAGTGAGAGTATACAGAGAGCACAGTGAGTTTACAGTGAGAGTATACAGAGAGTACTGTGAGATTACAGTGAGAGTATACAGAGAGAACAGTGAGATTACATGGAGAGTATACAGAGAGTACAGTGAGATTACAGTATGAGTATACAGAGAGTACAGTGAGATTACAGTGAGAGTATACAGAGAGCGCAGTGAGATGACAGTGAGAGTATACAGAGAGCACAGCGAGATTACAGTGAGCGTATTCAGAGAGTGCAGTCAGATTACAGTGAGAGCCTAAAGAGAGTGCAGTGAGATTACAGTGAGAGTATACAGAGAGTACAGTGAGATTACACTGAGAGTATACAGAGAGCACAGTGAGATTACAGTGAGAGTATACAGAGAGTACAGTCAGATTACAGTGAGAGTATACAGAGAGCACAGTGAGATTACAGTGATTGTATACAGAGAGTACAGCGAGATTACAGTGAGAGTATACAGAGAGCACAGTGAGATTACAGTGAGAGTATACAGAGTACAGTGAGATTACAGTGAGAGTATACAGAGAGTACAGTTAGATTACAGTGAGAGTATACAGAGAGTACAGTGAGGTTACAGTGAGATTATACAGAGAGCACAGCGAGATTACCGTGAGAGTATACAGAGAGTACAGTGTGATTACAGTGAGAGAATGCAGAGAGCACAGCGAGATTACACGGTGAGTATACAGAGAGTACAGTAAGATTACACGTAGAGTATACAGAGAGTACAGTGAGATTACAGTGAGATTATACAGAGAGTACAGTGAGATTACAGTGAGAGTATACAGAGAGTAAAGTGAGGTTACAGTGAGAGTATACAGAGAGTACAGTGAGATTACAGTGCGAGTATACAGAGAGTACAGTGAGATTACAGTGAGAGTATACAGAGAGCACAGTGAGATTAGAGTGAGAGTATACAGAGAGCACAGCGAGATTACAGTGAGAGTATTCAGAGAGAAAAGTGAGATTACAGTGCGAGTATACAGAGAGTACAGTGAGATTACAGTGAGAGTATACAGAGAGTACAGTGAGATTACAGTGAGAGTATACAGAGAGTACAGCGAGATTACAGTGAGAGTATACAGAGTATAGTGAGATTACAGTGAGAGTATACAGAGTGTACAGTGAGATTACAGTGAGTATACAGAGAGCACAGCGAGATTACAGTGAGAGTATACAGAGTACAGTGAGATTACAGTGAGAGTATACGGAGTGTACAGTGAGATTACAGTGAGAGTATACAGAGAGTACAGTGAGATTACAGTGAGAGTATACAGAGAGTAAAGTGAGGTTACAGTGAGAGTATACAGAGAGTACAGTGAGATTACAGTGAGAGTATACAGAGAGTACAGTTAGATTACAGTGAGAGTATACAGAGAGTACAGTGAGGTTACAGTGAGAGTATACAGAGAGCACAGCGAGATTACCGTGAGAGTATACAGAGAGTACAGTGTGATTACAGTGAGAGAATGCAGAGAGCACAGCGAGATTACACGGTGAGTATACAGAGAGTACAGTAAGATTACACGTAGAGTATACAGAGAGTACAGTGAGATTACAGTGAGATTATACAGAGAGTACAGTGAGATTACAGTGAGAGTATACAGAGAGTAAAGTGAGGTTACAGTGAGAGTATACAGAGAGTACAGTGAGATTACAGTGCGAGTATACAGAGAGTAGAGTGAGATTACAGTGAGAGTATACAGAGAGCACAGTGAGATTAGAGTGAGAGTATACAGAGAGCACAGCGAGATTACAGTGAGAGTATTCAGAGAGAAAAGTGAGATTACAGTGCGAGTATAGAGAGTACAGTGAGATTACAGTGAGAGTATACAGAGAGTACAGTGAGATTACAGTGAGAGTATACAGAGAGTACAGCGAGATTACAGTGAGAGTATACAGAGAGTACAGTGAGATTACAGTGAGAGTATACAGAGTATAGTGAGATTACAGTGAGAGTATACAGAGTGTACAGTGAGATTACAGTGAGAGTATACAGAGAGCACAGCGAGATTACAGTGAGAGTATACAGAGTATAGTGAGATTACAGTGAGAGTATACGGAGTGTACAGCGAGATTACAGTGAGAGTATACAGAGAGTACAGTGAGATTACAGTGAGAGTATACAGAGAGTAAAGTGAGGTTACAGTGAGAGTATACAGAGAGTACAGTGAGATTACAGTACGAGTATACAGAGAGTACAGTGAGATTACAGTGAGAGTATACAGAGAGCACAGCGAGATTACAGTGAGAGTATACAGAGAGCACAGCGAGATTACAGTGAGAGTATTCAGAGAGAACAGTGAGATTACAGTGCGAGTATACAGAGAGTACAGTGAGATTACAGTGAGAGTATACAGAGCGTACAGCAAGAATACTGTGAGAGTATACAGAGAGTACAGTGGGATTACAGTGAGATTATACAGAGAGCACAGTGAGATTACACTGAGAGTATACAGAGAGTACAGTGAGATTACAGTGAGAGTATACAGAGAGCAGTGAGATTATAGTGAGAGTATGCAGAGAGCACAGTGAGATTACAGTGAGAGTATAGAGAGTAGAGTGAGTTTACCGTGAGAGTATACAGAGAGCACAGTGAGATTACAGTGAGAGTATACAGAGAGTACAGTGAGATGACAGTGAGAGTATACAGAGAGCACAGTGAGATTACAGTGATTGTATACAGAGAGTACAGCGAGATTACAGTGAGAGTATACAGAGAGCACAGTGAGATTACAGTGAGAGTATACAGGGTACAGTGAGATTACAGTGAGAGTATACAGAGAGCACAGTGAGATTACAGTGAGAGTATACAGAGAGTACAGTGAGATTACAGTGAGAGTATAGAGAGTACAGTGAGATTACAGTGAGAGTATACAGAGAGTACAGTGAGATTACAGTGAGAGTATACAGAGAGCACAGTGAGATTACAGTGAGAGTATACAGAGAGCACAGTGAGATTACAGTGAGAGTATACAGAGAGTACAGTGAGATTACAGTGAGAGTATAGAGAGTACAGTGAGATTACAGTGAGAGTATACAGAGAGTACAGTGAGATTACAGTGAGAGTATACAGAGAGCACAGTGAGATTACAGTGAGAGTATACAGAGAGTACAGTGAGATTACAGTGAGAGTATACAGAGAGCGCAGTGAGATTACAGTGAGAGTATACAGAGAGCACAGCGAGATTACAGTGAGCGTATTCAGAGAGTGCAGTCAGATTACAGTGAGAGCCTAAAGAGAGTACAGTGAGATTACAGTGAGAGTATACAGAGAGCACAGTGAGATTACAGTGAGAGTATACAGAGAGTACAGTCAGATTACAGTGAGAGTATACAGAGAGCACAGTGAGATTACAGTGATTGTATACAGAGAGTACAGTGAGATTGCAGTGAGAGTATACAGAGAGCACAGTGAGATTACAGTGAGAGTATACAGAGTACAGTGAGATTACAGTGAGAGTATACAGAGAGTACAGTTAGATTACAGTGAGAGAATACAGAGAGTACAGTGAGGTTACAGTGAGAGTATACAGAGAGCACAGCGAGATTACCGTGAGAGTATACAGAGAGTACAGTGTGATTACAGTGAGAGAATGCAGAGAGCACAGCGAGATTACACGGTGAGTATACAGAGAGTACAGTAAGATTACACATAGAGTATACAGAGAGTACAGTGAGATTACAGTGAGATTATACAGAGAGTACAGTGAGATTACAGTGAGAGTATACAGAGAGGACAGCGAGATTAGAGTGAGAGTATACAGAGAGCACAGCGAGGTTACAGTGAGAGTATTCAGAGAGAAAAGTGAGATTACAGTGCGAGTATACAGAGAGTACAGTGAGATTACAGTGAGAGTATACAGAGAGTACAGGGAGATTACAGTGAGAGTATACAGAGAGTACAGCGAGATTACAGTGAGAGTATACAGAGTATAGTGAGATTACAGTGAGAGTATACAGAGTGTACTGTGAGATTACAGTGAGTGTATACAGAGAGCACAGCGAGATTACAGTGAGAGTATACAGAGTATAGTGAGATTACAGTGAGAGTATACGGAGTGTACAGTGAGAGTATACAGAGAGTACAGTGAGGTTACAGTGAGAGTATACAGAGAGTACAGTGAGATTACAGTACGAGTATACAGAGAGTACAGTGAGATTACAGTGAGAGTATACAGAGAGTACAGTGAGATTACAGTGAGAGTATACAGAGAGTAAAGTGAGGTTACAGTGAGAGTATACAGAGAGTACAGTGAGATTACAGTGCGAGTATACAGAGAGTACAGTGAGATTACAGTGAGAGTATACAGAGAGCACAGCGAGATTAGAGTGAGAGTATACAGAGAGCACAGCGAGATTACAGTGAGAGTATTCAGAGAGAAAAGTGAGATTACAGTGCGAGTATACAGAGAGTACAGTGAGATTACAGTGAGAGTATACAGAGAGTACAGTGAGATTACAGTGAGAGTATACAGAGAGTACAGCGAGATTACAGTGAGAGTATACAGAGTATAGTGAGATTACAGTGAGAGTATACAGAGTGTACAGTGAGATTACAGTGAGAGTATACAGAGAGCACAGCGAGATTACAGTGAGAGTATACAGAGTATAGTGAGATTACAGTGAGAGTATACGGAGTGTACAGTGAGATTACAGTGAGAGTATACAGAGAGTACAGTGAGATTACAGTGAGAGTATACAGAGAGTAAAGTGAGGTTACAGTGAGAGTATACAGAGAGTACAGTGAGATTACAGTACGAGTATACAGAGAGTACAGTGAGATTACAGTGAGAGTATACAGAGAGCACAGTGAGATTACAGTGAGAGTATAGAGAGTACAGTGAGATTACAGTGAGAGTATACAGAGAGTACAGTGAGATTACAGTGAGAGTATACAGAGAGCACAGTGAGATTACAGTGAGAGTATACAGAGAGCACAGTGAGATTACAGTGAGAGTATACAGAGAGTACAGTGAGATTACAGTGAGAGTATAGAGAGTACAGTGAGATTACAGTGAGAGTATACAGAGAGTACAGTGAGATTACAGTGAGAGTATACAGAGAGCACAGTGAGATTACAGTGAGAGTATACAGAGAGTACAGTGAGATTACAGTGAGAGTATACAGAGAGCGCAGTGAGATTACAGTGAGAGTATACAGAGAGCACAGCGAGATTACAGTGAGCGTATTCAGAGAGTGCAGTCAGATTACAGTGAGAGCCTAAAGAGAGTACAGTGAGATTACAGTGAGAGTATACAGAGAGCACAGTGAGATTACAGTGAGAGTATACAGAGAGTACAGTCAGATTACAGTGAGAGTATACAGAGAGCACAGTGAGATTACAGTGATTGTATACAGAGAGTACAGTGAGATTGCAGTGAGAGTATACAGAGAGCACAGTGAGATTACAGTGAGAGTATACAGAGTACAGTGAGATTACAGTGAGAGTATACAGAGAGTACAGTTAGATTACAGTGAGAGTATACAGAGAGTACAGTGAGGTTACAGTGAGAGTATACAGAGAGCACAGCGAGATTACCGTGAGAGTATACAGAGAGTACAGTGTGATTACAGTGAGAGAATGCAGAGAGCACAGCGAGATTACACGGTGAGTATACAGAGAGTACAGTAAGATTACACATAGAGTATACAGAGAGTACAGTGAGATTACAGTGAGATTATACAGAGAGTACAGTGAGATTACAGTGAGAGTATACAGAGAGGACAGCGAGATTAGAGTGAGAGTATACAGAGAGCACAGCGAGGTTACAGTGAGAGTATTCAGAGAGAAAAGTGAGATTACAGTGCGAGTATACAGAGAGTACAGTGAGATTACAGTGAGAGTATACAGAGAGTACAGGGAGATTACAGTGAGAGTATACAGAGAGTACAGCGAGATTACAGTGAGAGTATACAGAGTATAGTGAGATTACAGTGAGAGTATACAGAGTGTACTGTGAGATTACAGTGAGAGTATACAGAGAGCACAGCGAGATTACAGTGAGAGTATACAGAGTATAGTGAGATTACAGTGAGAGTATACGGAGTGTACAGTGAGATTACAGTGAGAGTATACAGAGAGTACAGTGAGGTTACAGTGAGAGTATACAGAGAGTACAGTGAGATTACAGTACGAGTATACAGAGAGTACAGTGAGATTACAGTGAGAGTATACAGAGAGTACAGTGAGATTACAGTGAGAGTATACAGAGAGTAAAGTGAGGTTACAGTGAGAGTATACAGAGAGTACAGTGAGATTACAGTGCGAGTATACAGAGAGTACAGTGAGATTACAGTGAGAGTATACAGAGAGCACAGCGAGATTAGAGTGAGAGTATACAGAGAGCACAGCGAGATTACAGTGAGAGTATTCAGAGAGAAAAGTGAGATTACAGTGCGAGTATACAGAGAGTACAGTGAGATTACAGTGAGAGTATACAGAGAGTACAGTGAGATTACAGTGAGAGTATACAGAGAGTACAGCGAGATTACAGTGAGAGTATACAGAGTATAGTGAGATTACAGTGAGAGTATACAGAGTGTACAGTGAGATTACAGTGAGAGTATACAGAGAGCACAGCGAGATTACAGTGAGAGTATACAGAGTATAGTGAGATTACAGTGAGAGTATACGGAGTGTACAGTGAGATTACAGTGAGAGTATACAGAGAGTACAGTGAGATTACAGTGAGAGTATACATAGAGTAAAGTGAGGTTACAGTGAGAGTATACAGAGAGTACAGTGAGATTACAGTACGAGTATACAGAGAGTACAGTGAGATTACAGTGAGAGTATACAGAGAGCACAGCGAGATTACAGTGAGAGTATACAGAGAGCACAGCGAGATTACAGTGAGAGTATTCAGAGAGAACAGTGAGATTACAGTGCGAGTATACAGAGAGTACAGTGAGATTACAGTGAGAGTATACAGAGCGTACAGCAAGAATACAGTGAGAGTATACAGAGAGTACAGTGGGATTACAGTGAGATTATACAGAGAGCACAGTGAGATTACACTGAGAGTATAGAGAGTACAGTGAGATTACACTGAGAGTATACAGAGAGTACAGTGAGATTACAGTGAGAGCATACAGAGAGCAGTGAGATTATAGTGAGAGTATGCAGAGAGCACAGTGAGATTACAGTGAGAGTGTAGAGAGTAGAGTGAGTTTACCGTGAGAGTATACAGAGAGCACAGTGAGATTACAGTGAGAGTATACAGAGAGTACAGTGAGATTACAGTGAGAGTATACAGAGAGCACAGTGAGATTACAGTGATTGTATACAGAGAGTACAGCGAGATTACAGTGAGAGTATACAGAGAGCACAGTGAGATTACAGTGAGAGTATACAGGGTACAGTGAGATTACAGTGAGAGTATACAGAGAGCACAGTGAGATTACAGTGAGAGTATACAGAGAGTACAGTGAGATTACAGTGAGAGTATACAGAGAGCACAGTGAGATTACAGTGATTGTATGCAGAGAGTACAGCGAGATTACAGTGAGAGTATACAGAGAGCACAGTGAGATTACAGTGAGAGTATACAGGGTACAGTGAGATTACAGTGAGAGTATACAGAGAGTACAGTGAGATTACAGTGAGAGTATACAGAGAGTACAGTGAGGTTACAATGAGAGTATACAGAGAGCAAAGCGAGATTACCGTGAGAGTATACAGAGAGTACAGTGTGATTACAGTGAGAGAATACAGAGAGCACAGCGAGATTGTATACTCTCCGTGTAGAGAGTACAGTAAGATTACACGTAGACTATACAGAGAGTACAGTGAGATTACAGTGAGAGTATACAGGGAGTACAGTGAGATTACAGTGAGAGTCTAGAGAGTACAGTGAGATTACACGGAGAGTTTCCAGAGAGTACAGTGAGATTACAGTGAGAGTATACAGAGTGTACAGCGAGATTACAGTGAGAGTATACAGAGTACAGCGAGATTACAGTGAGAGTATACAGAGAGTACAGTGAGATTACAGTGAGAGTATACAGAGTATAGTGAGATTACAGTGAGAGTATGCAGAGAGTACAGTGAGATTACAGTGAGAGTATACAGAGAGTGCAGTGAGATTACAGTGAGAGTATACAGAGAGTACAGTGAGATTACAGTGAGAGTATACAGAGAGTACAGTGAGATTACACGGAGAGTATACAGAGAGTACAGTGAGATTACACTGAGAGTATACAGAGAGCAGAGTGAGATTAGAGTGAGAATATACAGAGGGTACAGTGAGATTACACTGAGAGTATACAGAGAGTACAGTGAGATTACAGTGAGAGTATAGAGAGTACAGTGAGATTACAGTGAGAGTATACAGAGAGCACAGAGAGATTACAGTGAGAGTATAGAGAGTACAGTGAGATTACAGTGAGAGTACACAGAAAGCAGTGAGATTACAGTGAGAATATACAGAGAGCACAGTTAGGTTACAGTGAGAGTATAGAGAGTACAGTGAGATTACAGTGAGAGTATACAGAGAGTACAGCGAGATTACAGTGAGAGTATACAGAGAGTACAGTGAGATTACACGGAGAGTATACAGAGAGTACAGTGAGATTACAGTGAGAGTATACAGAGAGCACAGTGAGATTACAATGAGAGTATACAGAGAGCACAGTGAGATTACAGTGAGAGCATACAGAGGGCACAGTGAGATAACACTGAGAGTATAGAGAGAGTACAGTGAGATTACAGTTAGAGTATACAGAGAGTGCAGTGAGATTACACGGAGTGTATACAGAGAGTACAGTGAGATTACAGTGAGAGTATACAGAGAGTACAGTGAGATTACAGTGAGAGTATACAGATAGTACATTGAGATTACAGTGAGAGTATACAGAGAGCACAGCTAGATTACAGTGAGAGTACAGTGAGATTACACGGAGAGTATACAGAGAGTACAGTGAGATTACAGTGAGAGTATACAGAGTGTACAGCGAGATTACAGTGAGAGTATACAGAGAGTACAGCGAGATTACAGTGAGAGTATACAGAGAGTACAGTGAGATTACAGTGAGAGTATACAGAGTATAGTGAGATTACAGTGAGAGTATACAGAGAGTACAGTGAGATTACAGTGAGAATATACAGAGAGTACAGTGAGATTACAGTGAGAGTATACAGAGAGTGCAGTGAGATTACACAGAGAGTATACACAGAGAACAGTGAGATTACAGTGAGAGTATACAGAGAGTACAGTGAGGTTACAGTGAGAGTATACAGAGAGTACATTGAGATTACAGTGAGAGTATACAGAGAGCACAGCGAGATTACAGTGAGAGTATACAGAGAGTACAGTGAGATTACACGGAGAGTATACAGAGAGTACAGTGAGATTACAGTGAGAGTATACAGAGAGCAGAGTGAGATTAGAGTAAGAGTTTTCAGAGGGTACAGTGAGATTACACTGAGAGTATACAGAGAGTACAGTGAGATTACAGTGAGAGTATACAGAGAGCAGTGAGATTATAGTGAGAGTATGCAGAGAGCACAGTGAGATTACAGTGAGAGTGTAGAGAGTAGAGTGAGTTTACCGTGAGAGTATACAGAGAGCACAGTGAGATTACAGTGAGAGTATACAGAGAGTACAGTGAGATTACAGTGAGAGTATACAGAGAGCACAGTGAGATTACAGTGATTGTATACAGAGAGTACAGCGAGATTACAGTGAGAGTATACAGAGAGCACAGTGAGATTACAGTGAGAGTATACAGGGTACAGTGAGATTACAGTGAGAGTATACAGAGAGCACAGTGAGATTACAGTGAGAGTATACAGAGAGTACAGTGAGATTACAGTGAGAGTATACAGAGAGCACAGTGAGATTACAGTGATTGTATGCAGAGAGTACAGCGAGATTACAGTGAGAGTATACAGAGAGCACAGTGAGATTACAGTGAGAGTATACAGGGTACAGTGAGATTACAGTGAGAGTATACAGAGAGTACAGTGAGATTACAGTGAGAGTATACAGAGAGTACAGTGAGGTTACAATGAGAGTATACAGAGAGCAAAGCGAGATTACCGTGAGAGTATACAGAGAGTACAGTGTGATTACAGTGAGAGAATACAGAGAGCACAGCGAGATTGTATACTCTCCGTGTAGAGAGTACAGTAAGATTACACGTAGACTATACAGAGAGTACAGTGAGATTACAGTGAGAGTATACAGGGAGTACAGTGAGATTACAGTGAGAGTCTAGAGAGTACAGTGAGATTACACGGAGAGTTTCCAGAGAGTACAGTGAGATTACAGTGAGAGTATACAGAGTGTACAGCGAGATTACAGTGAGAGTATACAGAGTACAGCGAGATTACAGTGAGAGTATACAGAGAGTACAGTGAGATTACAGTGAGAGTATACAGAGTATAGTGAGATTACAGTGAGAGTATGCAGAGAGTACAGTGAGATTACAGTGAGAATATACAGAGAGTACAGTGAGATTACAGTGAGAGTATACAGAGAGTGCAGTGAGATTACACAGAGAGTACACAGAGAGTACAGTGAGATTACAGTGAGAGAATACAGAGAGTACAGTGAGGTTACAGTGAGAGTATACAGAGAGTACATTGAGATTACAGTGAGAGTATACAGAGAGCACAGCGAGATTACAGTGAGAGTATACAGAGAGTACAGTGAGATTACACGGAGAGTATACAGAGAGTACAGTGTGATTACACTGAGAGTATACAGAGAGCAGAGTGAGATTAGAGTGAGAATATACAGAGGGTACAGTGAGATTACACTGAGAGTATACAGAGAGTACAGTGAGATTACAGTGAGAGTATAGAGAGTACAGTGAGATTACAGTGAGAGTATACAGAGAGCACAGAGAGATTACAGTGAGAGTATAGAGAGTACAGTGAGATTACAGTGAGAGTACACAGAAAGCAGTGAGATTACAGTGAGAATATACAGAGAGCACAGTTAGGTTACAGTGAGAGTATAGAGAGTACAGTGAGATTACAGTGAGAGTATACAGAGAGTACAGCGAGATTACAGTGAGAGTATACAGAGAGTACAGTGAGATTACACGGAGAGTATACAGAGAGTACAGTGAGATTACAGTGAGAGTATACAGAGAGCACAGTGAGATTACAATGAGAGTATACAGAGAGCACAGTGAGATTACAGTGAGAGCATACAGAGGGCACAGTGAGATAACACTGAGAGTATAGAGAGAGTACAGTGAGATTACAGTTAGAGTATACAGAGAGTGCAGTGAGATTACACGGAGAGTATACAGAGAGTACAGTGAGATTACAGTGAGAGTATACAGAGAGTACAGTGAGATTACAGTGAGAGTATACAGATAGTACATTGAGATTACAGTGAGAGTATACAGAGAGCACAGCTAGATTACAGTGAGAGTACAGTGAGATTACACGGAGAGTATACAGAGAGTACAGTGAGATTACAGTGAGAGTATACAGAGTGTACAGCGAGATTACAGTGAGAGTATACAGAGAGTACAGCGAGATTACAGTGAGAGTATACAGAGAGTACAGTGAGATTACAGTGAGAGTATACAGAGTATAGTGAGATTACAGTGAGAGTATACAGAGAGTACAGTGAGATTACAGTGAGAATATACAGAGAGTACAGTGAGATTACAGTGAGAGTATACAGAGAGTGCAGTGAGATTACACAGAGAGTATACACAGAGAACAGTGAGATTACAGTGAGAGTATACAGAGAGTACAGTGAGGTTACAGTGAGAGTATACAGAGAGTACATTGAGATTACAGTGAGAGTATACAGATAGTACATTGAGATTACAGTGAGAGTATACAGAGAGCACAGCTAGATTACAGTGAGAGTACAGTGAGATTACACGGAGAGTATACAGAGAGTACAGTGAGATTACAGTGAGAGTATACAGAGTGTACAGCGAGATTACAGTGAGAGTATACAGAGAGTACAGCGAGATTACAGTGAGAGTATACAGAGAGTACAGTGAGATTACAGTGAGAGTATACAGAGTATAGTGAGATTACAGTGAGAGTATACAGAGAGTACAGTGAGATTACAGTGAGAATATACAGAGAGTACAGTGAGATTACAGTGAGAGTATACAGAGAGTGCAGTGAGATTACACAGAGAGTATACACAGAGAACAGTGAGATTACAGTGAGAGTATACAGAGAGTACAGTGAGGTTACAGTGAGAGTATACAGAGAGTACATTGAGATTACAGTGAGAGTATACAGAGAGTACATTGAGATTACAGTGAGAGTATACAGAGAGCACAGCGAGATTACAGTGAGAGTATACAGAGAGTACAGTGAGATTACAGTGAGAGTATACAGAGAGTACAGTGAGATTACAGTGAGAGTATACAGAGAGTACAGTGAGATTACAGTGAGAGCATACAGAGAGCACAGAGAGATTACAGTGAGAGTATAGAGAGTACAGTGAGATTACAGTGAGAGTATACAGAGAGTACAGTGAGATTACAGTGAGAGTATACAGAGAGCACAGTGAGATTACAGTGATTGTATACAGAGAGTACAGCGAGATTACAGTGAGAGTATACAGAGAGCACAGTGAGATTACAGTGAGAGTATACAGGGTACAGTGAGATTACAGTGAGAGTATACAGAGAGCACAGTGAGATTACAGTGAGAGTATACAGAGAGTACAGTGAGATTACAGTGAGAGTATACAGAGAGCACAGTGAGATTACAGTGATTGTATGCAGAGAGTACAGCGAGATTACAGTGAGAGTATACAGAGAGCACAGTGAGATTACAGTGAGAGTATACAGGGTACAGTGAGATTACAGTGAGAGTATACAGAGAGTACAGTGAGATTACAGTGAGAGTATACAGAGAGCAAAGCGAGATTACCGTGAGAGTATACAGAGAGTACAGTGTGATTACAGTGAGAGAATACAGAGAGCACAGCGAGATTGTATACTCTCCGTGTAGAGAGTACAGTAAGATTACACGTAGACTATACAGAGAGTACAGTGAGATTACAGTGAGAGTATTCAGAGAGTACAGTGAGATTACACGGAGAGTATACAGAGAGTACAGTGAGATTACAGTGAGAGTATACAGGGAGTACAGTGAGATTACAGTGAGAGTATAGAGAGTACAGTGAGATTACACGGAGAGTTTCCAGAGAGTACAGTGAGATTACAGTGAGAGTATACAGAGTGTACAGCGAGATTACAGTGAGAGTATACAGAGTACAGCGAGATTACAGTGAGAGTATACAGAGAGTACAGTGAGATTACAGTGAGAGTATACAGAGTATAGTGAGATTACAGTGAGAGTATGCAGAGAGTACAGTGAGATTACAGTGAGAATATACAGAGAGTACAGTGAGATTACAGTGAGAGTATACAGAGAGTGCAGCGAGATTACAGTGAGAGTATACAGAGAGTACAGTGAGATTACACGGAGAGTATACAGAGAGTACAGTGAGATTACACTGAGAGTATACAGAGAGCAGAGTGAGATTAGAGTGAGAATATACAGAGGGTACAGTGAGATTACACTGAGAGTATACAGAGAGTACAGTGAGATTACAGTGAGAGTATAGAGAGTACAGTGAGATTACAGTGAGAGTATACAGAGAGCACCGAGAGATTACAGTGAGAGTATAGAGAGTACAGTGAGATTACAGTGAGAGTATACAGAAAGCAGTGAGATTACAGTGAGAATATACAGAGAGCACAGTTAGATTACAGTGAGAGTATAGAGAGTACAGTGAGATTACAGTGAGAGTATACAGAGAGTACAGCGAGATTACAGTGAGAGTATACAGAGAGTACAGTGAGATTACACGGAGAGTATACAGAGAGTACAGTGAGATTACAGTGAGAGTATACAGAGAGCACAGTGAGATTACAATGAGAGTATACAGAGAGCACAGTGAGATTACAGTGAGAGCATACAGAGGGCACAGTGAGATAACACTGAGAGTATAGAGAGAGTACAGTGAGATTACAGTGAGAGTATACAGATAGTACATTGAGATTACAGTGAGAGTATACAGAGAGCACAGCTAGATTACACTGAGAGTACAGTGAGATTACACGGAGAGTATACAGAGAGTACAGTGAGATTACAGTGAGAGTATACAGGGAGTACAGTGAGATTACAGTGAGAGTATAGAGAGTACAGTGAGATTACACGGAGAGTATACAGAGAGTACAGTGAGATTACAGTGAGAGTATACAGAGTGTACAGCGAGATTACAGTGAGAGTATACAGAGAGTACAGCGAGATTACAGTGAGAGTATACAGAGAGTACAGTGAGATTACAGTGAGAGTATACAGAGTATAGTGAGATTACAGTGAGAATATACAGAGAGTACAGTGAGATTACAGTGAGAGTATACAGAGAGTGCAGTGAGATTACACAGAGAGTATACACAGAGAACAGTGAGATTACAGTGAGAGTATACAGAGAGTACAGTGAGGTTACAGTGAGAGTATACAGAGAGTACATTGAGATTACAGTGAGAGTATACAGAGAGCACAGCGAGATTACAGTGAGAGTATACAGAGAGTACAGTGAGATTACATGGAGAGTATACAGAGAGTACAGTGAGATTACAGTGAGAGTATACAGAGAGCAGAGTGAGATTAGAGTAAGAGTTTTCAGAGGGTACAGTGAGATTACACTGAGAGTATACAGAGAGTACAGTGAGATTACAGTGAGAGTATAGAGAGTACAGTGAGATTACAGTGAGAGCATACAGAGAGCACAGAGAGATTACAGTGAGAGTATAGAGAGTACAGTGAGATTACAGTGAGAGTATACAGAAAGCAGTGAGATTACAGTGAGAATATACAGAGAGCACAGTTAGGTTACAGTGAGAGTATACAGAGAGCACAGCGAGATTACCGTGAGAGTATACAGAGAGTACAGTGAGATTACAGTGAGAGTATACAGAGAGTACAGTGAGATTACAGTGAGAGTATACAGAGAATACAGTGAGATTACAGTGAGAGTATACAGAGAGTACAGTGAGATTACAGTGAGAGTATACAGAGAGCACAGTGAGATTACAGTGAGAGTATACAGAGAGTACAGTGAGATTACAGTGAGAGTATACAGAGAGTACAGTGAGATTACATGGAGAGTATACAGAGAGTACAGTGAGATTACAGTGAGAGTATACAGAGAGCACAGTGAGATTACACGGAGAGTATACAGAGAGTACAGTGAGATTACAGTGAGAGTATACAGAGAGTACAGTGAGATTACAGTGAGAGTATACAGAGAGTACAGTGAGATTACAGTGAGAGTATACAGAGTACAGTGAGATTACAGTGAGAGTATACAGAGAGTACAGTGAGATTACAGTGAGAGTATACGGAGAGTACAGTGAGATTACAGTGAGAGTATACAGAGAATACAGTGAGATTACAGTGAGAGTATACAGAGAGCACAGTGAGATTACAGTGAGAGTATACAGAGAGTGTATGGGGAGAGCATGGGGAGATCACGGGGAGAGCATGGGGAGAGCACGGGGAGAGTGCGGGGAGAGCACGGGGAATGCACGGGGAGAGTACAGCTAGAGTGCGGGGAGAGTGCGCGGAGAGTGCGGGGAGAGCACGGCGAAAGCACGGGGAGAGCACAGGGAGAATACGGAGCGAGTACGGGGAGAGTACAGAGAGAGTGCCGGGAGAGTTCGGGGCGAGCACGGGGAGAGCACGGGGCGATTACAGAGAGAGAGCGCAGAGTGTACGGGTAGAGTACGGGGAGAGTACGGGGAGAGTAAGGGGAGAACACGGGGAAAGCACGGGGAGAGCACAGGGAGAGCACGGGGAGAGCATGAGGAGAGCACGGGGAGAGTACGGAGAGAGAGCGCAGAGTGTACGGGTAGAGTAGGGGGACAGTGCGGAGAGAGTACGGGAGAGTACGGGGAGAGTACGGGGAGAGTACGGAGAGAGTACGGGGAGAGTACGGGGAGAGTGCGCGGAGAGTGCGGGGCGAGTACGGAGAGATTACGGGGAGAGCACAGGGAGAGTACGGAGAGAGTACGGGGAGAGTATGGGGAGAGTGTGCGGAGAGTGTGCGGAGAGTACGGAGAGAGTGCAGGGAGAGTGCGCGGACAGTACGCAGAGAGTACGGGGAGAGTACGGAGATAGTACGGGGAGAGTACGGAGAGAGTACGGGGAGATTACGGAGACAGTACGGAGGGAGTACGGGGAGAGTACGGGGAGAGTGTGGGGAGAGTACGGGGAGAGTGCGCGGAGAGTGCGCGGAGAGTACGGGGAGAGTGCGGGGAGAGTGCGGGGAGAGTGCGGGGAGAGTGCGGGGAGAGTGCGGGGAGAGTGCGGGGAGAGCACGGGGAAAGCACGGGGAGAGCACAGGGAGAATACGGAGCGAGTACGGGGAGAGTATGGAGAGAGTGCGGGGAGAGCTCGGGGAGAGCACGGGGAGAGCACGGGGAGAGAACGGAGCGAGTACGGGGAGATTACAGAGAGAGAAAGGGGAGAGTATGGGGAGAGCACGGGGAGAGTATGGGGAGAATACGGGGAGAGCACGGGGAGAGCACGAGGAGAGCACGCGGAGAGTACGGAGAGAGAGCGCAGAGTGTACGGGTAGAGTACGGGTAGAGTACGGGTAGAGTACGGGTAGAGTACGGGTAGAGTACGGGTAGAGTACGGGTAGAGTACGGGTAGAGTACGGGTAGAGTACGGGGAGAGTACGGGGAGAGTACGGGGAGAGTACGGGGAGAGTACGGGGAGAATACGGAGAGAGCACGGGGAGAGCACGGGGAGAGCACAGGGAGAGCACGAGGCGAGCACGGGAGAGTACGGCGAGAGAGCGCAGAGTGTACAGGTAGAGTAGGGGGAGAGTACGGAGAGAGTACGGGGAGAGTACGGAGAGAGTACGGGGAGAGTACGGGGAGAGTACGGGGAGAGTACGGGGAGAGTACGGGGAGAGTACGGGAGAGTACGGGGAGAGTACGGAGAGAGTACGGGAGAGTACGGAGAGAGCACGGGGAGAGCACAGGGAGAGCACGGGGAGAGCACAGGGAGAGCACGAGGCGAGCACGGGAGAGTACGGCGAGAGAGCGCAGAGTGTACAGGTAGAGTAGGGGGAGAGTACGGAGAGAGTACGGGGAGAGTACGGAGAGAGTATGGGAGAGTACGGGGAGAGTACGGGAGAGTACGGGGAGAGTACGGAGAGAGTACGGGAGAGTACGGGGAGAGTACGGGGAGAGTACGGGGAGAGTGCGCGGACAGTGCGGGGCGAGTACGGAGAGAGTACGGGGAGAGCACAGGGAGAGTACGGAGAGAGTACGGTGAGAGTAAGGGGAGAGTACAGGGAGAGTGTGCGGAGAGTACTGAGAGAGTAAAGGGAGAGTGCGCGGACAGTACGCAGAGAGTACAGGGAGAGTATGGGGAGAGTACGGGGAGAGTACGGGGAGATTACGGGGAGAGTACAGAGGGAGTACGGGGAGAGTACGGGGAGAGTGCAGGTAGAGTATACAGATAGTACATTGAGATTACAGTGAGAGTATACAGAGAGCACAGCTAGATTACAGTGAGAGTATACAGAGAGCACAGCGAGATTACCGTGAGAGTATACAGAGAGTACAGTGTGATTATAGTGAGAGTATACAGAGAGCACAGCGAGATTACATGGAGAGTATACAGAGAGTACAGTGAGATTACACGGAGGGTATACAGAGAGTACAGTGAGATAACGCTGAGAGTATACAGAGAGTATAGTGAGATTACAGTGAGAGTATACAGAGAGTACAGTGAGATTACACTGAGAGTATACAGAGAGTACAGTGAGGTTACAGTGAGAGTATACAGAGAGTACAGTGAGATTACAGTGAGAGTATACAGAGAGTAAAGTGAGGTTACAGTGAGAGTATACAGAGAGTACAGTGAGATTACAGTGAGAGTATACAGAGAGTACAGTGAGATTACAGTGAGAGTATAGAGAGAGTACAGCGAGATTACAGTGAGAGTACACAGAGAGCACAGTGAGATTACAGTGAGAGTATACAGAGAGTAAAGTGAGATTAGAGTGAGAGTATACAGAGAGTACAGTGAGATTACAGTGAGAGTATACAGAGAGCACAGTGAGATTACAGTGAGACTATACAGAGAGTACAGTGAGATTTCTGTGAGAGTATACAGAGAGTACAGCGAGATTACATGGAGAGTATACAGAGAGTACAGTGAGATAACAGTGAGAGTATACAGAGAGCACGGTGAGATTACATGGAGAGTATACAGAGAGTACAGTGAGATAACAGTGAGAGTATACAGAGAGCACAGTGAGATTACAGTGAGAGTATACAGAGAGTACAGTGAGATTACAGCGAGTGTATACAGAGAGTACAGCGAGATTACATGGAGAGTATACAGAGGGTACAGTGAGATTACACTGAGAGTATAGAGAGTACAGTGAAATTACAGTGAGAGTATACAGAGAATACAGTGAGATTACAGTGAGAGTATACAGAGAGTACAGTGAGATTACAGTGAGAGTATACAGAGAGTACAGTGAGATTACAGTGAGAGTATACAGAGAATACAGTGAGATTACAGTGAGAGTATACAGAGAGTACAGTGAGATTACAGTGAGAGTATACAGAGAGCACAGTGAGATTACAGTGAGAGTATACAGAGAGTACAGTGAGATTACAGTGAGAGTATACAGAGAGCACAGTGAGATTACAGTGAGAGTATACAGAGAGTACAGTGAGATTACATGGAGAGTATACAGAGAGTACAGTGAGATTACAGTGAGAGTATACAGAGAGCACAGTGAGATTACACGGAGAGTATACAGAGTACAGTGAGATTACAGTGAGAGTATACAGAGAGTACAGTGAGATTACAGTGAGAGTATACGGAGAGTACAGTGAGATTACAGTGAGAGTATACAGAGAATACAGTGAGATTACAGTGAGAGTATACAGAGAGCACAGTGAGATTACAGTGAGAGTATACAGAGAGTGTATGGGGAGAGCATGGGGAGATCACGGGGAGAGCATGGGGAGAGCACGGGGAGAGTGCGGGGAGAGCACGGGGAATGCACGGGGAGAGTACAGCTAGAGTGCGGGGAGAGTGCGCGGAGAGTGCGGGGAGAGCACGGCGAAAGCACGGGGAGAGCACAGGGAGAATACGGAGCGAGTACGGGGAGAGTACAGAGAGAGTGCCGGGAGAGTTCGGGGCGAGCACGGGGAGAGCACGGGGCGATTACGGAGAGAGAGCGCAGAGTGTACGGGTAGAGTACGGGGAGAGTACGGGGAGAGTAAGGGGAGAACACGGGGAAAGCACGGGGAGAGCACAGGGAGAGCACGGGGAGAGCATGAGGAGAGCACGGGGAGAGTACGGAGAGAGAGCGCAGAGTGTACGGGTAGAGTAGGGGGACAGTGCGGAGAGAGTACGGGAGAGTACGGGGAGAGTACGGAGAGAGTACGGGGAGAGTACGGGGAGAGTACGGGGAGAGTGCGCGGAAAGTGCGGGGCGAGTACGGAGAGATTACGGGGAGAGCACAGGGAGAGTACGGAGAGAGTACGGGGAGAGTAAGGGGAGAGGACGGAGAGAGTACGGGGAGAGTATGGGGAGAGTGTGCGGAGAGTACGGAGAGAGTGCAGGGAGAGTGCGCGGACAGTACGCAGAGAGTACGGGGAGAGTACGGAGATAGTACGGAGAGAGTACGGGGAGATTACGGAGACAGTACGGAGGGAGTACGGGGAGAGTACGGGGAGAGTGTGGGGAGAGTACGGGGAGAGTGCGCGGAGAGTACGGGGAGAGTACGGGGAGAGTGCGGGGAGAGTGCGGGGAGAGTGCGGGGAGAGTGCGGGGAGAGTGCGGGGAGAGCACGGGGAAAGCACGGGGAGAGCACAGGGAGAATACGGAGCGAGTACGGGGAGAGTACGGAGAGAGTGCGGGGAGAGCTCGGGGAGAGCACGGGGAGAGAACGGAGCGAGTACGGGGAGATTACAGAGAGAGAAAGGGGAGAGTATGGGGAGAGCACGGGGAGAGTATGGGGAGAATACGGGGAGAGCACGGGGAGAGCACGAGGAGAGTACGGAGAGAGAGCGCAGAGTGTACGGGTAGAGTACGGGTAGAGTACGGGTAGAGTACGGGTAGAGTACGGGTAGAGTACGGGTAGAGTACGGGTAGAGTACGGGGAGAGTGTACGGGTAGAGTACGGGTAGAGTACGGGTAGAGTACGGGTAGAGTACGGGGAGAGTACGGGGAGAGTACGGGGAGAGTACGGGGAGAGTACGGGGAGAGTACGGGGAGAATACGGAGAGAGCACGGGGAGAGCACGGGGAGAGCACAGGGAGAGCACGAGGCGAGCACGGGAGAGTACGGCGAGAGAGCGCAGAGTGTACAGGTAGAGTAGGGGGAGAGTACGGAGAGAGTACGGGAGAGTACGGGAGAGTACGGGGAGAGTACGGAGAGAGTACGGGGAGAGTACGGGGAGAGTACGGGGAGAGTACGGGGAGAGTACGGGAGAGTACGGGGAGAGTACGGAGAGAGTACGGGAGAGTACGGAGAGAGCACGGGGAGAGCACAGGGAGAGCACGGGGAGAGCACAGGGAGAGCACGAGGCGAGCACGGGAGAGTACGGCGAGAGAGCGCAGAGTGTACAGGTAGAGTAGGGGGAGAGTACGGAGAGAGTACGGGGAGAGTACGGAGAGAGTATGGGAGAGTACGGGGACAGTACGGGAGAGTACGGGGAGAGTACGGAGAGAGTACGGGAGAGTACGGGGAGAGTACGGGGAGAGTACGGGGAGAGTGCGCGGACAGTGCGGGGCGAGTACGGAGAGAGTACGGGGAGAGCACAGGGAGAGTACGGAGAGAGTACGGTGAGAGTAAGGGGAGAGTACGGGGAGAGTGTGCGGAGAGTACGGAGAGAGTAAAGGGAGAATGCGCGGACAGTACGCAGAGAGTACAGGGAGAGTATGGGGAGAGTACGGGGAGAGTACGGGGAGATTACGGAGAGAGTACGGAGGGAGTACGGGGAGAGTACGGGGAGAGTGCAGGTAGAGTATACAGATAGTACATTGAGATTACAGTGAGAGTATACAGAGAGCACAGCTAGATTACAGTGAGAGTATACAGAGAGCACAGCGAGATTACCGTGAGAGTATACAGAGAGTACAGTGTGATTATAGTGAGAGTATACAGAGAGCACAGCGAGATTACAGTGAGAGTATACAGAGAGTAAAGTGAGATTAGAGTGAGAGTATACAGAGAGTACAGTGAGATTACAGTGAGAGTATACAGAGAGCACAGTGAGATTACAGTGAGACTATACAGAGAGTACAGTGAGATTTCTGTGAGAGTATACAGAGAGTACAGCGAGATTACATGGAGAGTATACAGAGAGTACAGTGAGATAACAGTGAGAGTATACAGAGAGCACGGTGAGATTACATGGAGAGTATACAGAGAGTACAGTGAGATAACAGTGAGAGTATACAGAGAGCACAGTGAGATTACAGTGAGAGTATACAGAGAGTACAGTGAGATTACAGCGAGTGTATACAGAGAGTACAGCGAGATTACATGGAGAGTATACAGAGGGTACAGTGAGATTACACTGAGAGTATAGAGAGTACAGTGAAATTACAGTGAGAGTATACAGAGAATACAGTGAGATTACAGTGAGAGTATACAGAGAGTACAGTGAGATTACAGTGAGAGTATACAGAGAGTACAGTGAGATTACAGTGAGAGTATACAGAGATTACAGTGAGAGTATACAGAGAGTACAGTGAGATTACAGTGAGAGTATACAGAGAGCACAGTGAGATTTAGTGAGAGTATACAGAGAGTACAGTGAGATTACAGTGAGAGTATACAGAGAGCACAGTGAGAATACAGTGAGAGTATACAGAGAGTACAGTGAGATTACATGGAGAGTATACAGAGAGTACAGTGAGATTACAGTGAGAGTTTTCAGAGAGCACAGTGAGATTACACGGAGAGTATACAGAGAGTACAGTGAGATTACAGTGAGAGTATACAGAGAGTACAGTGAGATTACAGTGAGAGTATACAGAGAGTACAGTGAGATTACAGTGAGAGTATACAGAGTACAGTGAGATTACAGTGAGAGTATACAGAGAGTACAGTGAGATTACAGTGAGAGTATACGGAGAGTACAGTGAGATTACAGTGAGAGTATACAGAGAATACAGTGAGATTACAGTGAGAGTATACAGAGAGCACAGTGAGATTACAGTGAGAGTATACAGAGAGTGTATGGGGAGAGCATGGGGAGATCACGGGGAGAGCATGGGGAGAGCACGGGGAGAGTGCGGGGAGAGCACGGGGAATGCACGGGGAGAGTACAGCTAGAGTGCGGGGAGAGTGCGGGGAGAGTGCGCGGAGAGTGCGCGGAGAGTGCGGGGAGAGCACGGCGAAAGCACGGGGAGAATACGGAGCGAGTACGGGGAGAGTACAGAGAGAGTGCCGGGAGAGTTCGGGGCGAGCACGGGGAGAGCACGGGGCGATTACGGAGAGAGAGCGCAGAGTGTACGGGTAGAGTACGGGGAGAGTACGGGGAGAGTAAGGGGAGAACACGGGGAAAGCACGGGGAGAGCACAGGGAGAGCACAGGGAGAGCACGGGGAGAGCATGAGGAGAGCACGGGGAGAGTACGGAGAGAGAGCGCAGAGTGTACGGGTAGAGTAGGGGGACAGTGCGGAGAGAGTACGGGAGAGTACGGGGAGAGTACGGGGAGAGTACGGAGAGAGTACGGGGAGAGTACGGGGAGAGTACGGGGAGAGTGCGCGGAGAGTGCGGGGCGAGTACGGAGAGATTACGGGGAGAGCACAGGGAGAGTACGGAGAGAGTACGGGGAGAGTAAGGGGAGAGGACGGAGAGAGTACGGGGAGAGTATGGGGAGAGTGTGCGGAGAGTACGGAGAGAGTGCAGGGAGAGTGCGCGGACAGTACGCAGAGAGTACGGGGAGAGTACGGAGATAGTACGGGGAGAGTACGGAGAGAGTACGGGGAGATTACGGAGACAGTACGGAGGGAGTACGGGGAGAGTACGGGGAGAGTGTGGGGAGAGTACGGGGAGAGTGCGCGGAGAGTACGGGGAGAGTACGGGGAGAGTGCGGGGAGAGTGCGGGGAGAGTGCGGGGAGAGTGCGGGGAGAGCACGGGGAGAGCACAGGGAGAATACGGAGCGAGTACGGGGAGAGTACGGAGAGAGTGCGGGGAGAGCTCGGGGAGAGCACGGGGAGAGAACGGAGCGAGTACGGGGAGATTACAGAGAGAGAAAGGGGAGAGTATGGGGATAGCACGGGGAGAGTATGGGGAGAATACGGGGAGAGCACGGGGAGAGCACGAGGAGAGCACGGGGAGAGTACGGAGAGAGAGCGCAGAGTGTACGGGTAGAGTACGGGTAGAGTACGGGGAGAGTACGGGGAGAGTGTACGGGTAGAGTACGGGTAGAGTACGGGGAGAGTACGGGGAGAGTACGGGGAGAGTACGGGGAGAGTACGGGGAGAGTACGGGGAGAGTACGGGGAGAGTACGGGGAGAGTACGGGGAGAGTACGGGGAGAATACGGAGAGAGCACGGGGAGAGCACAGTGAGAGCACGGGGAGAGCACAGGGAGAGCACGAGGCGAGCACGGGAGAGTACGGCGAGAGAGCGCAGAGTGTACAGGTAGAGTAGGGGGAGAGTACGGAGAGAGTACGGGAGAGTACGGGAGAGTACGGGGAGAGTACGGAGAGAGTATGGGAGAGTACGGGGAGAGTACGGGGAGAGTACGGGGAGAGTACGGGAGAGTACGGGGAGAGTACGGAGAGAGTACGGGAGAGTACGGAGAGAGCACGGGGAGAGCACAGGGAGAGCACGGGGAGAGCACAGGGAGAGCACGAGGCGAGCACGGGAGAGTACGGCGAGAGAGAGCAGAGTGTACAGGTAGAGTAGGGGGAGAGTACGGAGAGAGTACGGGGAGAGTACGGAGAGAGTATGGGAGAGTACGGGGAGAGTACGGGGAGAGTACGGAGAGAGTACGGGAGAGTACGGGGAGATTACGGGGAGAGTACGGGGAGAGTGCGCGGACAGTGCGGGGCGAGTACGGAGAGAGTACGGGGAGAGCACAGGGAGAGTACGGAGAGAGTACGGTGAGAGTAAGGGGAGAGTACGGGGAGAGTGTGCGGAGAGTACGGAGAGAGTAAAGGGAGAGTGCGCGGACAGTACGCAGAGAGTACAGGGAGAGTATGGGGAGAGTACGGGGAGAGTACGGGGAGATTACGGAGAGAGTACGGAGGGAGTACGGGGAGAGTACGGGGAGAGTGCAGGTAGAGTATACAGATAGTACATTGAGATTACAGTGAGAGTATACAGAGAGCACAGCTAGATTACAGTGAGAGTATACAGAGAGCACAGCGAGATTACCGTGAGAGTATACAGAGAGTACAGTGTGATTATAGTGAGAGTATACAGAGAGCACAGCGAGATTACATGGAGAGTATACAGAGAGTACAGTGAGATTACACGGAGGGTATACAGAGAGTACAGTGAGATAACGCTGAGAGTATACAGAGAGTATAGTGAGATTACAGTGAGAGTATACAGAGAGTACAGTGAGATTACAGTGAGAGTATACAGAGAGTAAAGTGAGGTTACAGTGAGAGTATACAGAGAGTACAGTGAGATTACAGTGAGAGTATACAGAGAGTACAGTGAGATTACAGTGAGAGTATAGAGAGAGTACAGCGAGATTACAGTGAGAGTATACAGAGAGCACAGTGAGATTACAGTGAGAGTATACAGAGAGTTAAGTGAGATTAGAGTGAGAGTATACAGAGAGTACAGTGAGATTACAGTGAGAGTATACAGAGAGCACAGTGAGATTACAGTGAGAGTATACAGAGAGTACAGTGAGATTTCTGTGAGAGTATACAGAGAGTACAGCGAGATTACATGGAGAGTATACAGAGAGTACAGTGAGATAACAGTGAGAGTATACAGAGAGCACGGTGAGATTACATGGAGAGTATACAGAGAGTACAGTGAGATAACAGCGAGTGTATACAGAGAGTACAGCGAGATTACATGGAGAGTATACAGAGGGTACAGTGAGATTACACTGAGAGTATAGAGAGTACAGTGAAATTACAGTGAGAGTATACAGAGAATACAGTGAGATTACAGTGAGAGTATACAGAGAATACAGTGAGATTACAGTGAGAGTATACAGAGAGTACAGTGAGATTACAGTGAGAGTATACAGAGAGCACAGTGAGATTACAGTGAGAGTATACAGAGAGTACAGTGAGATTACAGTGAGAGTATACAGAGAGCACAGTGAGATTACAGTGAGAGTATAAAGGGAGTACAGCGAGATTACAGTGAGAGTATAGAGAGTACAGTGAGATTACACGGAGAGTATACAGAGAGTACAGTGAGATTACAGTGAGAGTATAAAGGGAGTACAGCGAGATTACAGTGAGAGTATAGAGAGTACAGTGAGATTACACGGAGAGTATGCAGAGAGTACAGTGAGATTACAGTGAGAGTATACAGAGAGCAGAGTGAGATTAGAGTGAGAGTATACAGAGGGTACAGTGAGATTACACTGAGAGTATACAGAGAGTACAGTGAGATTACAGTGAGAGTATAGAGAGTACAGTGAGATTACAGTGAGAGTATACAGAGAGCACAGAGAGATTACAGTGAGAGCATAGAGAGTACAGTGAGATTACAGTGAGAGTATACAGAAAGCAGTGAGATTACAGTGAGAATATACAGAGAGCACAGTTAGATTACAGTGAGAGTATAGAGAGTACAGTGAGATTACAGTGAGAGTATACAGAGAGTACAGCCAGATTACAGTGAGAGTATACAGAGAGTTCAGTGAGATTACAGTGAGAGTACACAGAGTACAGCCAGATTACAGTGAGAGTATACAGAGTGCACAGTGAGATTACAGTGAGAGTATACAGAGTATAGTGAGATTACAGTGAGAGTATACAGAGAGTACAGTGAGATTACAGTGAGAATATACAGAGAGTACAGTGAGATTACAGTGAGAGTATACAGAGAGTGCAGTGAGATTACAGAGAGAGTATACAGAGAGTACAGTGAGATTACAGTGAGAGTATACAGAGAGTGCAGTGAGATTACACAGAGAGTATACACAGAGAACAGTGAGATTACAGTGAGAGTATACAGAGAGTACAGTGAGGTTACAGTGAGAGTATACAGAGAGTACATTGAGATTACAGTGAGAGTATACAGAGAGCACAGCGAGATTACAGTGAGAGTATACAGAGAGTACAGTGAGATTACATGGAGAGTATACAGAGAGTACAGTGAGATTACAGTGAGAGTATACAGAGAGCAGAGTGAGATTAGAGTAAGAGTTTTCAGAGGGTACAGTGAGATTACACTGAGAGTATACAGAGAGTACAGTGAGATTACAGTGAGAGTATAGAGAGTACAGTGAGATTACAGTGAGAGCATACAGAGAGCACAGAGAGATTACAGTGAGAGTATAGAGAGTACAGTGAGATTACAGTGAGAGTATACAGAAAGCAGTGAGATTACAGTGAGAATATACAGAGAGCACAGTTAGGTTACAGTGAGAGTATACAGAGAGCACAGCGAGATTACCGTGAGAGTATACAGAGAGTACAGTGAGATTACAGTGAGAGTATACAGAGAGTACAGTGAGATTACAGTGAGAGTATACAGAGAATACAGTGAGATTACAGTGAGAGTATACAGAGAGTACAGTGAGATTACAGTGAGAGTATACAGAGAGCACAGTGAGATTACAGTGAGAGTATACAGAGAGTACAGTGAGATTACAGTGAGAGTATACAGAGAGTACAGTGAGATTACATGGAGAGTATACAGAGAGTACAGTGAGATTACAGTGAGAGTATACAGAGAGCACAGTGAGATTACACGGAGAGTATACAGAGAGTACAGTGAGATTACAGTGAGAGTATACAGAGAGTACAGTGAGATTACAGTGAGAGTATACAGAGAGTACAGTGAGATTACAGTGAGAGTATACAGAGTACAGTGAGATTACAGTGAGAGTATACAGAGAGTACAGTGAGATTACAGTGAGAGTATACGGAGAGTACAGTGAGATTACAGTGAGAGTATACAGAGAATACAGTGAGATTACAGTGAGAGTATACAGAGAGCACAGTGAGATTACAGTGAGAGTATACAGAGAGTGTATGGGGAGAGCATGGGGAGATCACGGGGAGAGCATGGGGAGAGCACGGGGAGAGTGCGGGGAGAGCACGGGGAATGCACGGGGAGAGTACAGCTAGAGTGCGGGGAGAGTGCGCGGAGAGTGCGGGGAGAGCACGGCGAAAGCACGGGGAGAGCACAGGGAGAATACGGAGCGAGTACGGGGAGAGTACAGAGAGAGTGCCGGGAGAGTTCGGGGCGAGCACGGGGAGAGCACGGGGCGATTACAGAGAGAGAGCGCAGAGTGTACGGGTAGAGTACGGGGAGAGTAAGGGGAGAACACGGGGAAAGCACGGGGAGAGCACAGGGAGAGCACGGGGAGAGCATGAGGAGAGCACGGGGAGAGTACGGAGAGAGAGCGCAGAGTGTACGGGTAGAGTAGGGGGACAGTGCGGAGAGAGTACGGGAGAGTACGGGGAGAGTACGGGGAGAGTACGGAGAGAGTACGGGGAGAGTACGGGGAGAGTGCGCGGAGAGTGCGGGGCGAGTACGGAGAGATTACGGGGAGAGCACAGGGAGAGTACGGAGAGAGTACGGGGAGAGTATGGGGAGAGTATGGGGAGAGTGTGCGGAGAGTACGGAGAGAGTGCAGGGAGAGTGCGCGGACAGTACGCAGAGAGTACGGGGAGAGTACGGAGATAGTACGGGGAGAGTACGGGGAGATTACGGAGGGAGTACGGGGAGAGTACGGGGAGAGTGTGGGGAGAGTACGGGGAGAGTGCGCGGAGAGTACGGGGAGAGTACGGGGAGAGTGCGGGGAGAGTGCGGGGAGAGTGCGGGGAGAGTGCGGGGAGAGTGCGGGGAGAGCACGGGGAAAGCACGGGGAGAGCACAGGGAGAATACGGAGCGAGTACGGGGAGAGTATGGAGAGAGTGCGGGGAGAGCTCGGGGAGAGCACGGGGAGAGCACGGGGAGAGAACGGAGCGAGTACGGGGAGATTACAGAGAGAGAAAGGGGAGAGTATGGGGAGAGCACGGGGAGAGTATGGGGAGAATACGGGGAGAGCACGAGGAGAGCACGCGGAGAGTACGGAGAGAGAGCGCAGAGTGTACGGGTAGAGTACGGGTAGAGTACGGGTAGAGTACGGGTAGAGTACGGGTAGAGTACGGGTAGAGTACGGGTAGAGTACGGGTAGAGTACGGGTAGAGTACGGGGAGAGTACGGGGAGAGTACGGGGAGAGTACGGGGAGAGTACGGGGAGAGTACGGGGAGAGTACGGGGAGAGCACGGGGAGAGCACGGGGAGAGCACGGGGAGAGCACAGGGAGAGCACGAGGCGAGCACGGGAGAGTACGGCGAGAGAGCGCAGAGTGTACAGGTAGAGTAGGGGGAGAGTACGGAGAGAGTACGGGAGAGTACGGGAGAGTACGGGGAGAGTACGGAGAGAGTATGGGAGAGTACGGGGAGAGTACGGGGAGAGTACGGGAGAGTACGGGGAGAGTACGGAGAGAGTACGGGAGAGTACGGAGAGAGCACGGGGAGAGCACAGGGAGAGCACGGGGAGAGCACAGGGAGAGCACGAGGCGAGCACGGGAGAGTACGGCGAGAGAGCGCAGAGTGTACAGGTAGAGTAGGGGGAGAGTACGGAGAGAGTACGGGGAGAGTACGGAGAGAGTATGGGAGAGTACGGGGAGAGTACGGGAGAGTACGGGGAGAGTACGGAGAGAGTACGGGGAGAGTACGGGGAGAGTACGGGGAGAGTGCGCGGACAGTGCGGGGCGAGTACGGAGAGAGTACGGGGAGAGCACAGGGAGAGTACGGAGAGAGTACGGTGAGAGTAAGGGGAGAGTACAGGGAGAGTGTGCGGAGAGTACTGAGAGAGTAAAGGGAGAGTGCGCGGACAGTACGCAGAGAGTACAGGGAGAGTACAGGGAGAGTACAGGGAGAGTATGGGGAGAGTACGGGGAGAGTACGGGGAGATTACGGGGAGAGTACGGAGGGAGTACGGAGGGAGTACGGGGAGAGTACGGGGAGAGTGCAGGTAGAGTATACAGATAGTACATTGAGATTACAGTGAGAGTATACAGAGAGCACAGCTAGATTACAGTGAGAGTATACAGAGAGCACAGCGAGATTACCGTGAGAGTATACAGAGAGTACAGTGTGATTATAGTGAGAGTATACAGAGAGCACAGCGAGATTACATGGAGAGTATACAGAGAGTACAGTGAGATTACACGGAGGGTATACAGAGAGTACAGTGAGATAACGCTGAGAGTATACAGAGAGTATAGTGAGATTACAGTGAGAGTATACAGAGAGTACAGTGAGATTACACTGAGAGTATACAGAGAGTACAGTGAGGTTACAGTGAGAGTATACAGAGAGTACAGTGAGATTACAGTGAGAGTATACAGAGAGTAAAGTGAGGTTACAGTGAGAGTATACAGAGAGTACAGTGAGATTACAGTGAGAGTATACAGAGAGTACAGTGAGATTACAGTGAGAGTATAGAGAGAGTACAGCGAGATTACAGTGAGAGTACACAGAGAGCACAGTGAGATTACAGTGAGAGTATACAGAGAGTAAAGTGAGATTAGAGTGAGAGTATACAGAGAGTACAGTGAGATTACAGTGAGAGTATACAGAGAGCACAGTGAGATTACAGTGAGACTATACAGAGAGTACAGTGAGATTTCTGTGAGAGTATACAGAGAGTACAGCGAGATTACATGGAGAGTATACAGAGAGTACAGTGAGATAACAGTGAGAGTATACAGAGAGCACGGTGAGATTACATGGAGAGTATACAGAGAGTACAGTGAGATAACAGTGAGAGTATACAGAGAGCACAGTGAGATTACAGTGAGAGTATACAGAGAGTACAGTGAGATTACAGCGAGTGTATACAGAGAGTACAGCGAGATTACATGGAGAGTATACAGAGGGTACAGTGAGATTACACTGAGAGTATAGAGAGTACAGTGAAATTACAGTGAGAGTATACAGAGAATACAGTGAGATTACAGTGAGAGTATACAGAGAGTACAGTGAGATTACAGTGAGAGTATACAGAGAGTACAGTGAGATTACAGTGAGAGTATACAGAGAATACAGTGAGATTACAGTGAGAGTATACAGAGTACAGTGAGATTACAGTGAGAGTATACAGAGAGCACAGTGAGATTACAGTGAGAGTATACAGAGAGTACAGTGAGATTACAGTGAGAGTATACAGAGAGCACAGTGAGATTACAGTGAGAGTATACAGAGAGTACAGTGAGATTACATGGAGAGTATACAGAGAGTACAGTGAGATTACAGTGAGAGTATACAGAGAGCACAGTGAGATTACACGGAGAGTATACAGAGAGTACAGTGAGATTACAGTGAGAGTATACAGAGAGTACAGTGAGATTACAGTGAGAGTATACAGAGAGTACAGTGAGATTACAGTGAGAGTATACAGAGTACAGTGAGATTACAGTGAGAGTATACAGAGAGTACAGTGAGATTACAGTGAGAGTATACGGAGAGTACAGTGAGATTACAGTGAGAGTATACAGAGAATACAGTGAGATTACAGTGAGAGTATACAGAGAGCACAGTGAGATTACAGTGAGAGTATACAGAGAGTGTATGGGGAGAGCATGGGGAGATCACGGGGAGAGCATGGGGAGAGCACGGGGAGAGTGCGGGGAGAGCACGGGGAATGCACGGGGAGAGTACAGCTAGAGTGCGGGGAGAGTGCGCGGAGAGTGCGGGGAGAGCACGGCGAAAGCACGGGGAGAGCACAGGGAGAATACGGAGCGAGTACGGGGAGAGTACAGAGAGAGTGCCGGGAGAGTTCGGGGCGAGCACGGGGAGAGCACGGGGCGATTACGGAGAGAGAGCGCAGAGTGTACGGGTAGAGTACGGGGAGAGTACGGGGAGAGTAAGGGGAGAACACGGGGAAAGCACGGGGAGAGCACAGGGAGAGCACGGGGAGAGCATGAGGAGAGCACGGGGAGAGTACGGAGAGAGAGCGCAGAGTGTACGGGTAGAGTAGGGGGACAGTGCGGAGAGAGTACGGGGAGAGTACGGAGAGAGTACGGGGAGAGTACGGGGAGAGTACGGGGAGAGTGCGCGGAAAGTGCGGGGCGAGTACGGAGAGATTACGGGGAGAGCACAGGGAGAGTACGGAGAGAGTACGGGGAGAGTAAGGGGAGAGGACGGAGAGAGTACGGGGAGAGTATGGGGAGAGTGTGCGGAGAGTACGGAGAGAGTGCAGGGAGAGTGCGCGGACAGTACGCAGAGAGTACGGGGAGAGTACGGAGATAGTACGGGGAGAGTACGGAGAGAGTACGGGGAGATTACGGAGACAGTACGGAGGGAGTACGGGGAGAGTACGGGGAGAGTGTGGGGAGAGTACGGGGAGAGTGCGCGGAGAGTACGGGGAGAGTACGGGGAGAGTGCGGGGAGAGTGCGGGGAGAGTGCGGGGAGAGTGCGGGGAGAGTGCGGGGAGAGTGCGGGGAGAGTGCGGGGAGAGCACGGGGAAAGCACGGGGAGAGCACAGGGAGAATACGGAGCGAGTACGGGGAGAGTACGGAGAGAGTGCGGGGAGAGCTCGGGGAGAGCACGGGGAGAGAACGGAGCGAGTACGGGGAGATTACAGAGAGAGAAAGGGGAGAGTATGGGGAGAGCACGGGGAGAGTATGGGGAGAATACGGGGAGAGCACGGGGAGAGCACGAGGAGAGCACGGGGAGAGTACGGAGAGAGAGCGCAGAGTGTACGGGTAGAGTACGGGTAGAGTACGGGTAGAGTACGGGTAGAGTACGGGTAGAGTACGGGGAGAGTGTACGGGTAGAGTACGGGTAGAGTACGGGTAGAGTACGGGTAGAGTACGGGTAGAGTACGGGTAGAGTACGGGTAGAGTACGGGTAGAGTACGGGGAGAGTACGGGGAGAGTACGGGGAGAGTACGGGGAGAGTACGGGGAGAATACGGAGAGAGCACGGGGAGAGCACAGTGAGAGCACGGGGAGAGCACAGGGAGAGCACGAGGCGAGCACGGGAGAGTACGGCGAGAGAGCGCAGAGTGTACAGGTAGAGTAGGGGGAGAGTACGGAGAGAGTACGGGAGAGTACGGGAGAGTACGGGGAGAGTACGGAGAGAGTACGGAGAGAGTACGGGGAGAGTACGGGGAGAGTACGGGGAGAGTACGGGAGAGTACGGGGAGAGTACGGAGAGAGTACGGGAGAGTACGGAGAGAGCACAGGGAGAGCACGGGGAGAGCACAGGGAGAGCACGAGGCGAGCACGGGAGAGTACGGCGAGAGAGCGCAGAGTGTACAGGTAGAGTAGGGGGAGAGTACGGAGAGAGTACGGGGAGAGTACGGAGAGAGTATGGGAGAGTACGGGGACAGTACGGGAGAGTACGGGGAGAGTACGGAGAGAGTACGGGAGAGTACGGGGAGAGTACGGGGAGAGTACGGGGAGAGTGCGCGGACAGTGCGGGGCGAGTACGGAGAGAGTACGGGGAGAGCACAGGGAGAGTACGGAGAGAGTACGGTGAGAGTAAGGGGAGAGTACGGGGAGAGTGTGCGGAGAGTACGGAGAGAGTAAAGGGAGAGTGCGCGGACAGTACGCAGAGAGTACAGGGAGAGTATGGGGAGAGTACGGGGAGAGTACGGGGAGATTACGGAGAGAGTACGGAGGGAGTACGGGGAGAGTACGGGGAGAGTGCAGGTAGTGTATACAGATAGTACATTGAGATTACAGTGAGAGTATACAGAGAGCACAGCTAGATTACAGTGAGAGTATACAGAGAGCACAGCGAGATTACCGTGAGAGTATACAGAGAGTACAGTGTGATTATAGTGAGAGTATACAGAGAGCACAGCGAGATTACAGTGAGAGTATACAGAGAGTAAAGTGAGATTAGAGTGAGAGTATACAGAGAGTACAGTGAGATTACAGTGAGAGTATACAGAGAGCACAGTGAGATTACAGTGAGACTATACAGAGAGTACAGTGAGATTTCTGTGAGAGTATACAGAGAGTACAGCGAGATTACATGGAGAGTATACAGAGAGTACAGTGAGATAACAGTGAGAGTATACAGAGAGCACGGTGAGATTACATGGAGAGTATACAGAGAGTACAGTGAGATAACAGTGAGAGTATACAGAGAGCACAGTGAGATTACAGTGAGAGTATACAGAGAGTACAGTGAGATTACAGCGAGTGTATACAGAGAGTACAGCGAGATTACATGGAGAGTATACAGAGGGTACAGTGAGATTACACTGAGAGTATAGAGAGTACAGTGAAATTACAGTGAGAGTATACAGAGAATACAGTGAGATTACAGTGAGAGTATACAGAGAGTACAGTGAGATTACAGTGAGAGTATACAGAGAGTACAGTGAGATTACAGTGAGAGTATACAGAGATTACAGTGAGAGTATACAGAGAGTACAGTGAGATTACAGTGAGAGTATACAGAGAGCACAGTGAGATTACAGTGAGAGTATACAGAGAGTACAGTGAGATTACAGTGAGAGTATACAGAGAGCACAGTGAGAATACAGTGAGAGTATACAGAGAGTACAGTGAGATTACATGGAGAGTATACAGAGAGTACAGTGAGATTACAGTGAGAGTTTTCAGAGAGCACAGTGAGATTACACGGAGAGTATACAGAGAGTACAGTGAGATTACAGTGAGAGTATACAGAGAGTACAGTGAGATTACAGTGAGAGTATACAGAGAGTACAGTGAGATTACAGTGAGAGTATACAGAGTACAGTGAGATTACAGTGAGAGTATACAGAGAGTACAGTGAGATTACAGTGAGAGTATACGGAGAGTACAGTGAGATTACAGTGAGAGTATACAGAGAATACAGTGAGATTACAGTGAGAGTATACAGAGAGCACAGTGAGATTACAGTGAGAGTATACAGAGAGTGTATGGGGAGAGCATGGGGAGATCACGGGGAGAGCATGGGGAGAGCACGGGGAGAGTGCGGGGAGAGCACGGGGAATGCACGGGGATAGTACAGCTAGAGTGCGGGGAGAGTGCGCGGAGAGTGCGCGGAGAGTGCGGGGAGAGCACGGCGAAAGCACGGGGAGAATACGGAGCGAGTACGGGGAGAGTACAGAGAGAGTGCCGGGAGAGTTCGGGGCGAGCACGGGGAGAGCACGGGGCGATTACGGAGAGAGAGCGCAGAGTGTACGGGTAGAGTACGGGGAGAGTACGGGGAGAGTAAGGGGAGAACACGGGGAAGCACGGGGAGAGCACAGGGAGAGCACGGGGAGAGCATGAGGAGAGCACGGGGAGAGTACGGAGAGAGAGCGCAGAGTGTACGGGTAGAGTAGGGGGACAGTGCGGAGAGAGTACGGGAGAGTACGGGGAGAGTACGGGGAGAGTACGGAGAGAGTACGGGGAGAGTACGGGGAGAGTACGGGGAGAGTGCGCGGAGAGTGCGGGGCGAGTACGGAGAGATTACGGGGAGAGCACAGGGAGAGTACGGAGAGAGTACGGGGAGAGTAAGGGGAGAGGACGGAGAGAGTACGGGGAGAGTATGGGGAGAGTGTGCGGAGAGTACGGAGAGAGTGCAGGGAGAGTGCGCGGACAGTACGCAGAGAGTACGGGGAGAGTACGGAGATAGTACGGGGAGAGTACGGAGAGAGTACGGGGAGATTACGGAGACAGTACGGAGGGAGTACGGGGAGAGTACGGGGAGAGTGTGGGGAGAGTACGGGGAGAGTGCGCGGAGAGTACGGGGAGAGTACGGGGAGAGTGCGGGGAGAGTGCGGGGAGAGTGCGGGGAGAGTGCGGGGAGAGCACGGGGAGAGCACAGGGAGAATACGGAGCGAGTACGGGGAGAGTACGGAGAGAGTGCGGGGAGAGCTCGGGGAGAGCACGGGGAGAGAACGGAGCGAGTACGGGGAGATTACAGAGAGAGAAAGGGGAGAGTATGGGGAGAGCACGGGGAGAGTATGGGGAGAATACGGGGAGAGCACGGGGAGAGCACGAGGAGAGCACGGGGAGAGTACGGAGAGAGAGCGCAGAGTGTACGGGTAGAGTACGGGTAGAGTACGGGTAGAGTACGGGTAGAGTACGGGGAGAGTGTACGGGTAGAGTACGGGTAGAGTACGGGTAGAGTACGGGTAGAGTACGGGGAGAGTACGGGGAGAGTACGGGGAGAGTACGGGGAGAGTACGGGGAGAGTACGGGGAGAATACGGAGAGAGCACGGGGAGAGCACAGTGAGAGCACGGGGAGAGCACAGGGAGAGCACGAGGCGAGCACAGGGAGAGCACGATGCGAGCACGGGAGAGTACGGCGAGAGAGCGCAGAGTGTACAGGTAGAGTAGGGGGAGAGTACGGAGAGAGTACGGGAGAGTACGGGAGAGTACGGGAGAGTACGGGGAGAGTACGGAGAGAGTACGGGGAGAGTACGGGGAGAGTACGGGGAGAGTACGGGAGAGTACGGGGAGAGTACGGAGAGAGTACGGGAGAGTACGGAGAGAGCACGGGGAGAGCACAGGGAGAGCACGGGGAGAGCACAGGGAGAGCACGAGGCGAGCACGGGAGAGTACGGCGAGAGAGAGCAGAGTGTACAGGTAGAGTAGGGGGAGAGTACGGAGAGAGTACGGGGAGAGTACGGAGAGAGTATGGGAGAGTACGGGGAGAGTACGGAGAGAGTACGGGAGAGTACGGGGAGATTACGGGGAGAGTACGGGGAGAGTGCGCGGACAGTGCGGGGCGAGTACGGAGAGAGTACGGGGAGAGCACAGGGAGAGTACGGAGAGAGTACGGTGAGAGTAAGGGGAGAGTACGGGGAGAGTGTGCGGAGAGTACGGAGAGAGTAAAGGGAGAGCGCGCGGACAGTACGCAGAGAGTACAGGGAGAGTATGGGGAGAGTACGGGGAGAGTACGGGGAGATTACGGAGAGAGTACGGAGGGAGTACGGGGAGAGTACGGGGAGAGTGCAGGTAGAGTATACAGATAGTACATTGAGATTACAGTGAGAGTATACAGAGAGCACAGCTAGATTACAGTGAGAGTATACAGAGAGCACAGCGAGATTACCGTGAGAGTATACAGAGAGTACAGTGTGATTATAGTGAGAGTATACAGAGAGCACAGCGAGATTACATGGAGAGTATACAGAGAGTACAGTGAGATTACACGGAGGGTATACAGAGAGTACAGTGAGATAACGCTGAGAGTATACAGAGAGTATAGTGAGATTACAGTGAGAGTATACAGAGAGTACAGTGAGATTACAGTGAGAGTATACAGAGAGTAAAGTGAGGTTACAGTGAGAGTATACAGAGAGTACAGTGAGATTACAGTGAGAGTATACAGAGAGTACAGTGAGATTACAGTGAGAGTATAGAGAGAGTACAGCGAGATTACAGTGAGAGTATACAGAGAGCACAGTGAGATTACAGTGAGAGTATACAGAGAGTTAAGTGAGATTAGAGTGAGAGTATACAGAGAGTACAGTGAGATTACAGTGAGAGTATACAGAGAGCACAGTGAGATTACAGTGAGACTATACAGAGAGTACAGTGAGATTTCTGTGAGAGTATACAGAGAGTACAGCGAGATTACATGGAGAGTATACAGAGAGTACAGTGAGATAACAGTGAGAGTATACAGAGAGCACGGTGAGATTACATGGAGAGTATACAGAGAGTACAGTGAGATAACAGTGAGAGTATACAGAGAGTACAGCGAGATTACAGTGAGAGTATACAGAGAGCACAGTGAGATTACAGTGAGAGTATACAGAGAGTTAAGTGAGATTAGAGTGAGAGTATACAGAGAGTACAGTGAGATTACAGTGAGAGTATACAGAGAGCACAGTGAGATTACAGTGAGACTATACAGAGAGTACAGTGAGATTTCTGTGAGAGTATACAGAGAGTACAGCGAGATTACATGGAGAGTATACAGAGAGTACAGTGAGATAACAGTGAGAGTATACAGAGAGCACGGTGAGATTACATGGAGAGTATACAGAGAGTACAGTGAGATAACAGTGAGAGTATACAGAGAGCACAGTGAGATTACAGTGAGAGTATACAGAGAGTACAGTGAGATAACAGCGAGTGTATACAGAGAGTACAGCGAGATTACATGGAGAGTATACAGAGGGTACAGTGAGATTACACTGAGAGTATAGAGAGTACAGTGAAATTACAGTGAGAGTATACAGAGAATACAGTGAGATTACAGTGAGAGTATACAGAGAATACAGTGAGATTACAGTGAGAGTATACAGAGAGTACAGTGAGATTACAGTGAGAGTATACAGAGAGCACAGTGAGATTACAGTGAGAGTATACAGAGAGTACAGTGAGATTACAGTGAGAGTATACAGAGAGCACAGTGAGATTACAGTGAGAGTATAAAGGGAGTACAGCGAGATTACAGTGAGAGTATAGAGAGTACAGTGAGATTACACGGAGAGTATACAGAGAGTACAGTGAGATTACAGTGAGAGTATAAAGGGAGTACAGCGAGATTACAGTGAGAGTATAGAGAGTACAGTGAGATTACACGGAGAGTATGCAGAGAGTACAGTGAGATTACAGTGAGAGTATACAGAGAGCAGAGTGAGATTAGAGTGAGAGTATACAGAGGGTACAGTGAGATTACACTGAGAGTATACAGAGAGTACAGTGAGATTACAGTGAGAGTATAGAGAGTACAGTGAGATTACAGTGAGAGTATACAGAGAGCACAGAGAGATTACAGTGAGAGCATAGAGAGTACAGTGAGATTACAGTGAGAGTATACAGAAAGCAGTGAGATTACAGTGAGAATATACAGAGAGCACAGTTAGATTACAGTGAGAGTATAGAGAGTACAGTGAGATTACAGTGAGAGTATACAGAGAGTACAGCCAGATTACAGTGAGAGTATACAGAGAGTTCAGTGAGATTACAGTGAGAGTACACAGAGTACAGCCAGATTACAGTGAGAGTATACAGAGTGCACAGTGAGATTACAGTGAGAGTATACAGAGTATAGTGAGATTACAGTGAGAGTATACAGAGAGTACAGTGAGATTACAGTGAGAATATACAGAGAGTACAGTGAGATTACAGTGAGAGTATACAGAGAGTGCAGTGAGATTACAGAGAGAGTATACAGAGAGTACAGTGAGATTACAGTGAGAGTATACAGAGAGTGCAGTGAGGTTACAGTGAGAGTATACAGAGAGTACATTGAGATTACAGTGAGAGTATACAGAGAGCACAGCGAGATTACAGTGAGAGTATACAGAGAGTAAAGTGAGATTACACGGAGAGTATACAGAGAGTACAGTGTGGGTGTACAGGGAGTACAGCGAGATTACAGTGAGAGTATAGAGAGTACAGTGAGATTACACGGAGAGTATACAGAGAGTACAGTGAGATTACAGTGAGAGTATACAGAGAGCAGAGTGAGATTAGAGTGAGAGTATACAGAGGGTACAGTGAGATTACACAGAGTATACAGAGAGTACAGTGAGATTACAGTGAGAGTATAGAGAGTACAGTGAGATTACAGTGAGAGTATACAGAGAGCACCGAGAGATTACAGTGAGAGTATAGAGAGTACAGTGAGATTACAGTGAGAGTATACAGAAAGCAGTGAGATTACAGTGAGAATATACAGAGAGCACAGTTAGATTACAGTGAGAGTATAGAGAGTACAGTGAGATTACAGTGAGAGTATACAGAGAGTACAGTGAGCTTACAGTGAGAGTATACAGAGAGCACAGCGAGATTACCGTGAGAGTATACAGAGAGTACAGTGTGATTATAGTGAGAGTATACAGAGAGCACAGCGAGATTACACGGAGAGTATACAGAGAGTACAGTGAGATTACACGGAGGGTATACAGAGAGTACAGTGAGATTACAGTGAGAGTATACAGAGAGTACAGTGAGATTACCGTGAGAGTATACAGAGAGTACAGTGTGATTATAGTGAGAGTATACAGAGAGCACAGTGAGATTACACGGAGGGTATACAGAGAGTACAGTGAGATTACAGTGAGAGTATACAGAGAGTACAGTGAGATTACAGTGAGAGTGTACAGTGAGTACAGTGAGATTACAGTGAGAGTATAGAGAGTACAGTGAGATTACAGTGAGAGTATACAGAGAGTACAGCGAGATTACAGTGAGAGTATACAGAGAGCTCAGTGAGATTACAGTGAGAGTACACAGAGTACAGCCAGATTACAGTGAGAGTATACAGAGTGCACAGTGAGATTACAGTGAGAGTATACAGAGTATAGTGAGATTACAGTGAGAGTATACAGAGAGTACAGTGAGATTACAGTGAGAATATACAGAGAGTACAGTGAGATTACAGTGAGAGTATACAGAGAGTACAGTGAGATTACAGTGAGAATATACAGAGAGTGCAGTGAGATTACACAGAGAGTATACAGAGAGTACAGTGAGATTACAGTGAGAGTATACAGAGAGTACAGTGAGGTTACAGTGAGAGTATACAGAGAGTACATTGAGATTACAGTGAGAGTATACAGAGAGCACAGCGAGATTACAGTGAGAGTATACAGAGAGTACAGTGAGATTACACGGAGAGTATACAGAGAGTACAGTGAGATTACAGTGAGGGTATACAGGGAGTACAGCGAGATTACAGTGAGAGTATAGAGAGTACAGTGAGATTACACGGAGAGTATACAGAGAGTACAGTGAGATTACAGTGAGAGTATACAGAGAGCAGAGTGAGATTAGAGTGAGAGTATACAGAGGGTACAGTGAGATTACACTGAGAGTATACAGAGAGTACAGTGAGATTACAGTGAGAGTATAGAGAGTACAGTGAGATTACAGTGAGAGTATACAGAGAGCACCGAGAGATTACAGTGAGAGTATAGAGAGTACAGTGAGATTACAGTGAGAGTATACAGAAAGCAGTGAGATTACAGTGAGAATATACAGAGAGCACAGTTAGATTACAGTGAGAGTATAGAGAGTACAGTGAGATTACAGTGAGAGTATACAGAGAGTACAGCGAGATTACAGTGAGAGTATACAGAGAGCACAGTGAGATTACAGTGAGAGTATACAGAGTACAGTGAGATTACAGTGAGAGTATACAGAGAGTACAGTGAGATTACAGTGAGAGTATACAGAGAGCACAGCGAGATTACACGGAGAGTATACAGAGAGTACAGTGAGATTACACGGAGGGTATACAGAGAGTACAGTGAGATTACAGTGAGAGTATACAGAGAGTACAGTGAGATTACAGTGAGAGTGTACAGTGAGTACAGTGAGATTACAGTGAGAGTATACAGAGAGAACAGTGAGATAACGCTGAGAGTATACAGAGAGTATAGTGAGATTACAGTGAGAGTATACAGAGAGTACAGTGAGATTACACTGAGAGTATACAGAGAGTACCGTGAGGTTACAGTGAGATTATACAGAGAGTACAGTGAGATTACAGTGAGAGTATACAGAGAGTACAGTGAGATTACAGTGAGAGTATACAGAGAGTACAGTGAGGTTACAGTGAGAGTATAGAGAGAGTACAGCGAGATTACAGTGAGAGTATACAGAGAGCACAGTGAGATTACAGTGAGAGTATACAGAGAGTAAAGTGAGATTAGAGTGAGAGTATACAGAGAGTACAGTGAGATTACAGTGAGAGTATACAGAGAATACAGTGAGATTACAGTGAGAGTATACAGAGAGTACAGTGAGATTACAGTGAGAGTATACGGAGAGTACAGTGAGAATACAGTGAGAGTATACAGAGAGCACAGTGAGATTACAGTGAGAGTATACAGATAGTACAGCGAGATTACATGGAGAGTATACAGAGAGTACAGTGAGATTACAGTGAGAGTATACAGAGAGCACAGTGAGATTACAGTGAGAGTATACAGAGAGTACAGTGAGATTACAGTGAGAGTATACAGAGAGTACAGTGAGATTACAGTGAGAGTATACAGAGAATACAGTGAGATTACAGTGAGAGTATACAGAGAGTACAGTGAGATTACAGTGAGAGTATACAGAGAGTACAGTGAGATTACAGTGAGAGTATACAGAGAGCACAGTGAGATTACAGTGAGAGTATACAGAGAGTACAGCGAGATTACATGGAGAGTATACAGAGAGTACAGTGAGATTACAGTGAGAGTATACAGAGAGCACAGTGAGATTACAGTGAGAGTATACAGAGAGTACAGTGAGATTACAGTGAGAGTATACAGAGAGTACAGCGAGTTTACATGGAGAGTATATAGAGAGTGCAGTGAGATTACAGTGAGAGTATACAGAGAGTACAGTGAGATTACAGTGAGAGTATACAGAGAGTACAGTGAGATTACAGTGAGAGTATACAGAGATTACAGTGAGAGTATACAGAGAGCACAGTGAGATTACAGTGAGAGTATACAGAGAGTACAGCGAGATTACATGGAGAGTATACAGCGAGTACAGTGAGATTACAGTGAGAGTATACAGAGAGCACAGTGAGATTACAGTGAGAGTATTCAGAGAGAACAGTGAGATTACAGTGAGAGTATACAGAGAGTACAGTGAGATTACAGTGAGAGTATACAGAGAGTACAGCGAGATTACAGTGAGTATACAGAGTGTACAGTGAGATTACAGTGAGAGTATACAGAGAGTAAAGTGAGGTTACAGTGAGAGTATACAGAGAGTACAGTGAGATTACAGTGAGAGTATACAGAGAGTACAGTGAGATTACAGTGAGAGTATACATAGAGTACAGTGAGATTACAGTGAGAGTATACAGAGTACAGTGAGATTACAGTGAGAGTATACAGAGAGTACAGCGAGATTACAGTGAGAGTATACAGAGAGCACAGTGAGATTACAGAGAGAGTATACAGAGTACAGTGAGATTACAGTGAGAGTATACAGAGAGTACAGTGAGATTACAGTGAGAGTATACAGAGAGCACAGCGAGATTACACGGAGAGTATACAGAGAGTACAGTGAGATTACACGGAGGGTATACAGAGAGTACAGTGAGATTACAGTGAGAGTATACAGAGAGTACAGTGAGATTACAGTGAGAGTGTACAGTGAGTACAGTGAGATTACAGTGAGAGTATACAGAGAGAACAGTGAGATAACGCTGAGAGTATACAGAGAGTATAGTGAGATTACAGTGAGAGTATACAGAGAGTACAGTGAGATTACACTGAGAGTATACAGAGAGTACCGTGAGGTTACAGTGAGATTATACAGAGAGTACAGTGAGATTACAGTGAGAGTATACAGAGAGTAAAGTGAGGTTACAGTGAGAGTATAGAGAGAGTACAGTGAGATTACAGTGAGAGTATACAGAGAATACAGTGAGATTACAGTGAGATTATACAGAGAGTACAGTGAGATTACAGTGAGAGTATACAGAGAGTACAGTGAGGTTACAGTGAGAGTATAGAGAGAGTACAGCGAGATTACAGTGAGAGTATACAGAGAGCACAGTGAGATTACAGTGAGAGTATACAGAGAGTAAAGTGAGATTAGAGTGAGAGTATACAGAGAGTACAGTGAGATTACAGTGAGAGTATACAGAGAATACAGTGAGATTACAGTGAGAGTATACAGAGAGTACAGTGAGATTACAGTGAGAGTATACGGAGAATACAGTGAGAGTATACAGAGAGCACAGTGAGATTACAGTGAGAGTATACAGATAGTACAGCGAGATTACATGGAGAGTATACAGAGAGTACAGTGAGATTACAGTGAGAGTATACAGAGAGCACAGTGAGATTACAGTGAGAGTATACAGAGAGTACAGTGAGATTACAGTGAGAGTATACAGAGAGTACAGTGAGATTACAGTGAGAGTATACAGAGAATACAGTGAGATTACAGTGAGAGTATACAGAGAGTACAGTGAGATTACAGTGAGAGTATACAGAGAGTACAGTGAGATTACAGTGAGAGTATACAGAGAGCACAGTGAGATTACAGTGAGAGTATACAGAGAGTACAGCGAGATTACATGGAGAGTATACAGAGAGTACAGTGAGATTACAGTGAGAGTATACAGAGAGCACAGTGAGATTACAGTGAGAGTATACAGAGAGTACAGTGAGATTACAGTGAGAGTATACAGAGAGTACAGCGAGTTTACATGGAGAGTATATAGAGAGTGCAGTGAGATTACAGTGAGAGTATACAGAGAGTACAGTGAGATTACAGTGAGAGTATACAGAGAGTACAGTGAGATTACAGTGAGAGTATACAGAGAGTACAGTGAGATTACAGTGAGAGTATACAGAGAGCACAGTGAGATTACAGTGAGAGTATACAGAGAGTACAGCGAGATTACATGGAGAGTATACAGCGAGTACAGTGAGATTACAGTGAGAGTATACAGAGAGCACAGTGAGATTACAGTGAGAGTATTCAGAGAGAACAGTGAGATTACAGTGAGAGTATACAGAGAGTACAGTGAGATTACAGTGAGAGTATACAGAGAGTACAGCGAGATTACAGTGAGTATACAGAGTGTACAGTGAGATTACAGTGAGAGTATACAGAGAGTAAAGTGAGGTTACAGTGAGAGTATACAGAGAGTACAGTGAGATTACAGTGAGAGTATACAGAGACTACAGTGAGATTACAGTGAGAGTATACAGAGAGTACAGTGAGATTACAGTGAGAGTATACAGAGTACAGTGAGATTACAGTGAGAGTATACAGAGAGTACAGTGAGATTACAGTGAGAGTATACGGAGAGTACAGTGAGATTACAGTGAGAGTATACAGAGAATACAGTGAGATTACAGTGAGAGTATACAGAGAGCACAGTGAGATTACAGTGAGAGTATACAGAGAGTGTATGGGGAGAGCATGGGGAGATCACGGGGAGAGCATGGGGAGAGCATGGGGAGAGCACGGGGAGAGTGCGGGGAGAGCACGGGGAATGCACGGGGAGAGTACAGCTAGAGTGCGGGGAGAGTGCGCGGAGAGTGCGGGGAGAGCACGGCGAAAGCACGGGGAGAGCACAGGGAGAATACGGAGCGAGTACGGGGAGAGTACAGAGAGAGTGCCGGGAGAGTTCGGGGCGAGCACGGGGAGAGCACGGGGCGATTACGGAGAGAGAGCGCAGAGTGTACGGGTAGAGTACGGGGAGAGTACGGGGAGAGTAAGGGGAGAACACGGGGAAAGCACGGGGAGAGCACAGGGAGAGCACGGGGAGAGCATGAGGAGAGCACGGGGAGAGTACGGAGAGAGAGCGCAGAGTGTACGGGTAGAGTAGGGGGACAGTGCGGAGAGAGTACGGGAGAGTACGGGGAGAGTACGGGGAGAGTACGGAGAGAGTACGGGGAGAGTACGGGGAGAGTGCGCGGAGAGTGCGGGGCGAGTACGGAGAGATTACGGGGAGAGCACAGGGAGAGTACGGAGAGAGTACGGGGAGAGTAAGGGGAGAGGACGGAGAGAGTACGGGGAGAGTATGGGGAGAGTGTGCGGAGAGTACGGAGAGAGTGCAGGGAGAGTGCGCGGACAGTACGCAGAGAGTACGGGGAGAGTACGGAGATAGTACGGGGAGAGTACGGAGAGAGTACGGGGAGATTACGGAGACAGTACGGAGGGAGTACGGGGAGAGTACGGGGAGAGTGTGGGGAGAGTACGGGGAGAGTGCGCGGAGAGTACGGGGAGAGTGTGGGGAGAGTACGGGGAGAGTGCGCGGAGAGTACGGGGAGAGTACGGGGAGAGCACGGGGAAAGCACGGGGAGAGCACAGGGAGAATATGGAGCGAGTATGGGGAGAGTACGGAGAGAGTGCGGGGAGAGCTCGGGGAGAGCACGGGGAGAGAACGGAGCGAGTACGGGGAGATTACAGAGAGAGAAAGGGGAGAGTATGGGGAGAGCACGGGGAGAGTATGGGGAGAATACGGGGAGAGCACGGGGAGAGCACGAGGAGAGCACGGGGAGAGTACGGAGAGAGAGCGCAGAGTGTACGGGTAGAGTACGGGTAGAGTACGGGTAGAGTACGGGTAGAGTACGGGTAGAGTACGGGTAGAGTACGGGTAGAGTACGGGTAGAGTACGGGTAGAGTACGGGGAGAGTACGGGGAGAGTACGGGGAGAGTACGGGGAGAGTACGGGGAGAGTACGGGGAGAATACGGAGAGAGCACGGGGAGAGCACAGTGAGAGCACGGGGAGAGCACGGAGAGCACGAGGCGAGCACGGGAGAGTACGGCGAGAGAGCGCAGAGTGTACAGGTAGAGTAGGGGGAGAGTACGGAGAGAGTACGGGAGAGTACGGGGATAGTACGGAGAGAGTATGGGAGAGTACGGGGAGAGTACGGGGAGAGTACGGGAGAGTACGGGGAGAGTACGGAGAGAGTACGGGAGAGTACGGAGAGAGCACGGGGAGAGCACAGGGAGAGCACGGGGAGAGCACAGGGAGAGCACGAGGCAAGCACGGGAGAGTACGGCGAGAGAGCGCAGAGTGTACAGGTAGAGTAGGGGGAGAGTACGGAGAGAGTACGGGGAGAGTACGGAGAGAGTATGGGAGAGTACGGGGAGAGTACGGGAGAGTACGGGAGAGTACGGGGAGAGTACGGAGAGAGTACGGGAGGGTACGGGGAGAGTACGGGGAGAGTACGGGGAGAGTACGGGGAGAGTGCGCGGACAGTGCGGGGCGAGTACGGAGAGAGTACGGGGAGAGCACAGGGAGAGTACGGAGAGAGTACGGTGAGAGTAAGGGGAGAGTACGGGGAGAGTGTGCGGAGAGTACGGAGAGAGTAAAGGGAGAGTGCGCGGACAGTACGCAGAGAGTACAGGGAGAGTATGGGGAGAGTACGGGGAGAGTACGGGGAGATTACGGAGAGAGTACGGAGGGAGTACGGGGAGAGTACGGGGAGAGTGCAGGTAGAGTATACAGATAGTACATTGAGATTACAGTGAGAGTATACAGAGAGCACAGCTAGATTACAGTGAGAGTATACAAAGAGTACAGTGAGATTACACGGAGAGTATACAGAGAATACAGTGAGATTACAGTGAGAGTATACAGGGAGTACAGTGAGATTACAGTGAGAGTATACAGAGTGTACAGCGAGATTACAGTGAGAGTATACAGAGAGTACAGTGAGATTACAGTGAGAGTATACAGAGAGTACAGTGAGATTACAGTGAGAGTACACAGAGTACAGCCAGATTACAGTGAGAGTATACAGAGTGCACAGTGAGATTACAGTGAGAGTATACAGAGTGTAGTGAGATTACAGTGAGAGTATACAGAGAGTACCGTGAGATTACAGTGAGAATATACAGAGAGTACAGTGAGATTACAGTGAGAGTATACAGAGAGTGCAGTGAGATTACACAGAGAGTATACAGAGAGTACAGTGAGATTACAGTGAGAGTATACAGAGAGTACAGTGAGGTTACAGTGAGAGTATACAGAGAGTACATTGAGATTACAGTGAGAGTATACAGAGACCACAGCGAGATTACAGTGAGAGTATACAGAGAGTACAGTGAGAAAACACGGAGAGTATACAGAGAGTACAGTGAGATTACAGTGAGAGTATAAAGGGAGTACAGCGAGATTACAGTGAGAGTATAGAGAGTACAGTGAGATTACACGGAGAGTATGCAGAGAGTACAGTGAGATTACAGTGAGAGTATACAGAGAGCAGAGTGAGATTAGAGTGAGAGTATACAGAGGGTACAGTGAGATTACACTGAGAGTATACAGAGAGTACAGTGAGATTACAGTGAGAGTATAGAGAGTACAGTGAGATTACAGTGAGAGTATACAGAGAGCACAGAGAGATTACAGTGAGAGCATAGAGAGTACAGTGAGATTACAGTGAGAGTATACAGAAAGCAGTGAGATTACAGTGAGAATATACAGAGAGCACAGTTAGATTACAGTGAGAGTATAGAGAGTACAGTGAGATTACAGTGAGAGTATACAGAGAGTACAGCCAGATTACAGTGAGAGTATACAGAGAGTTCAGTGAGATTACAGTGAGAGTACACAGAGTACAGCCAGATTACAGTGAGAGTATACAGAGTGCACAGTGAGATTACAGTGAGAGTATACAGAGTATAGTGAGATTATAGTGAGAGTATACAGAGAGTACAGTGAGATTACAGTGAGAATATACAGAGAGTACAGTGAGATTACAGTGAGAGTATACAGAGAGTGCAGTGAGATTACAGAGAGAGTATACAGAGAGTACAGTGAGATTACAGTGAGAGTATACAGAGAGTGCAGTGAGGTTACAGTGAGAGTATACAGAGAGTACATTGAGATTACAGTGAGAGTATACAGAGAGCACAGCGAGATTACAGTGAGAGTATACAGAGAGTAAAGTGAGATTACACGGAGAGTATACAGAGAGTACAGTGAGATTACAGTGAGGGTGTACAGGGAGTACAGCGAGATTACAGTGAGAGTATAGAGAGTACAGTGAGATTACACGGAGAGTATACAGAGAGTACAGTGAGATTACAGTGAGAGTATACAGAGAGCAGAGTGAGATTAGAGTGAGAGTATACAGAGGGTACAGTGAGATTACACAGAGTATACAGAGAGTACAGTGAGATTACAGTGAGAGTATAGAGAGTACAGTGAGATTACAGTGAGAGTATACAGAGAGCACCGAGAGATTACAGTGAGAGTATAGAGAGTACAGTGAGATTACAGTGAGAGTATACAGAAAGCAGTGAGATTACAGTGAGAATATACAGAGAGCACAGTTAGATTACAGTGAGAGTATAGAGAGTACAGTGAGATTACAGTGAGAGTATACAGAGAGTACAGTGAGCTTACAGTGAGAGTATACAGAGAGCACAGCGAGATTACCGTGAGAGTATACAGAGAGTACAGTGTGATTATAGTGAGAGTATACAGAGAGCACAGCGAGATTACACGGAGAGTATACAGAGAGTACAGTGAGATTACACGGAGGGTATACAGAGAGTACAGTGAGATTACAGTGAGAGTATACAGAGAGTACAGTGAGATTACCGTGAGAGTATACAGAGAGTACAGTGTGATTATAGTGAGAGTATACAGAGAGCACAGTGAGATTACACGGAGGGTATACAGAGAGTACAGTGAGATTACAGTGAGAGTATACAGAGAGTACAGTGAGATTACAGTGAGAGTGTACAGTGAGTACAGTGAGATTACAGTGAGAGTATAGAGAGTACAGTGAGATTACAGTGAGAGTATACAGAGAGTACAGCGAGATTACAGTGAGAGTATACAGAGAGCTCAGTGAGATTACAGTGAGAGTACACAGAGTACAGCCAGATTACAGTGAGAGTATACAGAGTGCACAGTGAGATTACAGTGAGAGTATACAGAGTATAGTGAGATTACAGTGAGAGTATACAGAGAGTACAGTGAGATTACAGTGAGAATATACAGAGAGTACAGTGAGATTACAGTGAGAGTATACAGAGAGTACAGTGAGATTACAGTGAGAATATACAGAGAGTGCAGTGAGATTACACAGAGAGTATACAGAGAGTACAGTGAGATTACAGTGAGAGTATACAGAGAGTACAGTGAGGTTACAGTGAGAGTATACAGAGAGTACATTGAGATTACAGTGAGAGTATACAGAGAGCACAGCGAGATTACAGTGAGAGTATACAGAGAGTACAGTGAGATTACACGGAGAGTATACAGAGAGTACAGTGAGATTACAGTGAGGGTATACAGGGAGTACAGCGAGATTACAGTGAGAGTATAGAGAGTACAGTGAGATTACACGGAGAGTATACAGAGAGTACAGTGAGATTACAGTGAGAGTATACAGAGAGCAGAGTGAGATTAGAGTGAGAGTATACAGAGGGTACAGTGAGATTACACTGAGAGTATACAGAGAGTACAGTGAGATTACAGTGAGAGTATAGAGAGTACAGTGAGATTACAGTGAGAGTATACAGAGAGCACCGAGAGATTACAGTGAGAGTATAGAGAGTACAGTGAGATTACAGTGAGAGTATACAGAAAGCAGTGAGATTACAGTGAGAATATACAGAGAGCACAGTTAGATTACAGTGAGAGTATAGAGAGTACAGTGAGATTACAGTGAGAGTATACAGAGAGTACAGCGAGATTACAGTGAGAGTATACAGAGAGCACAGTGAGATTACAGTGAGAGTATACAGAGTACAGTGAGATTACAGTGAGAGTATACAGAGAGCACAGCGAGATTACACGGAGAGTATACAGAGAGTACAGTGAGATTACACGGAGGGTATACAGAGAGTACAGTGAGATTACAGTGAGAGTATACAGAGAGCACCGAGAGATTACAGTGAGAGTATAGAGAGTACAGTGAGATTACAGTGAGAGTATACAGAAAGCAGTGAGATTACAGTGAGAATATACAGAGAGCACAGTTAGATTACAGTGAGAGTATAGAGAGTACAGTGAGATTACAGTGAGAGTATACAGAGAGTACAGCGAGATTACAGTGAGAGTATACAGAGAGCACAGTGAGATTACAGTGAGAGTATACAGAGTACAGTGAGATTACAGTGAGAGTATACAGAGAGCACAGCGAGATTACACGGAGAGTATACAGAGAGTACAGTGAGATTACACGGAGGGTATACAGAGAGTACAGTGAGATTACAGTGAGAGTATACAGAGAGTACAGTGAGATTACAGTGAGAGTGTACAGTGAGTACAGTGAGATTACAGTGAGAGTATACAGAGAGAACAGTGAGATAACGCTGAGAGTATACAGAGAGTATAGTGGGATTACAGTGAGAGTATACAGAGAGTACAGTGAGATTACACTGAGAGTATACAGAGAGTACCGTGAGGTTACAGTGAGATTATACAGAGAGTACAGTGAGATTACAGTGAGAGTATACAGAGAGTAAAGTGAGGTTACAGTGAGAGTATACAGAGAGTACAGTGAGATTACAGTGAGAGTATACAGAGAGTACAGTGAGGTTACAGTGAGAGTATAGAGAGAGTACAGCGAGATTACAGTGAGAGTATACAGAGAGCACAGTGAGAGTATACAGAGAGTAAAGTGAGATTAGAGTGAGAGTATACAGAGAGTACAGTGAGATTACAGTGAGAGTATACAGAGAATACAGTGAGATTACAGTGAGAGTATACAGAGAGTACAGTGAGATTACAGTGAGAGTATACGGAGAGTACAGTGAGAATACAGTGAGAGTATACAGAGAGCACAGTGAGATTACAGTGAGAGTATACAGATAGTACAGCGAGATTACAGTGAGAGTATACAGAGAGTACAGTGAGATTACAGTGAGAGTATACAGAGAGTACAGTGAGATTACAGTGAGAGTATACAGAGAATACAGTGAGATTACAGTGAGAGTATACAGAGAGTACAGTGAGATTACAGTGAGTATACAGAGAGTACAGTGAGATTACAGTGAGAGTATACAGAGAGCACAGTGAGATTACAGTGAGAGTATACAGAGAGTACAGCGAGATTACATGGAGAGTATACAGAGAGTACAGTGAGATTACAGTGAGAGTATACAGAGAGCACAGTGAGATTACAGTGAGAGTATACAGAGAGTACAGTGAGATTACAGTGAGAGTATACAGAGAGTACAGCGAGTTTACATGGAGAGTATATAGAGAGTGCAGTGAGATTACAGTGAGAGTATACAGAGAGTACAGTGAGATTACAGTGAGAGTATACAGAGAGTACAGTGAGATTACAGTGAGAGTATACAGAGAGTACAGTGAGATTACAGTGAGAGTATACAGAGAGCACAGTGAGATTACAGTGAGAGTATACAGAGAGTACAGCGAGATTACATGGAGAGTATACAGCGAGTACAGTGAGATTACAGTGAGAGTATACAGAGAGCACAGTGAGATTACAGTGAGAGTATACAGAGAGTACAGTGAGATTACAGTGAGAGTATGCAGAGAGTACAGCGAGATTACATGGAGAGTATACAGAGAGTACAGTGAGATTACAGTGAGAGTATACAGAGAGCACAGTGAGATTACAGTGAGAGTATACAGAGATTACAGTGAGAGTATACAGAGAGTACAGTGAGATTACAGTGAGAGTATACGGAGAGTACAGTGAGATTACAGTGAGAGTATACAGAGAATACAGTGAGATTACAGTGAGAGTATACAGAGAGCACAGTGAGATTACAGTGAGAGTATGCAGAGAGTGTATGGGGAGAGCATGGGGAGATCACGGGGAGAGCATGGGGAGAGAAGAGTGCGGGGAGAGCACGGGGAAAGCACGGGGAGAGTACAGCTAGAGTGCGGGGAGAGTGCGGGGAGAGTGCGGGGAGAGTGCGGGGAGAGTGCGGGGAGAGTGCGGGGAGAGTGCGGGGAGAGTGCGCGGAGAGTGCGCGGAGAGCACGGGGAAAGCACGGGGAGAGCACAGGGAGAATACGGAGCGAGTACGGGGAGAGTACAGAGAGAGTGCGGGGAGAGTTCGGGGAGAGCACGGGGAGAGTACGGAGAGAGAGCGCAGAGTGTACGGGTAGAGTACGGGGAGAGTACGGGGAGAGTACTGGGAGAACACGGAGAAAGCACGGGGAGAGCACGGGGAGAGCACGAGGAGAGCACGGGGAGAGTACGGAGAGAGAGCGCAGAGTGTACGGGTAGAGTAGGGGGAGAGTACGGAGAGAGTACGGAGAGAGTACGGGGAGAGTACGGGGAGAGTACGGAGAGAGTACGGGAGAGTACGGGGAGAGTACGGGGAGAGTGCGCGGTGAGTGCGGGGCGAGTACGGAGAGAGTACGGGGAGAGCACACCGAGAGTACGGAGAGAGTCCGGGGAGAGTAAGGGGAGAGTACGGGGAGAGTATGGGGAGAGTGTGCGGAGAGTACGGAGAGAATACAGGGAGAGTGCGCGGACAGTACGCAGAGAGTACGGGGAGAGTATGGAGAGAGTACGGGGAGATTACGGAGAGAGTACGGAGGGAGTACGGGGAGAGTACAGGGAGAGTGTGGGGAGAGCACGGGGAGAGTGCGCGGAGAGGACGGGGAGAGGACGGGGAGAGTACGGGGAGAGTACGGGGAGAGTGCGGGGAGAGTGCGGGGAGAGTGCGGGGAGAGCACGGGGAAAGCACGGGGAGAGCACAGGGAGAATACGGAGCGAGTACGGGGAGAGTACGGAGAGAGTGCGGGGAGAGCTCGGGGAGAGCACGGGGAGAGCACGGGGAGAGCACGGGGAGAGTACGGAGCGAGTACAGAGAGAGAAAGGGGAGAGTATGGGGAGAGCACGGGGAGAGTACGGGGAGAATACGGAGAGAGCACGGGGAGAGACGGGGAGAGCACGAGGAGAGCACGGGGAGAGTACGGAGAGAGAGCGCAGAGTGTACGGGTAGAGTACGGGTAGAGTACGGGGAGAGTACGGGGAGAATACGGAGAGAGCACGGGGAGAGCACGGGGAGAGTACGGAGAGAGTACAGAGAGAGCACGAGGCGAGCACAGGAGAGTACGGTGAGATAGCGCAGAGTGTACGGGTAGAGTAGGGGGAGAGTACGGAGAGAGTACGGGAGAGTACGGGGAGAGTACGGAGAGAGTATGGGAGAGTACGGGGAGAGTACGGAGAGAGTACGGGGAGAGTACGGGGAGAGTACGGGAGAGTACGGAGAGAGTACGGGAGAGTGCGGGGAGAGTACGGGGAGGGTACGGGGAGAGTACGGGGAGAGTACGGGGAGAGTACGGGGAGAGTGCGCGGACAGTGCGGGCCGAGTACGGAGTGAGTACGGGGAGAGCACAGGGAGAGTACGGAGAGAGTACGGTGCGAGTAAGGGGAGAGTACGGGGAGAGTGTGCGGAGAGTACGGAGAGAGTGAAGGGAGAGTGCGCGGACAGTACGGGGAGAGTACGGGGAGAGTACGGGGAGATTACGGAGAGAGTACGGAGGGAGTACGGGGAGAGTACGGGGAGAGTGCAGGGAGAGTACGGGGAGAGTACGGGGAGAGTGCGCGGAGAGGACGGGGAGAGTACGGGGAGAGTGCGTGGAGAGTGCGGGGAGAGTGCGGGGAGATTGCGGGGAGAGGGCGGGGAGAGTATGGAGAGAGTACGGAGAGAGTGCAGAGGGAATATGGGGAGAGACTACGGACAGACTATGGACAGAGTACGGACAGAGTACGGAAAGCGTAAGGAGCGGGTACGGGATGAGTACGGGGAGTGTACGGAGAGATTACGGGGAGAGAACGGAGAGAGCATGGGGAGAGCACAGGGACAGTACGGAGAGAGCACGGGGAGAGTACGGAGAGAGTACGGAGAGAGCACGGGGAGAGCACGGGGAGAGTACAGAGAGAGCACGGGGAGAGTACGGAGAGAGTACGGGGAGAGTACGGGGAGACTACGGGGAGAGCACGGGGAGAGCACGGGGAGAGCACGGGGAGAGTACAGGGAGAGTTCGGGGAGAATACGGAGAGAGCACAGGGAGAGCACGGGGCGTGCACGGGGAAAGTACGGGGAGAGTACGGGGAGAGCATGAGGAGAGCACGGGGAGAGCACGGGGAGAGCACGAGGAGAGCACGGGAGAGTACGGGGAGAGTACGGAGAGAGTACGGGAGAGTACGGAGAGAGCACGGGGAGAGCACGGGGAGAGCACGGGGAGAGCACGGGGAGAGCACGAGGAGAGCACGGGAGAGTACGGGGAGAGTACAGAGAGAGTACGGGAGAGTATGGAGAGAGTACGGGAGAGTACGGAGAGAGCACGGGGAGAGCACGGGGAGAGCACGGGGAGAGCACGGGGAGAGCACGAGGAGAGCACGGGGAGAGTGCGGAGAGAGTGCGGAGAGTGTACGGGGAGAGTAGGGGGAGAGTACGGGGAGAGTACGGGAGAGTACGGGGAGAGTACGGGGAGAGTACGGGGAGAGTACGGGGAGAGTACGGAGAGAGTGCGGAGAGTGTACGGGGAGAGTACGGGGAGAGTACGGAGAGAGTACGGGAGAGTACGGGGAGAGTACGGAGAGAGTGCGGAGAGTGTACGGGGAGAGTAGGGGGAGAGTACGGGGAGAGTACGGGGAGAGTACGGGGAGAGTACGGAGAGAGTACGGGGAGAGTACGGGGAGAGTACGGGGAGAGCACGGGTAGAGCACGGAGAGAGCACGGGGAGAGCACGGGGAGAGCACGGGGAGGGTACGGGGAGAGTACGGGGAGAGTACGGGGAGAGTGCGGGGAGAGTACGGGGAGAGTACGGAGATAGTACAGGGAGAGTACGGGGAGAGTGCGGGGCGAGTACGGAGAGAGTACGGGGAGAGTGCGGAGAGAGTACGGGGAGAGTACGGGGAGAGTACGCGGAGAGTGCGCGGAGAGGACGGGGAGAGGACAGGGAGAGTGCGGGGCGAGTGCGGGGAGAGTGCGGTGAGAATGCGGGGAGAGTGCGGGGAGAGTGCGGGGGGGGATGGGGAGAGTGCAGGGAGAGTGCGGGGAGAGTACGGAGAGAGTACGGAGAGAGTATGGGGAGAGACTACGGACAGAGTACAGAGAGAGTACGGAAAGCGTAAGGAGCAGGTTCGGGATGGGTACGGGGAGAGTACGGAGAGATTACGGGGAGAGAACGGAGAGAGTAGCTGGAGTAGGGAGAGAGTACGGAGACAATACGGAGAGCGTACGGAGAGAGCACGGGGAGAGTACGGAGCGAGCACGGGGAGAGCACGGGGAGAGTACGGAGAGAGTACGGGGAGACTACGGAGAGAGTACGGGGAGAGTACGGGGAGAGTACAGAGAGAGCACGGGGAGAGTACGGAGAGAGTACGGGGAGACTACGGAGAGAGTACGGGGAGAGTACGGGGAGAGTACGGAGAGAGTACGGGGAGAGTACGGAGAGATTACGGGGAGAGCACGGGGAGAGTATTGAGAGAGTACGGGGAGAGTACGGAGAGAGCACGGGGAGAGTACGGGGAGAGTACAGAGAGAGTACGGAGGGAGTACAGGGAGAGTACGGGGAGAGTACGGGGAGAGCACGGGGAGAGTACGGAGAGAGTACGGGGAGAGTACGGAGAGAGCACAGGGAGAGCACGGGGAGAGTACGTAGAGAGTACGGGGAGAGTACGGAGGGAGTACGGGGAGAGTACGGGGAGAGTACGGGGAGAGTACGGGGAGAGTACGTAGAGAGTACGGGGAGAGTACGGAGAGAGCACGGGGAGAGCACGGGGAGAGTACGGAGAGAGTACGGGGAGAGTACAGAGAGAGTACGGAGGGAGTACAGGGAGAGTACGGGGAGAGTACGGGGAGAGTACAGAGAGAGTACGGAGGGAGTACAGGGAGAGCACGGGGAGAGTACGGAGAGAGTACGGGGAGAGTACAGAGAGAGTACGGAGGGAGTACAGGGAGAGTACGGGGAGAGTACGGGGAGAGCACGGGGAGAGTACGGAGAGAGTACGGGGAGAGTACGGAGAGAGCACAGGGAGAGCACGGGGAGAGTACGTAGAGAGTACGGGGAGAGTACGGAGGGAGTACGGGGAGAGTACGGGGAGAGTACGGGGAGAGTGCGGTGAGAGTGCGGGGAGAGGACGGGGAGAGGACGGGGAGAGTGCGGGGAGAGTGCGGGGAGAGTACGGAAAGAGTACGGAGAGAGTGCGGAGAGAGCATGGGGAGAGACTACGGACAGACTATGGATAGAGTACGGAGAGAGTACGGAGAGCATAAGGAGTGAGTACGGGATGAGTACGGGAAGAGTACGGAGAGAGTGCGGGGAGAGTTCGGGGAGATTACGGGGAGAGTACGGGGAGAGAACGGAGAGAGTAGGGTAGAGTAGGGAGAGAGTACGGAGACAATACGGAGAGCATACGGAGAGAGCACGGGGACGGAACAGAGAGAAGTACGGAGAGAGTACGGAGAGAGCACGGGGAGAGTACGGAGAGAGCACGGGGAGAGTACGGAGAGAGTGCAGGGTGAGTATGGAGAGAGTACGAATAAGTAAAGACAGAGCACAGGGAGAGTACGGGGAGTGTATGGGGAAGAGTAGGACTCAGCACCTACCCTGGTTATGCGTTACTACGATAACATAATTCTCCACAATGGCCTGAGGTGGTATCCAAACAAGCTGAGCATCTGCCGCAGTCACGTTCACAATCTGTACTTCAATTGGACGGTCCAAAGCTGGGAAAGATAGGAAAGATCACACACTCTATCATAATCATCATCATGACGCTCTCCATCATCATCATCATCACACTCTCCATCATCATCATCATCACACTCTCCATCATCACCATCACACTCTCCATCATCATCATCATCATCACAATCTCCATCATCATCATCATCATCACACTCTCCATCATCATCATCATCATCATCACACTCTCCATCATCATCATCATCACACTCTCCAACATCACCATCATCACACTCTCCATCATCATCATCACACTCTCCATCATCATCATCATCATCACACTCTCCAACATCACCATCACACTCTCCATCATCATCATCATCATCACACTCTCCATCATCATCATCATCATCACACCCTCCATCATCATCATCATCACACTCTCCATCTTCATTATCATCACACTCTCCAACATTATTATCATCATCACACTCTCCATCATCATCATCTTCATCACACTCTCCATCATCATCATCCTCACACTCTCCATCATCATCATCATCCTCACACTCTCCATCATCATCATCATCAAACTCTCAATCATCATCATCATCACACTCTTCATCATCATCATCACACTCTCCATCATCATCATCATCACACTCTCCATCATCATCATCATCACACTCTCAATCATCATCATCATCACACTCTCCATCATCATCATCATCACACTCTCCATCATCATCATCATCACACTCTCCATCATCATCATCATCACACTCTCCATCATTATCATCATCCTCACACTCTCCATCATCATCATCATCAAACTCTCCATCATCATCATCATCACACTCTCCATCATCATCATCATCACACTCTCCATCATCATCATCACAGTCTCCATCAACATCATCGTCACACTCTCCATCACCATCATCATCACACTCTCCATCATCATCATCATCACACTCTCCACCATCATCATCACACTCTCCATCATCATCATCATCATCACACTCTCCACCATCATCACACTCTCCATCATCATCATCATCACACTCTCCACCATCATCATCACACTCTCCATCATCATCATCACAGTCTCCAACACCATCATCATCACTCTCTCCATCATCATCATCATCACACTCTCCACCATCATCACACTCTCCATCATCATCATCATCACACTCTCCACCATCATCATCACACTCTCCACCATCATGATCACACTCTCCACCATCAACATCACACTCTCCATCATCATCATGATCACACTCTCCATCATCACCATCATCATCACAGTCTCCATCATCATCATCATCATCACAGTCTCCATCATCACCATCATCATCACAGTCTCTATCATCATCATCATCACACTCTCCATCATCACCATCATCATCACAATCTCCATCATCAACATCATCATCACAGTCTCCATCATCATCATCATCATCACACTCTCCATCATCATCATCATCACACTCTACATCAACATCATCATCATCATCACACACTCCATCATCATCATCATCACACTCTACATCATCATCATCATCAGAGTCTCCATCATCATCTTCATCATCACACTCTCCATCATCATTATCATCATCACACTCTCCATCATCATTATCATCATCACACTCTCCATCATCATCATTATCATCACACCCTCCATCATCATCATCACACTCTCCATCATCATCATCATCACACTCTCCATCATCATCATCATCACACACTCAATCATCATCATCATCACACTCTCCAGCATCATCATCATCACACTCTCCATCATCATCATCATCACACTCTCCATCATCATCATCACACTCTCCATCATCATGATCATCACAATCTCCATCATCACCATCACACTCTCCATCATCATCATCATCACACTCTCCACCATCATTATCATCATCACACTCTCCACCATCATCATCACACTCTCCATCATCATCATCATCATCACACTCTCCATCATCATCATCATCATCACACTCTCCATCATCATCATCATCATCACACTCTCCATCATCACACACTCCATCATCATCATCATCATCAGACTCTCCATCATCATCATCATCATCACACTCTCCATCATCATCATTATCATCACACTCTCCATCATCATCATCATCACACTTTCCATCATCATTATCATCATCACAATCTCCATCATCATCATCACACTCTCCATCATCATCATCACACTCTCCATCATCATCATCACACTCTCCATCATCTTCATCATCACACTCTCCATCATCATCATCATCACACTGTCCATCATCTTCATCATCACACTCTCCATCATCATCATCATCATCACACTCTCCAACATCATCATCATCACACTCTCCATCATCATCATCATCATCACACTCTACATCATCATCATCGTCACACTCTCCATCATCGTCATCATCATCACACTCTCCATCATCATCATCATCACACTCTCCATCACCATCATCATCACACTCTCCATCATCATCATCATCACACTCTCCACCATCATCATCACACTCTCCATCATCATCATCATCATCACACTCTCCACCATCATCACACTCTCCATCATCATCATCATCATCACACTCTCCACCATTATCATCACACTCTCCATCATCATCATCATCACAGTCTCCATCACCATCATCATCACTCTCTCCATCATCATCATCATCACACTCTCCATCATCATCATCATCACACTCTCCACCATCATCATCACACTCTCCATCATCATCATCATCGCACTCTCCATCATCAACATCATCATACTCTCCACCATCATCATCACACTCTCCACCATCATCATCACACTCTCCATCATCATCATCATCATCACACTCTCCACCATCATCATCACACTCTCCATCATCATCATCATCATCACACTCTCCACCATCATCATCACACTCTCCATCATCATCATCATCACACTCTCCACCATCATCATCACACTCTCCATCATCATCATCATCACACTCTCCACCATCATCATCACACTCTCCACCATCATTATCACACTCTCCACCATCAACATCACACTCTCCATCATCATCATCATCACACTCTCCATCATCAACATCACACTCTCCATCATCATCATCATCATCACACTCTCCATCATCACCATCATCATCACAGTCTCCATCATCATCACCACACTCTCCATCATCATCACCATCATCATCACAGTCTCCATCACCATCAACATCACACACTCCATCATCATCATCATTACACTCTCCACCATCCCCATCACACTCTCCATCATCATCATCACACCCTCCATCATCATCATCATCCTCACACTCTCCATCATCATCATCATCACACTCTCCATCATCATCATCATCACAGTCTCCATCACCATCATCATCACACTCTCCATCACCATCATCATCACACTCTCCATCATCATCATCACACTCTCCACCATCATCACACTCTCCATCATCATCATCATCATCACACTCTCCACCATCATCATCACACTCTCCATCATCATCATCATCACACTCTCCACCATCAACATCACACTCTCCACCATCATTATCACACTCTCCACCATCAACATCACACTCTCCATCATCATCATCACACTCTCCATCATCACCATCATCATCACAGTCTCCATCATCATCATCATCATCACAGTCTCCATCATCACCATCATCATCACAGTCTCTATCATCATCATCATCACACTCTCCATCATCACCATCATCATCACACTCTCCATCATCATCATCATCACACTCTACATCAACATCATCATCATCATCACACACTCCATCATCATCATCATCACACTCTACATCATCATCAGAGTCTCCATCATCATCTTCATCATCACACTCTCCATCATCATTATCATCATCACACTCTCCATCATCATTATCATCATCACACTCTCCATCATCATTATCATCATCACACTCTCCATCATCATTATCATCATCACACTCTCCATCATCATCATTATCATCACACTCTCCATCATCATCATCACACTCTCCATCATCATCATCACCACGCTCTCCATCATCATCATCATCACACACTCCATCATCATCATCATCACACTCTCCATCATCATCATCACACTCTCCATCATCATCATCATCACACTCTCCATCATCACCATCACACTCTCCATCATCATCATCATCACACTCTCCATCATCATTATCATCATCACACTCTCCATCATCATCATCATCATCACACTCTCCATCATCATCATCACACTCTCCATCATCATCATCATCACACTCTCCATCATCACCATCACACTCTCCATCATCATCATCATCACACTCTCCATCATCATCATCACCATCACACTCTCCATCATCATCATCATCACACTCTCCATCATCATCATCACACTCTCCATCATCATCATCACACTCTCCATCATCACCATCACACTCTCCATCATCATCATCATCACACTCTCCATCATCATCATCACACTCTCCATCATCATCATCATCACACTCTCCATCATCACCATCACACTCTCCATCATCATCATCATCACACTCTCCATCATCATCATCATCATCACACTCTCCATCATCTTCATCATCATCACACTCTCCATCATTATTATCATCATCACACTCTCCATCATCATCATCATCACACTCTCCATCATCATCACCATCATCACACACTCCATCATCATCATCATCATCAGACTCTCCATCATCATCATCATCATCACACTCTCCATCATCATCATTATCATCACACTCTCCATCATCATCATCATCACACTTTCCGTCATCATTATCATCATCACAATCTCCATCATCATCATCACACTCTCCATCATCATCATCATCACACTCTCCAACATCATCATCATCACACTCTCCAACATCATCATCATCACACTCTCCATCATCATCATCATCATCACACTCTACATCATCATCATCATCACACTCTCCATCATCATCATCATCCTCACACTCTCCATCATCATCATCATCACACTCTCCATCATCATCATCATCCTCACAATCTCCATCACCATCATCATCAAACTCTCCATCATCATCATCATCACATTCTTCATCATCATCATCACACTATCCATCATCATCATCATCATCACACTCTCCATCATCATCATCATCATCACACTCTCCATCATCATCACAGTCTCCATCATCATCATCACCCTCACACTCTCCATCATCATCATCATCACACTCTCCATCATCATCACCAGCCTCACACTCTCCATCATCATCATCATCACACTCTCCATCATCATCATCATCACACTCTCCATCATCATCATCATCACACTCTCCATCATCATCATCATCCTCACACTCTCCATCATCATCATCATCAAACTCTCCATCATCATCCTCACACTCTCCATCATCATCATCATCATACTCTCCATCATCATCATCACACTCTCCATCATCATCATCATCACACTCTCCATCATCATCATCATCACATTCTCCATCATCATCATCATCATCAAACTCTCCATCATCATCTTCATCATCACACTCTCCATCATCATCACACTCTCCATCATCATCATCACACACTCCATCATCTTCATCATCATCACACTCTCCATCATCATCACACTCTCCATCATCATCTTCATCATCACACTTTCCATCATCATTATCATCATCACACTCTCCATCATTATTATCATCATCACACTCTCCATCATTATTATCATCATCACACTCTCCATCATCATCATTATCATCACACTCTCCATCATCATCATCATCACACTTTCCATCATCATTATCATCATCACAATCTCCATCATCATCATCACACTCTCCATCATCATCATCATCACACTCTCCAACATCATCATCATCACACTCTCCATCATCATCATCATCATCACACTCTCCAACATCATCATCATCACACTCTCCATCATCATCATCATCATCACACTCTACATCATCATCATCATCACACTCTCCATCATCATCATCATCACACTCTCCAACATCATCATCATCACACTCTCCATCATCATCATCATTATCACACTCTCCATCATCATCATCATCACACTCTCCATCATCATCATCATCATCACACTCTCCAACATCATCATCATCACTCTCCATCATCATCATCATTATCACACTCTCCATCATCATCATCATCCTCACACTCTCCATCATCATCATCATCCTCACACTCTCCATCATCATCATCATCACACTCTCCATCATCATCATCATCCTCACAATCTCCATCACCATCATCATCAAACTCTCCATCATCATCATCATCACATTCTTCATCATCATCATCACACTATCCATCATCATCATCATCATCACACTCTCCATCATCATCATCATCACACTCTCCATCATCATCATCATCACACTCTCCATCATCATCATCATCACAGTCTCCATCATCATCATCATCCTCACACTCTCCATCATCATCATCATCACAATCTCCATCATCATCACCAGCCTCACACTCTCCATCATCATCATCATCACACTCTCCATCATCATCATCATCACACTCTCCATCATCATCATCATCACACTCTCCATCATCATCATCATCCTCACACTCTCCATCATCATCATCATCAAACTCTCCATCATCATCCTCACACTCTCCATCATCATCATCATCATACTCTCCATCATCATCATCACACTCTCCATCATCATCATCATCACACTCTCCACCATCATCATCACACTCTCCATCATCATCATCATCATCATCACACTCTCCACCATCATCACACTCTCCATCATCATCATCATCATCACGCTCTCCACCATCATCATCACACTCTCCACCATCATTATCACACTCTCCACCATCAACATCACACTCTCCATCATCATCATCATCATCACACTCTCCATCATCACCATCATCATCACAGTCTCTATCATCATCATCATCATCACACTCTCCATCATCACCATCATCATCACAGTCTCTTTCATCATCATCATCATCATCACAGTCTCCATCATCATCATCACACTCTCCATCATCACCATCATCATCACAGTCTCTATCATCATCATCATCATCATCACACTCTCCATCATCATTATCATCATCACACTCTCCATCATCATTATCATCATCACACTCTCCATCATCATCATCACACTCTCCATCATCATCATCATCACGCTCTCCATCATCATCATCATCATCACACTCTCCATCATCATCATCACACTCTCCATCATCATCATCATCACACTCTCCACCATCATCATCACACTCTCCATCATCATCATCATCATCACACTCTCCACCATCATCATCACACTCTCCATCATCATCATCATCATCACACTCTCCATCATCATCATCATCATCACACTCTCCATCATTATTATCATCATCACACTCTCCATCATCATCATCATCACACTCTCCACCATCATCATCACACTCTCCATCATCATCATCATCATCACACTCTCCACCATCATCATCACACTCTCCATCATCATCATCATCATCACACTCTCCATCATTATTATCATCATCACACTCTCCATCATCATCATCATCACACTCTCCATCATCATCACCATCATCACACACTCCATCATCATCATCATCATCAGACTCTCCATCATCATCGTCATCATCACACTCTCCATCATCATCATTATCATCACACTCTCCATCATCATCATCATCACACATTCCATCATCATGATCATCATCACAATCTCCATCATCATCATCACACTCTCCATCATCATCATCATCACACTCTCCAACATCATCATCATCACACTCTCCAACATCATCATCATCACACACTCCAACATCATCATCATCATACTCTCCAACATCATCATCATCACACTCTCCATCATCATCATCATCACACTCTCCAACATCATCATCATCACACTCTCCATCATCATCATCATTATCACACTCTCCATCATCATCATCATCCTCACACTCTCCATCATCATCATCATCACACTATCCATCATCATCACACTCTCCAACATCATCATCATCACACTCTCCATCATCATCATCATCCTCACACTCTCCATCATCATCATCATCACACTCTCCATCATCATCATCATCCTCACAATCTCCATCACCATCATCATCAAACTCTCCATCATCATCATCATCACATTCTTCATCATCATCATCACACTATCCATCATCATCATCATCATCACACTATCCATCATCATCATCATCATCACACTCTCCATCATCATCATCATCACACTCTCCATCATCATCACCAGCCTCACACTCTCCATCATCATCATCATCACGCTCTCCATCATCATCATCATCATCACACTCTCCATCATCATCATCATCACAGTCTCCATCATCATCATCATCCTCACACTCTCCATCATCATCATCATCACACTCTCCATCATCATCACCAGCCTCACACTCTCCATCATCATCAACACACTCTCCATCATCATCATCATCACACTCTCCATCATCATCATCATCACACTCTCCATCATCATCATCATCATCACACTCTCCATCATCATCATCATCACAGTCTCCATCATCATCATCATCCTCACACTCTCCATCATCATCATCATCACAGTCTCCATCATCATCATCATCCTCACACTCACCATCATCATCATCATCACACTCTCCATCATCATCACCAGCCTCACACTCTCCATCATCATCATCATCACAGTCTCCATCATCATCATCATCACACTCTCCATCATCATCATCATCACACTCTCCATCATCATCATCATCACACTCTCCATCATCATCAGCATCACACTCTCCATCATCATCATCATCACACTCTCCATCATCATCATCATCACACTCTCCATCATCATCATCATCACACTCTCCATCATCATCATCATCACACTCTCCATCATCATCATCATCACACTCTCCATCATCATTGTCATCATCACACTCTCCATCATCATCATTATCATCACACTCTCCATCATCATCATCATCACACTCTCCATCATCATTATCATCATCACACTCTCCATCATCATCAACACACTCTCCATCATCATCATCATCATCACACTCTCCAACATCATCATCATCACACTCTCCATCATCATCATCATCATCACACTCTACATCATCATCATCATCACACTCTCCATCATCATCATCATCATCACACTCTCCATCATCATCATCATCATCACACTCTACATCATCATCATCATCACACTCTCCATCATCATCATCATCATCACACTCTCCATCATCATCATCATCATCACACTCTCCATCATCATCATCATCATCACACTCTCCATCATCATCATCATCATCACACTCTCCATCACCATCATCATCACACTCTCCATCATCATCATCATCACACTCTCCACCATCATCATCACACTCTCCACCATCATCATCACACTCTCCATCATCATCATCATCCTCACACTCTCCACCATCATCACACTCTCCATCATCATCATCATCATCACACTCTCCACCATCATCATCACATTCTCCATCATCATCATCATCACAGTCTCCATCACCATCATCATCACACTCTCCATCATCATCATCATCACACTCTCCACCATCGTCATCACACTCTCCATCATCATCATCATCGCACTCTCCATCATCAACATCATCATACTCTCCACCATCATCATCACACTCTCCATCATCATCATCATCATCACACTCTCCATCATCATCATCACACTCTCCATCATCATCATCACACTCTCCATCATCATCATCATCACACTCTCCATCATCATTATCATCATCACACTCTCCATCATCATCATCATCACACTCTCCATCATCATCATCATCATCACACTCTCCACCATCATCATCACACTCTCCATCATCATCATCATCATCACACTCTCCATCATCATCATCATCATCACACTCTCCATCATTATTATCATCATCACACTCTCCATCATCATCATCATCACACTCTCCACGATCATCATCACACTCTCCATCATCATCATCATCATCACACTCTCCACCATCATCATCACACTCTCCATCATCATCATTATCATCACACTCTCCATCATCATCATCATCACACATTCCATCATCATTATCATCATCACAATCTCCATCATCATCATCACACTCTCCATCATCATCATCATCACACTCTCCAACATCATCATCATCACACTCTCCATCATCATCATCATCACACTCTCCAACATCATCATCATCACACTCTCCATCATCATCATCATCATCACACTCTCCAACATCATCATCATCACACTCTCCATCATCATCATCATTATCACACTCTCCATCATCATCATCATCCTCACACTCTCCATCATCATCATCATCACACTATCCATCATCATCACACTCTCCAACATCATCATCATCACACTCTCCATCATCATCATCATCCTCACACTCTCCATCATCATCATCATCACACTCTCCATCATCATCATCATCCTCACAATCTCCATCACCATCATCATCAAACTGTCCATCATCATCATCATCACATTCTTCATCATCATCATCACACTATCCATCATCATCATCATCATCACACACTCCATCATCATCATCATCACACTCTCCATCATCATCACCAGCCTCACACTCTCCATCATCATCATCATCACACTCTCCATCATCATCATCATCATCATACTCTCCATCATCATCATCATCACTGTCTCCATCATCATCATCATCCTCACACTCTCCATCATCATCATCATCACACTCTCCATCATCATCACCAGCCTCACACTCTCCATCATCATCAACACACTCTCCATCATCATCATCATCACACTCTCCATCATCATCATCATCACACTCTCCATCATCATCATCATCATCACACTCTCCATCATCATCATCATCACGGTCTCCATCATCATCATCACCCTCACACTCTCCATCATCATCATCATCACAGTCTCCATCATCATCATCATCCTCACACTCTCCATCATCATCATCATCACACTCTCCATCATCATCACCAGCCTCACACTCTCCATCATCATCATCATCACACTCTCCATCATCATCATCACACTCTCCATCATCATCATCATCACACTCTCCATCATCATCATCATCACACTCTCCATCATCATCATCATCACACTCTCCATCATCATCATCATCACACTCTCCATCATCATCATCATCACACTCTCCATCATCATTATCATCATCACACTCTCCATCATCATCATTATCATCACACTCTCCATCATCATCATCATCACACTCTCCATCATCATTATCATCATCACACTCTCCATCATCATCAACACACTCTCCATCATCATCATCATCATCACACTCTGCAACATCATCATCATCACACTCTCCATCATCATCATCATCATCACACTCTACATCATCATCATCATCACACTCTGCATCATCATCATCATCATCACACTCTCCATCATCATCATCATCATCACACTCTACATCATCATCATCATCACACTCTGCATCATCATCATCATCATCACACTCTCCATCATCATCATCATCATCACACTCTACATCATCATCATCATCACACTCTCCATCATCATCATCATCATCACACTCTCCATCATCATCATCACCATCACACTCTCCATCATCATCATCATCATCACGCTCTCCATCACCATCATCATCACACTCTCCATCATCATCATCATCACACTCTCCACCATCATCATCACACTCTCCATCATCATCATCATCCTCACACCCTCCACCATCATCACACTCTCCATCATCATCATCATCATCACACTCTCCACCATCATTATCACACTCTCCATCATCATCATCATCACAGTCTCCATCACCATCATCATCACACTCTCCATCATCATCATCATCACACTCTCCACCATCATCATCACACTCTCCATCATCCACATCATCATACTCTCCACCATCATCATCACACTCTCCATCATCATCATCATCATCACACTCTCCACCATCATCATCACACTCTCCATCATCATCATCATCACACTCTCCACCATCATCATCACACTCTCCATCATCATCATCATCACACTCTCCACCATCATCATCACACTCTCCACCATCATTATCAAACTCTCCACCATCAACATCACACTCTCCATCATCATCATCACACTCTCCATCATCACCATCATCATCACAGTCTCCATCACCATCAACATCACACACTCCATCATCATCATCATTACACTCTCCACCATCCCCATCACACTCTCCATCATCTTCATCATCATACTCTCCATCATCATCATCACACCCTCCATCATCATCATCATTACACTCTCCACCATCCCCATCACACTCTCCATCATCATCATCATCACACTCTCCATCATCATCATCATCACAGTCTCCATCACCATCATCATCACACTCTCCATCACCATCATCATCACACTCTGCATCATCATCATCATCACACTCTCCACCATCATCATCACACTCTCCATCATCATCATCATCATCACACTCTCCACCATCATCATCACACTCTCCATCATCATCATCACACTCTCCATCATCATCATCATCACACTCTCCATCATCATCATCATCACACTCTCCATCATCATCATCATCACAGTCTCCATCATCATCATCATCCTCACACTCTCCATCATCATCATCATCACACTCTCCATCATCATCATCATCACACTCTCCATCATCATCATCATCCTCACACTCTCCATCATCATCATCAGCAAACTCTCCATCATCATCCTCACACTCTCCATCATCATCATCATCATACTCTCCATCATCATCATCATCACACTCTCCATCATCATCATCATCACACTCTCCATCATCATCATCATCCTCACACTCTCCATCGTCATCACCAGCCTCACACTCTCCATCATCATCATCATCACACTCTCCATCATCATCATCATCACACTCTCCATCATCATCATCATCACACTCTCCATCATCATCATCATCCTCACACTCTCCATCATCATCATCATCAAACTCTCCATCATCATCCTCACACTCTCCATCATCATCATCATACTCTCCATCATCATCATCATCACACTCTCCATCATCATCATCATCACACTCTCCATCATCATCATCATCACACTCTCCATCATCATCATCATCCTCACACTCTCCATCATCATCATCATCAAACTCTCCATCATCATCCGCACACTCTCCATCATCATCATCACACTCTCCATCATCATCATCATCACATTCTCCATCATCATCATCATCACACTCTCCATCATCATCTTCATCATCACACTCTCCATCATCATCATCACACTCTCCATCATCATCATCACACACTCCATCATCTTCATCATCATCACACTCTCCATCATCATCACACTCTCCATCATCATCTTCATCATCACACTTTCCATCATCATTATCATCATCACACACTCCATCATTATTATCATCATCACACTCTCCATCATCATCATCATCATCATCACGCTCTCCATCATCATCATCATCCTCACACTCTCCATCATCATCACCAGCCTCACACTCTCCATCATCATCATCATCACACTCTCCATCATCATCATCATCACACTCTCCATCATCATCATCATCACACTCTCCATCATCATCATCATCCTCACACTCTCCATCATCATCATCATCAAACTCTCCATCATCATCCTCACACTCTCCATCATCATCATCATCATACTCTCCATCATCATCATCATCACACTCTCCATCATCATCATCATCACACTCTCCATCATCATCATCATCACACTCTACATCATCATCATCATCACACTCTCCATCATCATCATCATCACACTCTCCATCATCATCATCATCCTCACACTCTCCATCATCATCATCAACAAACTCTCCATCATCATCCTCACACTCTCCATCATCATCATCATCACACTCTCCATCATCATCATCATCACACTCTCCATCATCATCATCATCACACTCTCCATCATCATCTTCATCATCACACTCTCCATCATCATCATCACACTCTCCATCATCATCATCACACACTCCATCATCTTCATCATCATCACACTCTCCATCATCATCACACTCTCCATCATCATCTTCATCATCACACTTTCCATCATCATTATCATCATCACACTCTCCATCATTATTATCATCATCACACTCTCCATCATCATCATTATCATCACACTCTCCATCATCATCATCATCACGCTCTCCATCATCATCATTATCATCACACTCTCCATCATCATCATCATCACACTTTCCATCATCATTATCATCATCACAATCTCCATCATCATCATCACACTCTCCATCATCATCATCATCACACTCTCCAACATCATCATCATCACACTCTCCATCATCATCATCATCATCACACTCTCCAACATCATCATCATCACACTCTCCATCATCATCATCATCATCACACTCTACATCATCATCATCATCACACTCTCCATCATCATCATCATCATCACACTCTCCAACATCATCATCATCACACTTTCCATCATCATCATCATCACACTCTCCATCATCATCATCATCACACTCTCCATCATCATCATCATCATCACACTCTCCATCATCATCATCATTATCACACTCTCCATCATCATCATCATCCTCACACTCTCCATCATCATCATCATCACACTCTCCATCATCATCATCATCCTCACAATCTCCATCACCATCATCATCAAACTCTCCATCATCATCATCATCACACTATCCATCATCATCACACTCTCCATCATCATCATCATCACACTCTCCATCATCATCATCATCATCACACTCTCCATCATCATCATCATCACAGTCTCCATCATCATCATCATCCTCACACTCTCCATCATCATCATCATCACACTCTCCATCATCATCACCAGCCTCACACTCTCCATCATCATCATCACACTCTCCATCATCATCCTCACACTCTCCATCATCATCATCATCATACTCTCCATCATCATCATCACACTCTCCGTCATCATCATCATCACACTCTCCATCATCATCATCATCACACTCTCCATCATCATCATCATCATCACACTCTCCATCATCATCTTCATCATCACACTCTCCATCATCATCATCACACTCTCCATCATCATCATCACACACTCCATCATCTTCATCATCATCACACTCTCCATCATCATCACACTCTCCATCATCATCATCATCACACTCTCCATCATTATTATCATCATCACACTCTCCATCATCATCATTATCATCACACTCTCCATCATCATCATCATCACGCTCTCCATCATCATCATTATCATCACACTCTCCATCATCATCATCATCACACTTTCCATCATCATTATCATCATCACAATCTCCATCATCATCATCACACTCTCCATCATCATCATCATCACACTCTCCAACATCATCATCATCACACTCTCCATCATCATCATCATCATCACACTCTACATCATCATCATCATCACACTTTCCATCATCATCATCATCATCACACTCTCCAACGTCATCATCATCACACTCTCCATCATCATCATCATCCTCACACTCTCCATCATCATCACACTCTCCATCATCATCATCATCTTCACACTCTACATCATCATCATCATCACACTCTCCATCATCATCATCATCATCACACTCTCCAACATCATCATCATCACACTCTCCATCATCATCATCATTATCACACTCTCCATCATCATCATCATTCTCACACTCTCCATCATCATCATCATCACGCTCTCCATCATCATCATCATCATCACACACTCCATCATCATCATCATCACACTCTCCATCATCATCATCACACTCTCCATCATCATCATCACACTCTCCATCATCATCACACTCTCCATCATCATCATCATCACACTCTCCATCATCATCATCATCACAGTCTCCATCATCATCATCATCCTCACACTCTCCATCATCATCATCACACTCTCCATCATCATCATCATCACACTCTCCATCATCATCATCATCACACTCTCCATCATCATCATCATCCTCACACTCTCCATCATCATCATCAGCAAACTCTCCATCATCATCCTCACACTCTCCATCATCATCATCATCATACTCTCCATCATCATCATCATCACACTCTCCATCATCATCATCATCACACTCTCCATCATCATCATCATCCTCACACTCTCCATCATCATCACCAGCCTCACACTCTCCATCATCATCATCATCACACTCTCCATCATCATCATCATCACACTCTCCATCATCATCATCATCACACTCTCCATCATCATCATCATCCTCACACTCTCCATCATCATCATCATCAAACTCTCCATCATCATCCTCACACTCTCCATCATCATCATCATACTCTCCATCATCATCATCATCACACTCTCCATCATCATCATCACACTCTCCATCATCATCATCATCACACTCTCCATCATCATCATCATCCTCACACTCTCCATCATCATCATCATCAAACTCTCCATCATCATCCGCACACTCTCCATCATCATCATCATCACACTCTCCATCATCATCATCATCACACTCTCCATCATCATCATCATCACACTCTCCATCATCATCTTCATCATCACACTCTCCATCATCATCATCACACTCTCCATCATCATCATCACACACTCCATCATCTTCATCATCATCACACTCTCCATCATCATCACACTCTCCATCATCATCTTCATCATCACACTTTCCATCATCATTATCATCATCACACTCTCCATCATTATTATCATCATCACACTCTCCATCATCATCATCATCATCATCACGCTCTCCATCATCATCATCATCCTCACACTCTCCATCATCATCAACAGCCTCACACTCTCCATCATCATCATCATCACACTCTCCATCATCATCATCATCACACTCTCCATCATCATCATCATCACACTCTCCATCATCATCATCATCCTCACACTCTCTATCATCATCATCATCAAACTCTCCATCATCATCCTCACACTCTCCATCATCATCATCATCATACTCTCCATCATCATCATCATCACACTCTCCATCATCATCATCATCACACTCTCCATCATCATCATCATCACACTCTACATCATCATCATCATCACACTCTCCATCATCATCATCATCACACTCTCCATCATCATCATCATCCTCACACTCTCCATCATCATCATCATCAAACTCTCCATCATCATCCTCACACTCTCCATCATCATCATCATCACACTCTCCATCATCATCATCATCACACTCTCCATCATCATCATCATCACACTCTCCATCATCATCATCACACACTCCATCATCTTCATCATCATCACACTCTCCATCATCATCACACTCTCCATCATCATCTTCATCATCACACTTTCCATCATCATTATCATCATCACACTCTCCATCATTATTATCATCATCACACTCTCCATCATCATCATTATCATCACACTCTCCATCATCATCATCATCACGCTCTCCATCATCATCATTATCATCACACTCTCCATCATCATCATCATCACACTTTCCATCATCATTATCATCATCACACTCTCCATCATTATTATCATCATCACACTCTCCATCATCATCATTATCATCACACTCTCCAACATCATCATCATCACACTCTCCATCATCATCATCATCATCACACTCTCCAACATCATCATCATCACACTCTCCATCATCATCATCATCATCACACTCTACATCATCATCATCATCACACTCTCCATCATCATCATCATCACACTCTCCAACATCATCATCATCACACTTTCCATCATCATCATCATCACACTCTCCATCATCATCATCATCACACTCTCCAACATCATCATCATCATCACACTCTCCATCATCATCATCATTATCACACTCTCCATCATCATCATCATCCTCACACTCTCCATCATCATCATCATCACACTCTCCATCATCATCATCATCCTCACAATCTCCATCACCATCATCATCAAACTCTCCATCATCATCATCATCACACGATCCATCATCATCATCATCATCACACTCTCCATCATCATCATCATCACACTCTCCATCATCATCATCATCATCACACTCTCCATCATCATCATCATCACAGTCTCCATCATCATCATCATCCTCACACTCTCCATCATCATCATCATCACACTCTCCATCATCATCACCAGCCTCACACTCTCCATCATCATCATCACACGCTCCATCATCATCCTCACACTCTCCATCATCATCATCATCATACTCTCCATCATCATCATCACACTCTCCATCATCATCATCATCACACTCTCCATCATCATCATCATCATCACACTCTCCATCATCATCATCATCATCACACTCTCCATCATCATCTTCATCATCACACTCTCCATCATCATCATCACACTCTCCATCATCATCATCACACACTCCATCATCTTCATCATCATCACACTCTCCATCATCATCACACTCTCCATCATCATCTTCATCATCACACTCTCCATCATTATTATCATCATCACACTCTCCATCATCATCATTATCATCACACTCTCCATCATCATCATCATCATGCTCTCCATCATCATCATTATCATCACACTCTCCATCATCATCATCATCACACTTTCCATCATCATTATCATCATCACAATCTCCATCATCATCATCACACTCTCCATCATCATCATCATCACACTCTCCAACATCATCATCATCACACTCTCCATCATCATCATCATCATCACACTCTCCAACATCATCATCATCACACTCTCCATCATCATCATCATCATCACACTCTACATCATCATCATCATCACACTCTCCATCATCATCATCATCATCACACTCTCCAACATCATCATCATTACACTCTCCATCATCATCATCATTATCACACTCTCCATCATCATCATCATCTTCACACTCTCCATCATCATCATCATCACACTCTCCATCATCATCATCATCATCACACTCTCCATCATCATCATCATCATCACACTCTCCAACATCATCATCATCACACTCTCCATCATCATCATCATTATCACACTCTCCATCATCATCATCATCCTCGCACTCTCCATCATCATCATCATCACGCTCTCCATCATCATCATCATCATCACACACTCCATCATCATCATCATCACACGCTCCATCATCATCATCATCACACACTCCATCATCATCATCATCACACTCTCCAGCAACATCATCATCACACGCTCCATCATTATTATGATCATCACACTCTCCATCATCATCATTATCATCACACTCTCCATCATCATCATCACGCTCTCCATCATCATCATCATCATCATCATCACACACTCCATCATCATCATCATCACACTCTCCAGCAACATCATCATCACACGCTCCATCACCATCATCATCATCACACTCTCCATCATCATCATCACACTCTCCATCATCATCATCATCATCACACTCTCCATCATCATCATCACACTCTCCATCATCATCATCATCACACTATCCATCATCATTATCATCACACTCTCCATCATCATCATCATCACACTCTCCATCATCATCATCATCACACTCTCCATCATCATCATCACACTCTCCAGCATCATCTTCATCATCACACTCTCCATCATCATCATCACACTCTCCATCATCATCATCATCATCACACTCTCCAGCATCATCTTCATCATCACACTCTCCATCATCATCATCACACTCTCCATCATCATCATCATCACACTCTCCGTCATTATCATCATCACACTCTCCATCATCATCATCATCATCACACTCTCCATCATCATCACCATCACACTTTCCATCATCATTATCATCATCACACTCTCCATCATCATTATCATCATCACACTCTCCATCATCATTATCATCATCACACTCTCCATCATCATTATCATCATCACACTCTCCATCATCATCATCACACTCTCCATCATCATCATCATCATCACACACTCCATCATCATCATCATCACACTCTCCATCATCATCATCATCACACTCTCCATCATCATTATCATCATCAAACTCTCCATCATCATCTTCATCATCACACTCTCCATCATTATTATCATCATCACACTCTCCATCATTATTATCATCATCACACTCTCCATCATCATCATCACACTCTCCATCATCATCATCACACTCTCCATCATCTTCATCATCATCACACACTCCATCTTCATCATCACACTCTCCATCATCATCATCACGCTCTCCATCATCATCATCATCATCACACACTCCATCATCATCATCACACTCTGCATCATCATCATCATCATCACACTCTCCATCTTCATTATCATCACACTCTCCATCATTATTATCATCATCACACTCTCCATCATCATCATCTTCATCACAATCTCCATCATCATCATCATCAGACTCTCCATCATCATCATCATCACACTCTCGATCATCATTATTATCATCACACTCTCCATCATCATCATCATCACACTCTCCATCATCTTCATCATCACACTCTCCATCATCATCATCACACTCTCCATCATCATCATAATCATACTTTCCATCATCATCACACATTACATCATCTTCATCATCACACTCTCCATCATCATCATCATCACACTCTCCATGATCATTATCATCATCACACTCTCCATCATCATCATCATCCTCACACTCTCCATCATCATCATCATCAAACTCTCAATCATCATCATCAAACTCTTCATCATCATCATCACACTCTCCATCATCATCATGATCATCACACTCTCCATCATCATCATCATCACACTCTCCATCATCATCATCATCACACTCTCAATCATCATCATCATCATCACACTCTCCATCATCATCATCATCACACTCTCCATCATCATCATCATCACACTCTCCATCATCATCATCACACTCTCCATCATCATCATCATCATCACACTCTCCATCATCATCATCATCATCACACTCTCCATCTTCATTATCATCACACTCTCGATCATTATTATCATCATCACACTCTCCATCATCATCATCTTCATCACAATCTCCATCATCATCATCATCAGACTCTCCATCATCATCATCATCACACTCTCGATCATCATTATTATCATCACACTCTCCATCATCATCATCATCACACTCTCCATCATCTTCATCATCACACTCTCCATCATCATCATCACACTCTCCATCATCATCATAATCACACTTTCCATCATCATCACACATTACATCATCTTCATCATCACACTCTCCATCATCATCATCATCACACTCTCCATGATCATTATCATCATCACACTCTCCATCATCATCATCATCCTCACACTCTCCATCATCATCATCATCAAACTCTCAATCATCATCATCAAACTCTTCATCATCATCATCACACTCTCCATCATCATCATGATCATCACACTCTCCATCATCATCATCATCACACTCTCCATCATCATCATCATCACACTCTCAATCATCATCATCATCATCACACTCTCCATCATCATCATCATCACACTCTCCATCATCATCATCATCACACTCTCCATCATCATCATCACACTCTCCATCATCATCATCATCATCACACTCTCCATCATCATCATCATCACACTCTCCATCATCATCATCACACTCTCCATCATCATCATCACACTCTCCATCATCATCATCATCACACTCTCCATCATCATTATCATCACACTCTCCATCATCATCATCATCACACTCTCCATCATCATCATCATCACACTCTCCAGCATCATCTTCATCATCACACTCTCCATCATCATCATCACACTCTCCATCATCATCATCATCATCACACTCTCCAGCATCATCTTCATCATCACACTCTCCATCATCATCATCATCACTCTCCGTCATCATCATGATCACACTCTCCGTCATTATCATCATCACACTCTCCATCATCATCATCACCATCACACTTTCCATCATCATTATCATCATCACACTCTCCATCATCATTATCATCATCACACTCTCCATCATCATTATCATCATCACCCTCTCCATAATCATCAACACACTCTCCATCATCATCATTATCATCACACTCTCCATCATCATCATCATCATCACACTCTCCATCATCATCATCACACTCTCCAACATCATCATCATCATCACACATTCCATCATCATCATCATCACACTCTCCAGCATCATCATCATCACACTCTCCATCATCATCATAATCATCACACTCTCCATCATCATCATCATCATCACACTCTCCATCATCATTATCATCATCACACTCTCCATCATTATTATCATCATCACACTCTCCATCATCATCATCACACTCTCCATCATCATCATCACACTCTCCATCATCATCATCATCATCACACTCTCCATCATCATTATCATCATCACACTCTCCATCATCATCATCATCATCACACCCTCCATCATCATCATCATCACACTCTCCATCTTCATTAACATCACACTCTCCATCATTATTATCATCATCACACTCTCCATCATCATCATCATCATCAGACTCTCCATCATCATCATCATCATCACACTCTCCATCATCATCATCATCACACTCTCCATCATCATTATTATCATCACACTCTCCATCATCATCATCATCAGACTCTCCATCATCATCATCATCATCACACTCTCCATCATTATCATCATCACACTCTCCATCATCATCATCATCACACTCTCCATCTTCATTATCATCACACTCTCCATCATTATTATCATCATCACACTCTCCATCATCATCATCTTCATCACACTCTCCATCATCATCATCAGACTCTCCATCATCATCATCATCATCACACTCTCCATCATCATCATCACACTCTCCATCATCATCATCATCATCATCACACTCTCCATCATCTTCATCATCACACTCTCCATCATCATCATCACACTCTCCATCATCATCATAATCACACTTTCCATCATCATCATCACACACTACATCATCTTCATCATCACACTCTCCATCATCATCATCATCACACTCTCCATGATCATTATCATCATCACATGTTCCATCACCATCATCATCATCACACTCTCCATCATCATCATCACACTCTCCATCATCATCATCATCATCACACTCTCCATCATCATCATCACACTCTCCATCATCATCACACTCTCCATCATCATCATCATCACACTCTCCATCATCATCATCATCACACTCTCCATCATCATCATCACACTCTCCAGCATCATCTTCATCATCACACTCTCCATCATCATCATCACACTCTCCATCATCATCATCATCATCACACTCTCCATCATCATCATCATCACACTCTCCGTCATCATCATCATCACTCTCCGTCATTATCATCATCACACTCTCCATCATCATCATCATCATCACACTCTCCAGAATCATCTTCATCATCACTCTCTCCATCATCATCACCATCACACTTTCCATCATCATTATCATCATCACACTCTCCATCATCATTATCATCATCACACTCTCCATCATCATTATCATCATCACACTCTCCATCATCATCATCACACTCTCCATCATCATCATTATCATCACACTCTCCATCATCATCATCATCATCACACTCTCCATCATCATCATCACACTCTCCAGCATCATCTTCATCATCACACTCTCCATCATCATCATCACACTCTCCATCATCATCATCATCATCACACTCTCCATCATCATCATCATCACACTCTCCGTCATCATCATCATCACTCTCCGTCATTATCATCATCACACTCTCCATCATCATTATCATCATCACACTCTCCATCATCATTATCATCATCACACTCTCCATCATCATCATCACACTCTCCATCATCATCATTATCATCACACTCTCCATCATCATCATCATCATCACACTCTCCATCATCATCATCACGCTCTCCATCATCATCATCACGCTCTCCATCATCATCATCATCATCACACACTCCATCATCATCATACTCTCCAGCATCATCATCATCACACTCTCCATCATCATCATCATCATCACACTCTCCATCATCATTATCATCATCAAACTCTCCATCATCATCTTCATCATCACACTCTCCATCATCATTATCATCATCACACTCTCCATCATTATTATCATCATCACACTCTCCATCATCATCATCACACTCTCCATCATCATCATCACACTCTCCATCATCATCATCACACTCTCCATCATCATCATCATCACAATCTCCATCATCACCATCATACTCTCCATCAACATCATCATCACACTCTCCATCATCATTATTATCATCATCACACTCTCCATCATCATCATCACACTCTCCATCATCTTCATCATCATCACACACTCCATCTTCATCATCACACTCTCCATCATCATCATCATCATCACACTCTCCAGCATCATCATCATCACACTCTCCAGCATCATCATCATCACACTCTCCATCATCATCATCATCACACTCTGCATCATCATCATCATCACAATCTCCATCATCATTATCATCATCACACTCTCCATCATCATCATCATCATCACACTCTCCATCATCATCATCATCATCACACTCTCCATCATCATCATCATCAAACTCTCCATCTTCATTATCATCACACTCTCCATCATTATTATCATCATCACACTCTCCATCATCATCATCTTCATCACACTCTCCATCATCATCATCATCAGACTCTCCATCATCATCATCATCATCACACTCTCCATCATCATCATCATCACACTCTCCATCATCTTCATCATCACAATCTCCATCATCACCATCATACTCTCCATCAACATCATCATCACACTCTCCATCATCATCATCATCATCACGCTCTCCATCATCATCATCATCATCACACACTCCATCATCATCATCATCACACTCTCCAGCATCATCATCATCACACTCTCCATCATCATCATCACACTCTGCATCATCATCATCATCACAATCTCCATCATCATTATCATCATCATACTCTCCATCATCATTATCATCATCACACTCTCCATCATCATCATCATCATCACACTCTCCATCTTCATTATCATCACACTCTCCATCATTATTACCATCATCACACTCTCCATCATTATTATCTTCATCACACTCTCCATCATCATCATCTTCAGACTCTCCATCATCATCATCACACTCTCCATCATCATCATAATCACACTTTCCATCATCATCATCACACATTACATCATCTTCATCATCACACTCTCCATCATCATCATCATCACACTCTCCATGATCATTATCATCATCACACTCTCCATCATCATCATCATCCTCACACTCTCCATCATCATCATCATCCTCACACTCTCCATCATCATCATCATCAAACTCTCAATCATCATCATCATCACACTCTTCATCATCATCATCACACTCTCCATCATCATCATGATCATCACACTCTCCATCATCATCATCATCACACTCTCCATCATCATCATCATCACACTCTCAATCATCATCATCATCATCACACTCTCCATCATCATCATCATCATCACACTCTCCATCATCATCATCATCACACTCTCCATCATCATCATCATCACACTCTCCATCATCATCATCATCATCACACTCTCCATCATCATCATCATCACACTCTCCATCATCATAATCACACTCTCCATCATCATCATCACACTCTCCATCAACATCATCATCACACTCTCCATCATCATTATCATCACACTCCCCATCATCATCATCATCACACTCTCCATCATCATCATCATCACACTCTCCAGCATCATCTTCATCATCACACTCTCCATCATCATCATCACACTCTCCATCATCATCATCATCATCACACTCTCCAGCATCATCTTCATCATCACACTCTCCATCATCATCATCATCACTCTCCGTCATCATCATGATCGCACTCTCCGTCATTATCATCATCACACTCTCCATCATCATCATCACCATCACACTTTCCATCATCATTATCATCATCACACTCTCCATCATCATTATCATCATCACACTCTCCATCATCATTATCATCATCACACTCTCCATCATCATCATCACACTCTCCATCATCATCATTATCATCACACTCTCCATCATCATCATCATCATCACACTCTCCATCATCATCATCACGCTCTCCATCATCATCATCATCATCACACTCTCCATCATCATCATCATCATCACACTCTCCATCATCATCATCACGCTCTCCATCATCATCATAATCACACTTTCCATCATCATCATCACACACTACATCATCTTCATCATCACACTCTCCATCATCATCATCATCACACTCTCCATCATCATTATCATCATCAGACTCTCCATCATCATCATCATCATCACACTCTCCATCATCATCATCATCACACTCTCTATCATCATCAGACTCTCCATCATCATCATCATCATCACACTCTCCATCATTATCATCATCACACTCTCCATCATCATCATCATCATCACACCCTCCATCATCATCATCATCACACTCTCCATCTTCATTATCATCACACTCTCCAACATTATTATCATCATCACACTCTCCATCATCATCATCTTCATCACACTCTCCATCATCATCATCCTCACACTCTCCATCATCATCATCATCCTCACACTCTCCATCATCATCATCATCAAACTCTCAATCATCATCATCATCACACTCTTCATCATCATCATCACACTCTCCATCATCATCATCATCACACTCTCCATCATCATCATCATCACACTCTCAATCATCATCATCATCACACTCTCCATCATCATCATCATCACACTCTCCATCATCATCATCATCACACTCTCCGTCATCATCATCATCACACTCTCCGTCATTATCATCATCACACTCTCCATCATCATCATCATCATCACACTCTCCAGAATCATCTTCATCATCACTCTCTCCATCATCATCACCATCACACTTTCCATCATCATTATCATCATCACACTCTCCATCATCATTATCATCATCACACTCTCCATCATCATTATCATCATCACACTCTCCATCATCATCATCACACTCTCCATCATCATCATTATCATCACACTCTCCATCATCATCATCATCATCACACTCTCCATCATCATCATCACGCTCTCCATCATCATCATCACGCTCTCCATCATCATCATCATCATCACACACTCCATCATCATCATCATCATACTCTCCAGCATCATCATCATCACACTCTCCATCATCATCATCATCATCACACTCTCCATCATCATTATCATCATCAAACTCTCCATCATCATCTTCATCATCACACTCTCCATCATCATTATCATCATCACACTCTCCATCATTATTATCACACTCTCCATCATCATCATCACACTCTCCATCATCATCATCACACTCTCCATCATCATCATCATCACAATCTCCATCATCACCATCATACTCTCCATCAACATCATCATCACACTCTCCATCATCATTATTATCATCATCACACTCTCCATCATCATCATCACACTCTCCATCATCTTCATCATCATCACACACTCCATCTTCATCATCACACTCTCCATCATCATCATCATCATCACACTCTCCAGCATCATCATCATCACACTCTCCAGCATCATCATCATCACACTCTCCATCATCATCATCATCACACTCTGCATCATCATCATCATCACAATCTCCATCATCATTATCATCATCACACTCTCCATCATCATCATCATCATCACACTCTCCATCATCATCATCATCATCACACTCTCCATCATCATCATCATCAAACTCTCCATCTTCATTATCATCACACTCTCCATCATTATTATCATCATCACACTCTCCATCATCATCATCTTCATCACACTCTCCATCATCATCATCATCAGACTCTCCATCATCATCATCATCATCACACTCTCCATCATCATCATCACACACTCGATCATCATTATTATCATCACACTCTCCATCATCATCATCATCACACTCTCCATCATCTTCATCATCACAATCTCCATCATCACCATCATACTCTCCATCAACATCATCATCACACTCTCCATCATCATCATCATCATCACGCTCTCCATCATCATCATCATCATCACACACTCCATCATCATCATCATCACACTCTCCAGCATCATCATCATCACACTCTCCATCATCATCATCACACTCTGCATCATCATCATCATCACAATCTCCATCATCATTATCATCATCATACTCTCCATCATCATTATCATCATCACACTCTCCATCATCATCATCATCATCACACTCTCCATCTTCATTATCATCACACTCTCCATCATTATTACCATCATCACACTCTCCATCATTATTATCTTCATCACACTCTCCATCATCATCATCTTCAGACTCTCCATCATCATCATCACACTCTCCATCATCATCATAATCACACTTTCCATCATCATCATCACACATTACATCATCTTCATCATCACACTCTCCATCATCATCATCATCACACTCTCCATGATCATTATCATCATCACACTCTCCATCATCATCATCATCCTCACACTCTCCATCATCATCATCATCCTCACACTCTCCATCATCATCATCATCAAACTCTTAATCATCATCATCATCACACTCTTCATCATCATCATCACACTCTCCATCATCATCATGATCATCACACTCTCCATCATCATCATCATCACACTCTCCATCATCATCATCATCACACTCTCAATCATCATCATCATCATCACACTCTCCATCATCATCATCATCACACTCTCCATCATCATCATCATCACACTCTCCATCATCATCATCATCACACTCTCCATCATCATCATCATCATCACACTCTCCATCATCATCATCATCACACTCTCCATCATCATAATCACACTCTCCATCATCATCATCACACTCTCCATCAACATCATCATCACACTCTCCATCATCATTATCATCACACTCCCCATCATCATCATCATCACACTCTCCATCATCATCATCATCACACTCTCCAGCATCATCTTCATCATCACACTCTCCATCATCATCATCACACTCTCCATCATCATCATCATCATCACACTCTCCAGCATCATCTTCATCATCACACTCTCCATCATCATCATCATCACTCTCCGTCATCATCATGATCGCACTCTCCGTCATTATCATCATCACACTCTCCATCATCATCATCACCATCACACTTTCCATCATCATTATCATCATCACACTCTCCATCATCATTATCATCATCACACTCTCCATCATCATTATCATCATCACACTCTCCATCATCATCATCACACTCTCCATCATCATCATTATCATCACACTCTCCATCATCATCATCATCATCACACTCTCCATCATCATCATCACGCTCTCCATCATCATCATCATCATCACACTCTCCATCATCATCATCATCATCACACTCTCCATCATCATCATCACACTCTCCATCATCATCATAATCACACTTTCCATCATCATCATCACACACTACATCATCTTCATCATCACACTCTCCATCATCATCATCATCACACTCTCCATCATCATTATCATCATCAGACTCTCCATCATCATCATCATCATCACACTCTCCATCATCATCATCATCACACTCTCCATCATCATTATCATCATCAGACTCTCCATCATCATCATCATCATCACACTCTCCATCATTATCATCATCACACTCTCCATCATCATCATCATCATCACACCCTCCATCATCATCATCATCAAACTCTCCATCTTCATTATCATCACACTCTCCAACATTATTATCATCATCACACTCTCCATCATCATCATCTTCATCACACTCTCCATCATCATCATCCTCACACTCTCCATCATCATCATCATCCTCACACTCTCCATCATCATCATCATCAAACTCTCCATCATCATCATCATCACACTCTCCATCATCATCATCATCACACTCTCCATCATCATCATCATCACACTCTCCATCATCATCATCATCACACTCTCCATCATTATCATCATCCTCACACTCTCCATCATCATCATCATCAAACTCTCCATCATCATCATCATCACACTCTCCATCATCATCATCATCACACTCTCCATCATCATCATCACACTCTCCATCATCATCATCACACTCTCCATCATCATCTTCATCATCACACTCTCCATCATCACCATCATCACACTCTCCATCATCATCTTCATCATCACACTCTCCATCATCATCATCATCACACTCTCCATCATCATCTTCATCATCACACTCTCCATCATCATCATCATCACACTCTTCATCATCTTCATCATCACACTCTCCATCATCTTCATCATCATCACACTCTCCATCATCATCTCCATCATCACACTCTCCATCATCATCATCACACTCTCCATCATCATCATCACACTCTCCATCATCATCATCATCATCACACTCTCCATCATCATCTTCATCATCACACTCTCCATCATCATCATCATCATCACACTCTCCATCATCATCTTCATCATCACACTCTCCATCATCATCATCACACTCTCCATCATCTTCATCATCACACTCTCCATCATCATCATCATCAAACTCTCCATCATCATCATCATCATACTCTCCATCATCATCATCACACTCTCCATCATCATCACACTCTCCATCATCATCTTCATCATCACACTCTCCATCATCATCATCATCACACTCTCCAGCATCATCTTCATCATCACACTCTCCATCATCTTCATCATCATCACACTCTCCATCATCATCTTCATCATCACACTCTCCATCATCATCATCACACTCTCCATCACCATCATCATCATCACACCCTCCATCATCATCATCATCACACTCTCCATCATCATCATCATCACACTCACCACCATCATCATCATCACACTCACCATCATCATCATCATCACACTCTCCATCATCATCATCATCACACACTCCATCATCATCATCACACTGTCCATCATCATCAACATCACACTCTCCATCATCATCATCATCACAATCTCCATCATCATCATCATCACACTCTCCATCATCATCATCATCACACTCTTCATCATCATCATCACACGCTCCATCATCATCATCATCACACTCTCCATCATCATCATCATCACACTCTCCATCATCATCATCATCATCACACTCACCACCATCATCATCATCACACTCACCATCATCATCGTCACACTCTCCATCATCATCATCATCACAATCTCCATCATCTTCAGCATCACACTCTCCATCATCATCACACTCTCCATCATCTCACTCTCCATCATCATCATCACACTCTCCATCATTATCATCATCACTCTCTCCATCATCATCATCACACACTCCATCATCATCATCATCACACTCTCCATCATCATCATCATCATCACACTCTCCATCATCATCATCACCATCACACTCTCCATCATCATCAACATCACACTCTCCATCATCATCATCAGCATCACACTCACCATCATCATCATCATCACACTCTCCATCATCATCATCATCACACTCTACCTCATCATCATCATCACACTCTCCATCATCATCATCATCACACTCTCCATCATCATCATCATCACACTCTCCATCATTATCATCATCACACCTTCCATCATCATCATCATCACACTCTTCATCATCATCATCATCACACTCTCAATCATCATCATCATCACACTCTCAATCATCATCATCATCATCACACTCTCAATCATCATCATCATCATCACACTCTCCATCATCATCATCATCACACTCTCCATCATCATCATCATCACACTCTCCATCATCATCATCATCACACTCTCCATCATCATCATCATCAACACACTCTCCATCATCATCATCACACTCTCCATTATTATTATCATCATCACACTCTCCATCATCATCATTATCATCACACTCTCCATCATCACACTCTCCATCATCATCATCATCACACTCTCCATCATCATCATCATCATCACACTCTCCATCATCATCATCACACTCTCCATCATTATTATCATCATCACACTCTCCATCATCATCATCATCACACTCTCCATCATCATCATCATCACACTCTCCATCATCATCATCATCACACTCTCCATCATCATCATCATCATCACACTCTCCATCATCATCATCACACTCTCCATCATTATTATCATCATCACACTCTCCATCATCATCATTATCATCACACTCTCCATCATCATCATCATCACGCTCTCCATCATCATCATCATCATCACACACTCCATCATCATCATCATCACACTCTCCAGCAACATCATCACACGCTCCATCATCATCATCATCATCACACTCTCCATCATCATCATCACACTCTCCATCATCATCACACTCTCCATCATCATCATCATCATCACACTCTCCAGCATCATCATCATCATCACACTCTCCATCATCATCATCATGATCACACTCTCCAGCATCATCTTCATCATCACACTCTCCATCATCATCATCATCACACTCTCCATCATCATCATCACACTCTCCATCACCATCATCATCATCACACCCTCCATCATCATCATCATCACACTCTCCATCATCATCATCATCACACTCACCACCATCATCATCATCACACTCACCATCATCATCATCATCATCACACTCTCCATCATCATCATCACACTCTCCATCACCATCATCATCATCACACCCTCCATCATCATCATCATCACACTCTCCATCATCATCATCATCATCACACTCACCACCATCATCATCATCACACTCACCACCATCATCATCATCACACTCACCATCATCATCATCATCACACTGTCCATCATCATCAACATCACACTCTCCATCATCATCATCATCACAATCTCCATCATCATCATCATCACACTCTCCATCATCATCATCATCACACTCTTCATCATCATCATCACACTCTCCATCATCATCATCATCACACTCTCCATCATCATCATCATCACACTCTCCATCATCATCATCATCATCACACTCACCACCATCATCATCATCACACTCACCATCATCATCATCACACTCTCCATCATCATCATCATCACAATCTCCATCATCATCATCATCACACTCACCACCATCATCATCATCACACTCACCATCATCAACATCACACTCTCCATCATCATCATCATCACAATCTCCATCATCATCATCATCACACTCTCCATCATCATCATCATCACACTCTTCATCATCATCATCACACTCTCCATCATCATCATCATCACACTCTCCATCATCTTCAGCATCACACTCTCCATCATCATCATCATCACACTCTCCATCAGCTCACTCTCCATCATCATCATCATCATCACACTCTCCATCATTATCATCATCACTCTCTCCATCATCATCATCACACTCTCCATCATCATCATCATCACACTCTCCATCATCATCATCATCACACTCTCCATCAACATCACCATCATCACACTCTCCATCATCATCATCATCATCACACTCTCCATCATCATCATCACCATCACACTCTCCATCATCATCAACATCACACTCTCCTTCATCATCATCATCATCACACTCACCATCATCATCATCATCATCACACTCTCCATCATCATCATCATCACACTCTACCTCATCATCATCATCACACTCTCCATCATCATCATCATCACACTCTCCATCATCATCATCATCACACTCTCCATCATTATCATCATCACACCTTCCATCATCATCATCATCACACTCTTCATCATCATCATCACACTCTCCATCATCATCATCATCACACTCTCCATCATCATCATCATCACACTCTCCATCATCATCATCATCACACTCTCCATCAACATCACCATCATCACACTCTCCATCATCATCATCATCATCACACTCTCCATCATCATCATCACCATCACACTCTCCATCATCATCAACATCACACTCTCCTTCATCATCATCATCATCACACTCACCATCATCATCATCATCACACTCTCCATCATCATCATCATCACACTCTACCTCATCATCATCATCACACTCTCCATCATCATCATCATCACACTCTCCATCATCATCATCATCACACTCTCCATCATTATCATCATCACACCTTCCATCATCATCATCATCACACTCTTCATCATCATCATCACACTCTCCATCATCATCATCATCACACTCACCACCATCATCATCATCACACTCACCACCATCATAGTGGTTAGCACTGCTGCCTCACAGCGCCAGGGACCCGGGTTTGAATCCGGCCTCGGGTGACTGTCTGTGTGGAGTTTGCACATTCTCCCCATGATTGCGTGGGATCCTCCGGGTGCTCCGGTCTCCTCCCACAGTCCAAAGATGTGCGGGTTAGGTTGATTGGCAATGATAAATTGACCTTTAGTGTTAGGGGGATTAAATACGTGGGGTTACGGGGATAGGGTGGGATATGTGTTGGTGTAGGGGTTACGGGGATCGGGTGGGATATGTCTCGGTACAGGCTCGATGGGATGAAATGGCCTCTATCTGCACTGTGGGGTTTCTGTGATTCTGTGATCATCATCATCACACTCACCATCATCATCATCATCACACTCTCCATCATCTTCATCATCACACTCTCCATCATCATCATCATCACAATCTCCATCATCATCATCATCACACTCTCCATCAACATCACCATCATCACACTCTCCATCATCATCATCATCATCACACTCTCCATTATAATCATCATCAAACTCTCCATCATCATCATCATCACACTCTCCATCATCATCATCATCACACTCTCCATCAACATCACCATCATCTCTCTCTCCATCATCATCATCATCATCACACTCTCCATTATAATCATCATCAAACTCTCCATCATCATCATCATCACACTCTCCATCATCATGATCATCACACTCTCCATCATCATCATCATCACACTCTCCATCATCATCATCATCACAATCTCCATCATCATCATCATCATCACACTCTCCATCATAATCATCATCACACTCTCCATCATCATCATCATCACACTCTCCATCATCATCATCATCACACTCTCCATCATCATCATCATCACACTCCATCATCATCATCATCACACTCTCCATCATCATCATCATCACACTCTCCATCAACATCACCATCATCACAGTCTCCATCATCATCATCATCACACTCTCCATCATCATCATCATCACACTCTCCATCATCATCATCATCACACTCTCCATCATCATCATCATCACACTCTCCATCATCATCATCATCATCACACACTCCATCATAATCATCATCAAACTCTCCATCATCATCATCACACTCTCCATCATCATCATCATCACACTCTCCATCATCATCATCATCATCACACTCTCCATCATCATCATCATCACACTCTCCATCATCATCAACATCACACTCTCCATCATCATCATCATCACACTCTCCATCATCATCATCATCACACTCTCCATCCTCATCATCATCACACTCTCCCTCATCATCATCATCACACTCTCCATCATCATCATCATCACACCCTCCATCATCATCATCATCACACTCTCCATCATTATCATCATCACACCTTCCATCATCATCATCATCACACTCTCCATCATCATCATCACGCTCTCCATCATCATCATCATCATCACACACTCCATCATCATCATCATCACTCTCTCCAGCATCATCATCATCACACTCTCCATCATCATCATCATCACAATCTCCATCATCATCATCATCACACTCTCCATCAACATCACCATCATCACACTCTCCATCATCATCATCATCATCACACTCTCCATCATAATCATCATCAAATTCTCCATCATCATCATCATCACACTCTCCATCATCATCATCATCACACTCTCCATCAACATCACCATCATCTCTCTCTCCATCATCATCATCATCATCACACTCTCCATTATAATCATCATCAAACTCTCCATCATCATCATCATCACACTCTCCATCATCATGATCATCACACTCTCCATCATCATCATCATCACACTCTCCATCATCATCATCATCACACTCTCCATCATCATCATCATCACACTCCATCATCATCATCATCACACTCTCCATCATCATCATCATCACACTCTCCATCATCATCATCATCACACTCTCCATCAACATCATCATCACACTCTCCATCATCATCATCATCACACTCCATCATCATCATCATCACACTCTCCATCATCATCATCATCACACTCTCCATCAACATCACCATCATCACACTCTCCATCATCATCATCATCACACTCTCCATCATCATCATCATCACACTCTCCATCATCATCATCATCACACTCTCCATCATCATCATCATCATCACACTCTCCATCATAATCATCATCAAACTCTCCATCATCATCATCATCATCACACTCTCCATCATCATCATCATCATCACACTCTCCATCATCATCATCATCATCATCACACTCTCCATCATCATCATCATCACACTCTCCATCATCATCATCATCACACTCTCCATCATCATCATCATCACACTCTCCATCATCATCATCATCACACTCTCCATCATCATCATCATCACACTCTCCATCCTCATCATCATCACACTCTCCCTCATCATCATCATCACACTCTCCATCATCATCATCGTCACACCCTCCATCATCATCATCATCACACTCTCCATCATTATCATCATCACACCTTCCATCATCATCATCATCACACTCTCCATCACCATCATCATCAGACTCACCACCACCATTATCATCACACTCACCACCATCATAGTGGTTAGCACTGTTGCCTCACAGCGCCAGGGACCCGGGTTCGAATCCGGCCTCGGGTGACTATCTGTGTGGAGTTTGCACATTCTCCCCGTGATTGTGTGGGATCCTGCGGGTGCTCCGGTTTCCTCCCACAGTCCAAAGATGTGCGGGTTCGGTTGATTGGCAATGATAAATTGACCCTTAGTGTTAGGGGGATTAAATACGTGGGGTTACGGGGATAGGGTGGGATATGTGTTGGTGTAGGGGTACGGGGATCGGGTGGGATATGTGTCGGTGCAGGCTCGATGGGCTGAAATGGCCTCTATCTGCACTGTGGGGTTTCTGTGATTCTGTGATCATCATCATCACACTCACCATCATCATCATCATCACACTCTCCATCATCTTCATCATCACACTCTCCATCATCATCATCACAATCTCCATCTTCATCATCATCAGACCCTCCATCATCTTCATCATCACACTCTCCATCATCTTCATCATCACACTCTCCATCATCATCATCATCACACTCTCCATCATCTTCATCATCATCACACTCTCCATCATAATCATCATCAAACTCTCCATCATCATGATCAAACTCTCCATCATCATCATCATCACATTCTCCATCATCATCATCACACTCTCCATCATCATCATCATCACACTCTCCATCATCATCATCACACTCTCCATCATCATCATCATCATCACACTCTCCATCATAATCATCATCATCACACTCTCCATCATCATCATCACACTCTCCATCTTCATTATCATCACACTCTCCATCATTATTATCATCATCACACTCTCCATCATCATCATCTTCATCACACTCTCCATCATCATCATCATCACACTCTCCATCATCTTCATCATCACACTTTCCATCATCATCATCACACTCTCCATCATCATGATAATCACACTTTCCATCATCATCATCACACACTACATCATCTTCATCATCACACTCTCCATCATCATCATCATCACACTCTCCATGATCATTATCATCATCACACTCTCCATCATCATCATCATCCTCACACTCTCCATCATCATCATCATCAAACTCTCAATCATCATCATCATCACACTCTTCATCATCATCACACTCTCCATCATCATCATGATCATCACTCTCTCCATCAACATCATCATCACACTCTCCATCATCATCATCATCACACTCTCAATCATCATCATCATCATCACACTCTCCATCATCATCATCATCACACTCTCCATCATCATCATCATCACACTCTCCATCATCATCATCACACTCTCCATCATCATCATCATCATCACACTCTCCATCATCATCACACTCTCCATCATTATTATCATCATCACACTCTCCATCATCATCATTATCATCACACTCTCCATCATCATCATCATCACGCTCTCCATCATCATCATCATCATCACACACTCCATCATCATCATCACACTCTCCAGCAACATCATCATCACACGCTCCATCATCATCATCATCATCACACTCTCCATCATCATCATCACACTCTCCATCATCATCATCACACTCTCCATCATCATCATCACACTCTCCATCATCATCATCATCACACTCTCCATCATCATTATCATCACACTCTCCATCATCATCATCATCACACTCTCCATCATCATCATCACACTCTCCAGCATCATCTTCATCATCACACTCTCCATCATCATCATCACACTATCCATCATCATCATCATCATCACACTCTCCAGCATCATCTTCATCATCACACTCTCCATCATCATCATCACACTCTCCGTCATCATCATCATCACACTCTCCGTCATTATCATCATCACACTCTCCATCATCATCATCATCATCACACTCTCCAGCATCATCTTCATCATCACACTCTCCATCATCATCACCATCACACTTTCCATCATCATTATCATCATCACACTCTCCATCATCATTATCATCATCACACTCTCCATCATCATCATTATCATCACACTCTCCATCATCATCATCATCATCACACTCTCCATCATCATCATCATCATCACACTCTCCATCATCATTATCATCATCAAATTCTCCATCATCATCTTCATCATCACACTCTCCATCATCATTATCATCATCACACTCTCCATCATTATTTTCATCATCACACTCTCCATCATCATCATCACACTTTCCATCATCATCATCACACTCTCCATCATCATGATAATCACACTTTCCATCATCATCATCACACACTACATCATCATCATCATCACACTCTCCATCATCATCATCATCACACTCTCCATCATCATCATCATCATCACACTCTCCATCATAATCATCATCAAACTCTCCATCATCATCATCATCATCACACTCCATCATCATCATCATCATCACACTCTCCATCATCATCATCATCATCATCACACTCTCCATCATCATCATCATCACACTCTCCATCATCATCATCATCACACTCTCCATCATCATCATCATCACACTCTCCATCATCATCATCATCACACTCTCCATCCTCATCATCATCACACTCTCCCTCATCATCATCATCACACTCTCCATCATCATCATCGTCACACCCTCCATCATCATCATCATCACACTCTCCATCATTATCATCATCACACCTTCCATCATCATCATCATCACACTCTCCATCACCATCATCATCAGACTCACCACCACCATTATCATCACACTCACCACCATCATAGTGGTTAGCACTGTTGCCTCACAGCGCCAGGGACCCGGGTTCGAATCCGGCCTCGGGTGACTATCTGTGTGGAGTTTGCACATTCTCCCCGTGATTGTGTGGGATCCTGCGGGTGCTCCGGTTTCCTCCCACAGTCCAAAGATGTGCGGGTTAGGTTGATTGGCAATGATAAATTGACCCTTAGTGTTAGGGGGATTAAATACGTGGGGTTACGGGGATAGGGTGGGATATGTGTTGGTGTAGGGGTACGGGGATCGGGTGGGATATGTGTCGGTGCAGGCTCGATGGGCTGAAATGGCCTCTATCTGCACTGTGGGGTTTCTGTGATTCTGTGATCATCATCATCACACTCACCATCATCATCATCATCACACTCTCCATCATCTTCATCATCACACTCTCCATCATCATCATCACAATCTCCATCATCATCATCACACTTTCCATCATCATCTTCATCATCACACTCTCCATCATCATCATCATCACACTCTCCATCATCATCTTCATCATCACACTCTCCATCATCATTATCATCATCACACTCTCCATCATCATCATCATCATCACACTCTCCATCTTCATTATCATCACACTCTCCATCATTATTATCATCATCACACTCTCCATCATCATCATCTTCATCACACTCTCCATCATCATCATCATCAGACTCTCCATCATCATCATCATCATCACACTCTCCATCATCATCATCATCACACTCTCCATCATCATTATTATCATCACACTCTCCATCATCATCATCATCACACTCTCCATCATCTTCATCATCACACTCTCCATCATCATCATAATCACACTTTCCATCATCATCATCACACACTACATCATCTTCATCATCACACTCTCCATCATCATCATCATCACACTCTCCATGATCATTATCATCATCACACTCTCCATCATCATCATCATCCTCACACTCTCCATCATCATCATCATCCTCACACTCTCCATCATCATCATCAAACTCTCCATCATCATCACACTCTTCATCATCATCATCACACACTCCATCATCATCATGATCATCACACTCTCCATCATCATCATCATCACACTCTCCATCATCATCATCACACGCTCCATCATCATCATCATCACACTCTCCATCATCATCATCATCACACTCTCCATCATCATCATCATCATCACACTCTCCATCATCATTATCACACTCTCCATCATTATCATCATCCTCACACTCTCCATCATCATCATCATCAAACTCTCCATCATCATCACACTCTCCATCATCATCTTCATCATCACACTCTCCATCATCTTCATCATCACAATCTCCATCATCATCATCACACTCTCAATCATCATCATCATCACACTCTCCATGATCATCATCATCATCACACTCTCCATCATCATCATCATCACACTCTCCATCATCATCATCATCATCACACTCTCCATCATCATCATCATCACACTCTCCATCATTATCATCATCCTCACACTCTCCATCATCATCATCATCAAACTCTCCATCATCATCATCATCACACTCTCCATCATCATCTTCATCATCACACTCTCCGTCATCATCATCATCACAATCTCCATCATCACCATCACACTCTCCATCAACATCATCATCACACTCTCCATCATCATTATCATCATCACACTCTCCATCATCATCATCATCACACTCTCCATCATCATCATCACACTCTCCATCATCTTCATCATCATCACACACTCCATCTTCATCATCACACTCTCCATCATCATCATCACGCTCTCCATCATCATCATCATCATCATCACACACTCCATCATCATCATCATCACTCTCTCCAGCATCATCATCATCACACTCTCCATCATCATCATCACACTCTGCATCATCATCATCATCACAATCTCCATCATCATTATCATCATCACACTCTCCATCATCATCATCATCATCACACTCTCCATCATCATTATCATCATCACACTCTCCATCATCATCATCATCATCACACTCTCCATCATCATCATCATCACACTCTCCATCTTCATTATCATCACACTCTCCATCATTATTATCATCATCACACTCTCCATCATCATCTTCATCACACTCTCCATCATCATCATCATCATCACACTCTCCATCATCATCATCATCACACTCTCCATCATCATTATTATCATCACACTCTCCATCATCATCATCACACTCTCCATCATCTTCATCATCAAACTCTCCATCATCATCATCACACTCTCCATCATCATCATAATCACACTTTCCATCATCATCATCATCATCACTCTCCATCATCATCATCATCACACTCTCCATCATCATCATCATCACACTCTCCATCATCATCATCATCACACTCTCCATCATCATCATCATCACACTCTCAATCATCATCATCATCATCACTCTCCATCATCATCATCATCACACTCTCCATCATCATCATCATCACACTCTCCATCATCATCATCATCATCACACTCTCCATCATCATCATCATCACACTCTCCATCATCATCATCACACTCTCCATCATCATCATCATCATCACACTCTCCATCATCATCACACTCTCCATCATCATCATCATCACACTCTCCATCATCATTATCATCACACTCTCCATCATCATCATCATCACACTCTCCATCATCATCATCATCACACTCTCCATCATTATCATCATCCTCACACTCTCCATCATCATCATCATCAAACTCTCCATCATCATCATCATCACACTCTCCATCATCATCTTCATCATCACACTCTCCATCATCTTCATCATCACAATCTCCATCATCATCATCACACTCTCCATCATCATCATCACACTTTCCATCATCATCTTCATCATCACACTCTCCATCATCATCATCATCACACTCTCCATCATCATCTTCATCATCACACTCTCCATCATCTTCATCATCATCACACTCTCCATCATCATCATCATCATCACACTCTCCATCATCATCATCATCATCACACTCTCCATCATCATCATCATCATCACACTCTCCATCATCATCATCATCATCACACTCTCCATCATCATCATCATCATCACACTCTCCATCATCATCTTCATCATCACACTCTCCATCATCATCATCATCATCACAATCTACATCATCTTCATCATCATCACACTCTCCATCATCATCTTCATCATCACACTCTCCATCATCATCATCACACTCTCCATCATCATCATCACACTCTCCATCATCATCATCATCATCACACTCTCCATCATCATCTTCATCATCACACTCTCCATCATCATCATCATCATCACACTCTCCATCATCATCATCATCATCACACTCTCCATCATCTTCATCATCACACTCTCCATCATCATCATCATCAAACTCTCCATCATCATCATCATCACACTCTCCATCATCACCATCATAACACTCTCCATCATCATCTTCATCATCACACTCTCCATCATCATCATCATCACACTCTCCATCATCATCTTCATCATCACACTCTCCATCATCTTCATCATCATCACACTCTCCATCATCATCTTCATCATCACACTCTCCATCATCATCATCACACTCTCCATCACCATCATCATCATCACACCCTCCATCATCATCATCATCACACTCTCCATCATCATCATCATCACACTCACCACCATCATCATCATCACACTCTCCATCATCATCATCATCACACTCTCCATCATCATCATCACACACTCCATCATCATCATCATCACACTCACCACCATCATCATCTTCACACTCTTCATCATCATCATCACACTCTCCATCATCATCATCATCACACTCTCCATCATCATCATCATCACACTCTCCATCATCATCATCATCATCACACTCACCACAATCATCATCATCACACTCACCATCATCATCATCACACTCTCCATCATCATCATCATCACAATCTCCATCATCTTCAGCATCACACTCTCCATCTTCATCATCATCACACTCTCCATCATCTCACTCTCCATCATCATCATCACACTCTCCATCATTATCATCATCACTCTCTCCATCATCATCATCACACTCTCCATCATCATCATCATCACACTCTCCATCATCATCATCATCACACTCTCCATCAACATCACCATCATCACACTCTCCATCATCATCATCAACATCACACTCTCCATCATCATCATCATCATCACACTCTCCATCATCATCAACATCACACTCTCCACCATCATCATCATCATCACGCTCACCATCATCATCATCATCACACTCTCCATCATCATCATCATCACACTCTCCATCATCATCATCATCATCACACTCTCCATCATCATCATCATCACACTCTCCATCATTATCATCATCACACCTTCCATCATCATCATCATCACACTCTTCATCATCATCATCACACTCTCCAGCATCATCATCACACTCACCACCATCATCGTGGTTAGCACTGCTGCCTCACAGCGCCAGGGACCCGGGTTCGAATCCGGCCTCGGGTGACTGTCTGTGTGGAGTTGGCACATTCTCCCCGTGATTGCGTGGGATCCTCCGGGTGCTCCGGTTTCCTCCCACAGTCCAAAGATGTGCGGGTTAGGTTGATTGGCAATGATAAATTGACCTTTAGTGTTAGGGGGATTAAATACGTGGGGTTACGGGGATAGGGTGGGATATGTGTTGGTGTCGGGGTTACGGGGATCGGGTGGGATATGTCTCGGTACAGGCTCAATGGGATGAAATGGCCTCTATCTGCACTGTGGGGTTTCTGTGATTCTGTGATCATCATCATCACACTCACCATCATAATCATCATCACACACTCCATCATCTTCATCATCAAACTCTCCATCATCATCATCATCACAATCTCCATCTTCATCCTCATCAGACCCTCCATCATCATCATCATCACACTCTCCATCATCTTCTTCATCACACTCTCCATCATCATCATCATCACACTCTCCATCATCATCATCATCACACTCTCCATCATCTTCATCATCACACTCTCCATCATCATCATCATCACAATCTCCATCTTCATCATCATCAGACCCTCCATCATCATCATCATCACACTCTCCATCATCTTCTTCATCACACTCTCCATCATCATCATCATCACAATCTCCATCATCATCATCATCACACTCTCCATCAACATCACCATCATCACACTCTCCATCATCATCATCATCATCACACTCTCCATCATCATCATCATCCTCACACTCTCCATCATAATCATCATCAAACTCTCCATCATCATCATCATCACACTCTCCATCATCATCATCATCACACTCTCCATCATCATCATCATCACACTCTCCATCATCATCATCACACTCTCCATCATCATCATCATCACACTCTCCATCATAATCATCATCAAACTCTCCATCTTCATCATCATCACACTCTCCATCATCATCATCATCACACTCTCCATCATCTTCATCATCACACTCTCCATCATCATCATCATCACACTCTTCATCATCTTCATCATCACACTCTCCATCATCTTCATCATCATCACAATCTACATCATCTTCATCATCATCACACTCTCCATCATCATCTTCATCATCACACTCTCCATCATCATCATCACACTCTCCATCATCATCATCACACTCTCCATCATCATCATCATCATCACACTCTCCATCATCATCTTCATCATCACACTCTCCATCATCATCATCATCATCACACTCTCCATCATCATCATCATCATCACACTCTCCATCATCTTCATCATCACACTCTCCATCATCATCATCATCAAACTCTCCATCATCATCATCATCACACTCTCCATCATCATCATCACACTCTCCATCATCACCATCATCACACTCTCCATCATCATCTTCATCATCACACTCTCCATCATCATCATCATCACACTCTCCATCATCATCTTCATCATCACACTCTCCATCATCTTCATCATCATCACACTCTCCATCATCATCTTCATCACACTCTCCATCATCTTCATCATCACACTCTCCATCATCATCATCATCACAATCTCCATCTTCATCATCATCAGACCCTCCATCATCATCATCATCACACTCTCCATCATCATCATCATCATCACACTCTCCATCATCATCATCATCCTCACACTCTCCATCATAATCATCATCAAACTCTCCATCATCATCATCATCACACTCTCCATCATCATCATCATCACACTCTCCATCATCATCATCATCACACTCTCCATCATCATCATCACACTCTCCATCATCATCATCATCACACTCTCCATCATAATCATCATCAAACTCTCCATCTTCATCATCATCACACTCTCCATCATCATCATCATCATCACACTCTCCATCATCATCAGCATCACACTCTCCATCATCATCATCACACTCTCCATCATCATCATCATCACAGTCTCCATCATCATCATCATCACACTCTCCATCATCATCATCATCACACTCTCCATCAACATCACCATCATCTCTCTCTCCATCATCATCATCATCATCACACTCTCCATTATAATCATCATCAAACTCTGCATCATCATCATCATCACACTCTCCATCATCATGATCATCACACTCTCCATCATCATGATCATCACACTCTCCATCATCATCATCATCACAATCTCCATCATCATCATCATCATCACACACTCCATTATAATCATCATCAAACTCTCCATCATCATCATCATCACACTCTCCATCATCATCTTCATCATCACACTCTCCATCATCATCATCATCACACTCTTCATCATCTTCATCTTCACACTCTCCATCATCTTCATCATCACAATCTACATCATCTTCATCATCATCACACTCTCCATCATCATCTTCATCATCACACTCTCCATCATCATCATCACACTCTCCATCATCATCATCACACTCTCCATCATCATCATCATCATCACACTCTCCATCATCATCTTCATCATCACACTCTCCATCATCATCATCATCATCACACTCTCCATCATCATCATCATCATCACACTCTCCATCATCTTCATCATCACACTCTCCATCATCATCATCATCAAACTCTCCATCATCATCATCATCACACTCTCCATCATCATCATCACACTCTCCATCATCACCATCATCACACTCTCCATCATCATCTTCATCATCACACTCTCCATCATCTTCATCATCATCACACTCTACATCATCATCTTCATCATCACACTCTCCATCATCATCATCACACTCTCCATCACCATCATCATCATGACACCCTCCATCATCATCATCATCACACTCTCCATCATCATCATCATCACACTCACCACCATCATCATCATCACACTCTCCATCATCATCATCATTACACACTCCATCATCATCATCATCATCACACTCTCCATCATCATCATCATCACACACTCCATCATCATCATCATCACACTCACCACCATCATCATCTTCACACTGTCCATCATCATCAACATCACACTCTCCATCATCATCATCATCACAATCTCCATCATCATCATCATCACACTCTTCATCATCATCATCACACTCTCCATCATCATCATCATCACACTCACCATCATCATCATCATCACACTCTCCATCATCATCATCATTATCACACTCACCACAATCATCATCATCACACTCACCATCATCATCATCACACTCTCCATCATCATCATCATCATCACAATCTCCATCATCTTCAGCATCACACTCTCCATCTTCATCATCATCACACTCTCCATCATCTCACTCTCCATCATCATCATCATCACACTCTCCATCATTATCATCATCACTCTCTCCATCATCATCATCACACTCTCCATCATCATCATCATCACACTCTCCATCATCATCATCATCACACTCTCCATCAACATCACCATCATCACACTCTCCATCATCATCATCATCATCACACTCTCCATCATCATCATCACCATCACACTCTCCATTATCATCAACATCACACTCTCCATCATCATCATCATCATCACACTCACCATCATCATCATCATCACACTCTCCATCATCATCATCATCACACTCTCCATCATCATCATCATCACACTCTCCATCATCATCATCATCACACTCTCCATCATTATCATCATCACACCTTCCAACATCATCATCATCACACTCTCCATCATCATCATCACACTCACCACCATCATCGTGGTTAGCACTGCTGCCTCACAGCGCTAGGGACCCGGGTTCGAATCCGGCCTCGGGTGACTGTCTGTGTGGAGTTTGCACATTCTCCCCGTGATTGCGTGGGATCCTCCGGGTGCTCCGGTTTCCTCCCACAGTCCAAAGATGTGCGGGTTAGGTTGATTGGCAATGATAAATTGACCTTTAGTGTTAGGGGGATTAAATACGTGGGGTTACGGGGATAGGGTGGGATATGTGTTGGTGTAGGGGTTACGGGGATCGGGTGGGATATGTCTCGGTACAGGCTCGATGGGATGAAATGGCCTCTATCTGCACTGTGGGGTTTCTGTGATTCTGTGATCATCATCATCACACTCACCATCATAATCATCATCACACACTGCATCATCTTCATCATCACACTCTCCATCATCATCATCATCACAATCTCCATCTTCATCCTCATCAGACCCTCCATCATCATCATCATCACACTCTCCATCATCTTCTTCATCACACTCTCCATCATCATCATCATCACACTCTCCATCATCATCATCATCACACTGTCCATCATCATCATCATCACACTCTCCATCATCATCATCATCACACTCTCCATCATCATCATCATCACACTCTCCATCATCATCATCATCACACTCTCCATCATCATCATCATCATCACACTCTCCATCATAATCATCATCAAACTCCATCATCATCATCATCACACTCTCCATCATCATCATCACACTCTCCATCATAATCATCACCAAACTCTCCATCATCATCATCATCACACTCTCCATCAACATCACCATCATCACACTCTCCATCATCATCATCATCATCACACTCTCCATCATCATCATCATCACACTCTCCATCATCATCATCATCACACACTCCTCCATCATCATCATCATCACACTCTCCATCATCATCATCATCACACTCTCCATCAACATCACCATCATCAAACTCTCCATCATCGTCATCATCACACTCTCCACCATCATCATCATCACACTCTCCATCATCATCATCATCACAATCTCCATCTTCATCATCATCAGAACCTCCATCATCATCATCATCACACTCTCCATCATCATCATCATCACACTCTCCATCGTCATCATCATCACACTCTCCATCTTCATCATCATCACACTCTCCATCATCATCATCATCACACCTTCCATCATCATCATCATCACACTCTTCATCATCATCATCACACTCTCCATCATCATCATCATCACACTCTCCATCATCATCATCATCACACTCTCCATCATTATCATCATCACACCTTCCATCATCATCATCATCACACTCTTCATCATCATCATCACACTCTCCATCATCATCATCATCATCACACTCTCCACCACCATCATCATCACACTCACCACCATCATCATCATCACACTCACCACCATCATAGTGGTTAGCACTGTTGCCTCACAGTGCCAGGGACCCGGGTTCGAATCCGGCCTCGGGTGACTATCCGTGTGGAGTTTGCACGTTCTCCCCGTGATTGTGTGGGATCCTGCGGGTGTTCCGGTTTCCTCCCACTGTCCAAAGATGTGCGGGTTAGGTTGATTGGCAATGATAAATTGACCGTTAGTGTTAGGGGGATTAAATACGTGGGGTTACGGGGATAGGGTGGGATATGTGTTGGTGTAGGGGTTACGGGGATCGGGTGGGATATGTGTCGGTGCAGGCTCGATGGGCTGAAATGGCCTCTATCTGCACTGTGGGGTTTCTGCGATTCTGTGATCATCATCATCACACTCACCATCATCATCATCATCACACTCTCCATCATCTTCATCATCACACTCTCCATCATCATCATCACAATCTCCATCTTCATCATCATCAGACCCTCCATCATCTTCATCATCACACTCTCCATCATCTTCATCATCACACTGTCCATCATCATCATCATCACACTCTCCATCATCATCATCACACTCTCCATCATCATCATCATCACTCTCTCCATCAACATCACCATCATCACACTCTCCATCATAATCATCATCAAACTCTCCATCATCATCATCATCAAACTTTCCATCATCATCATCATCACATTCTCCATCATCATCATCATCACACTCTCCATCATCATCATCATCACACTCTCCATCATCATCATCATCACACTCTCCATCATCATCATCATCATCACACTCTCCATCATAATCATCATCATCACACTCTCCATCACTCTCTCCATCATCATCATCATCACAATCTCCATCATCATCATCATCACACTCTCCATCAACATCACCATCATCACACTCTCCATCATCATCATCATCATCACAATCTCCATCATCATCATCATCACACTCTCCATCATCATCATAATCACACTCTCCATCATCATCATCATCACACTCTCCATCATCATCATCATCACACTCTCCATCATCATCATCATCACACTCTCCATCATCATCATCATCACACTCTCGATCATCATCATCATCACACTCTCCCTCATCATCGTCATCACACTCTCCATCATCATCATCATCACACTCTCCATCATCATCATCATCACACTCTCCATCATTATCATCATCACACCTTCCATCATCATCATCATCATCACAATCTCCATCACCATCATCATCACACTCACCACCATCATCATCATCACACTCACCACCATCATAGTGGTTAGCACTGTTGCCTCACAGCGCCAGGGACCCGGGTTCGATTCCGGCCTCGGGTGACTATCTGTGTGGAGTTTGCACATTCTCCCCGTGATTGTGTGGGATCCTGCGGGTGCTCCGGTTTCCTCCCACAGTCCAAAAATGTGCGGGTTAGGTTGATTGGCAATGATAAATTGACCCTTAGTGTTAGGGGGATTAAATACGTGGGGTTACGGGGATAGGGTGGGATATGTGTTGGTTTAGGGGTTAGGGGGATCGGGTGGGATATGTGTCGGTGCAGGCTCGATGGACTGAAATGGCCTCTATCTGCACTGTGGGGTTTCTGTGATTCTGTGATCATCATCATCACACTCACCATCATCTTCCTCATCACACTCTCCACATCTTCATCATCACACTCTCCATCATCATCATCATCACACTCTCCATCATCATCATCATCACACTCTCCATCATCATCATCATCACACTCTCCATCATCATCATCATCACTCTCTCCATCAACATCACCATCATCACACTCTCCATCATCATCATCATCATCACACACTTCATCATAATCATCATCACACACTCCATCATAATCATCATCACACTCTCCATCATCATCATCATCATCAAACTCTCCATCATCATCATCATCATCATCATCAAACTCTCCATCATCATCATCATCACATTCTCCATCATCATCATCACACTCTCCATCATTATCATCATCACACTCTCCATCATCATCATCATCACACTCTCCATCATCATCACACTCTCCATCATCATCATCATCAAACTCTCCATCATCATCATCATCACATTCTCCATCATCATCATCACACTCTCCATCATAATCATCATCACACTCTCCATCATCATCATCAAACTCTCCATCATCATCATCATCACACTCTCCATCATCATCATCAAACTCTCCATCATCATCATCATCACATTCTCCATCATCATCATCACACTCTCCATCATTATCATCATCACACTCTCCATCATCATCACACTCTCAATCATCATCACACTCTCCATCATCATCATCATCACACTCTCCATCATCATCATCATCACAATCTCCATCTTCATCATCATCAGACCCTCCATCGTCATCATCATCACACTCTCCATCATCTTCCTCATCACACTCTCCATCATCATCAACATCACACTCTCCATCATCATCATCATCACTCTCTCCATCAACATCACCATCATCACACTCTCCATCATCATCATCATCATCACACGCTCCATCATAATCATCATCAAACTCTCCATCATCATCATCACTCTCTCCATCAACATCACCATCATCACACTCTCCATCATTATCATCATCATCACACTCTCCATCATCATCATCATCACACTCTCCATCATAATCATCATCAAACTCTCCATCATCATCATCATCAAACTCTCCATCATCATCATCATCACACTCTCCATCATCATCATCATCGTACTCTCCATCATCATAATCATCACACTCTCCATCATCATCATCATCACACTCTCCATCATCATCATCACACTCTCCATCATCATCATCATCATCACACTCTCCATCATAATCTTCATCAAACTCTCCATCATCATCATCATCATCACACTCTCCATCATCATCATCACACTCTCCATCATAATCATCATCAAACTCTCCATCATCATCATCAAACTCTCCCTCATCATCGTCATCACACTCTCCATCATCATCATCATCACACTCTCCATCATAATCATCATCACTCTCTCCACAATCTCCATCTTCAACATCATCAGACCCTCCATCATCTTCATCATCACACTCTCCATCATCTTGATCATCACACTCTCCATCATCATCATCATCACACTCTCCATCATCATCATCATCACACTCTCCATCATCATCATCATCACTCTCTCCATCAACATCACCATCATCACATTCTCCATCATCATCATCATCATCACACTCTCCATTATAATCATCATCAAACTCTCCATCATCATCATCATCAAACTCTCCATCATCATCATCATCATCACATTCTCCATCATCATCATCATCACACTCTCCATCATTATCATCATCACACTCTCCATCATCATCATCATCACACTCTCCATCATCATCATCATCACACTCTCCATCATCATCATCATCACACTCTCCATCATCATCATCACACTCTCCATCATCATCATCATCACACTCTCCATCATCATCATCATCACACTCTCCATCAACATCACCATCATCACACTCTCCATCATCATCATCATCATCACACTCTCCATCATCATCATCATCACACTCTCCCTCATCATCATCATCACACTCTCCATCATCATCATCATCTCACTCTCCATCATCATCATCATCACACTCTCCATCATTATCATCATCACACCTTCCATCATCATCATCATCACACTCTCCCTCATCATCATCATCACACTCTCCATCATCATCATCATCACACTCACCACCATCATCATCATCACACTCACCACCATCATAGTGGTTAGCACTGTTGCCTCACAGCGCCAGGGACCCGGGTTCGAATCCGGTCTCGGGTGACTGTCTGTGTGGAGTTTGCACATTCTCCCCGTGATTGTGTGGGATCCTGCGGGTGCTCCGGTTTCCTCCCACAGTCCAAAGATGTGCGGGTTAGGTTGATTGGCAATGATAAATTGACCCTTAGTGTTAGGGGGATTAAATACGTGGGGTTACGGGGATAGGGTGGGATATGTGTTGGTGTAGGGGTTACGGGGATCGGGTGGGATATGTGTCGGTGCAGGCTCGATGGGCTGAAATGGCCTCTATCTGCACTGTGGGGTTTCTGTGATTCTGTGATCATCATCATCACACTCACCATCATCATCATCACACTCTCCATCATCTTCATCATCACACTCTCCATCATCATCATCATCACAATCTCCATCATCATCATCAGACCCTCCATCATCATCATCATCACACTCTCCATCATCATCATCATCACAATCTCCATCTTCATCATCATCAGACTCTCCATCATCATCATCATCACACTCTCCATCATCATCATCATCAGTCTCTCCATCAACATCACCATCATCACACTCTCCATCATCATCATCACGCTCTCCATCATAATCATCATCAAACTCTCCATCATCATCATCATCATCACACTCTCCATCATCATCATCATCACACTCTCCATCATCATCATCATCACACTCTCCATCATAATCATCATCAAACTCTCCATCATCATCATCATCAAACTCTCCCTCATCATCATCATCACTCTCCATCATCATCATCATCACACTCTCCATCATAATCATCATCACACTCTCCATCATCATCATCATCACACTCTCCATCATCATCATCATCACACTCTCCATCATCATCATCATCACACTCTCCATCAACATCACCATCATCACACTCTCCATCATCATCATCATCACACTCTCCATCATCATCATCATCACACTCTCCATCATCATCATCATCACACTCTCCATCAACATCACCATCATCACACTCTCCATCATCATCATCACACTCTCTATCATCATCATCATCACACTCTCCATCATCATCATCATCATCACACTCTCCATCATAATCATCATCAAACTCTCCATCATCATCATCATCACACTCTCCATCATCATCATCATCACACTCTCCATCATAATCATCATCAAAATCTCCATCATCATCAAACTCTCCCTCATCATCATCATCACACTCTCCATCATCATCATCATCAAACTCTCCATCATCATCATCATCAAAATCTCCCTCATCACCATCATCACACTCTCCATCATAATCATCATCACTCTCTCCATCATCATCATCATCAAACTCTCCCTCATCACCATCATCACACTCTCCATCATAATCATCATCACTCTCTCCATCATCATCATCATCACACTCTCCATCAACATCACCATCATCACACTCTCCATCATCATCACACTCTCCATCATCATCATCATCACACTCTCCATCATCATCATCATCACACTCTCCATCATCATCACACTCTCCATCATCATCATCATCACACTCTCCATCATTATCATCATCACACCTTCCATCATCATCACCATCACACTCTTCATCATCATCATCACACTCACCATCATCATCATCATCATCACACTCTCCATCACCATCATCATCACATTCACCACCATCATCATCATCACACTCACCACCATCATAGTGGTTAGCACTGTTGCCTCACAGCGCCAGGGACCCTGTTTCGAATCCGTCCTCGGGTGATTGTCTGTGTGGAGTTTGCACGTTCTCCCCATGATTGCGTGGGATCCTCCGGGTGCTCTGCTTTCCTCCCACAGTCCAAAGATGTGCGGGTTAGGTTGATTGGCAATGATAAATTGACCCTCAGTGTTAGGGGGATTAAGTACGTGGGGTTACGGGGATAGGGTGGGATATGTGTTGGTGTAGGGGTTACGGGGATCGGGTAGGATATGTGTCGGTGCAGGCTCGATGGGCTGAAATGGCCTCTATCTGCACTGTGGCGTTTCTGTGATTCTGTGATCATCATCATCACACTCACCATCATCATCATCATCACACTCTCCATCATCTTCATCATCACACTCTCCATCATCATCATCATCACAATCTCCATCTTCATCATCATCAGACCTTCCATCATCATCATCATCACACTCTCCATCATCATCATCATCACACTCTCCATCATCATCATCATCACACTCTCCATCATCATCATCATCACACTCTCCATCATCATCATCATCACACTCTTCATCATTTTCATCATCACACTCTCCATCATCATCATCATCATCACACTCTCCATCATCATCATCATCACACTCTCCATCATCATCATCATCATCACACTCTCCATCAACATCACCATCATCACACTCTCCATCATCATCATCATCATCAAACTCTCCATCATCATCATCATCAAACTCTCCATCATCATCATCATCACACTCTCCATCATCATCATCACACTCTCCATCATCATCATCATCACACTCTCCATCATCATCATCATCACACTCTCCATCATCATCATCATCACACTCTCCATCATCATCATCATCACACTCTCCATCATCATCAGCACCATCACACTCTCCATCATCATCATCACACTCTCCATCATCATCATCATCACACTCTCCATCATCATCATCATCACACTCTCCATCATCATCATCATCATCACACTCTCCATCATCATCATCATCATCATCACACTCTCCATCATAATCATCATCACTCTCTCCATCATCATCATCATCACACTCTCCATCATCATCATCATCACACTCTCCATCAACATCACCATCATCACACTCTCCATCATCATCATCATCATCACACAGTCCATCATCATCACACTCTCCATCATCATCATAATCACACTCTCCATCATCATCATCATCACACTCTCCATCATCATCATCATCACACTCTCCATCATCATCATCATCACACTCTCCATCATCATCATCATCACACTCTCCATCATCATCATCATCACACTCTCCATCATCATCATCATCACACTCTCCATCATCATCATCATCACACTCTCCATCATCATCAGCACCATCACACTCTCCATCATCATCATCACACTCTCCATCATCATCATCATCACACTCTCCATCATCATCACAATCATCACACTCTCCATCATCATCATCACACTCTCCATCATCATCATCATCATCACACTCTCCATCATCATCATCATCATCATCACACTCTCCATCATAATCATCATCACTCTCTCCATCATCATCATCACACTCTCCATCATCATCATCATCACACTCTCCATCAACATCACCATCATCACACTCTCCATCATCATCATCATCATCACACAGTCCATCATCACACTCTCCATCATCATCATAATCACACTCTCCATCATCATCATCATCACACTCTCCATCATCATCATCATCACACTCTCCATCATCATCATCATCACACTCTCCATCATCATCATCATCACACTCTCCATCATCATCATCATCACACTCTCCATCATCATCATCATCACACTCTCCATCATCATCATCATCACACTCTTCATCATCATCATCATCACAATCTCCATCATCATCATCATCACACTCTCCATCATCATCATCATCACACTCTCCATCATCATCATCATCACACTCTCCCTCATCATCATCATCACACTCTCCCTCATCATCATCATCACACTCTCCATCATCATCATCATCACACTCTCCATCATCATCATCATCACCCTCTCCATCATCATCATCATCACACTCTCCATCATTATCATCATCACACCTTCCATCATCATCACCATCACACTCTTCATCATCATCATCACACTCACCATCATCATCATCATCATCATCATCACACTCTCCATCACCATCATCATCACACTCACCACCATCATCATCATCACACTCACCACCATCATAGTGGTTAGCACTGTTGCCTCACAGCGCCAGGGACCCTGTTTCGAATCCGTCCTCGGGTGATTGTCTGTGTGGAGTTTGCACGTTCTCCCCGTGATTGCGTGGGATCCTCCGGGTGCTCCGGTTTCCTCCCACAGTCCAAAGATGTGCGGGTTAGGTTGATTGGCAATGATAAATTGACCCTTAGTGTTTGGGGGATTAAGTACGTGGGGTTACGGGGATAGGGTGGGATATGTGTTGGTGTAGGGGTTACGGGGATCGGGTAGGATATGTGTCGGTGCAGGCTCGATGGGCTGAAATGGCCTCTATCTGCACTGTGGGGTTTCTGTGATTCTGTGATCATCATCATCACACTCACCATCATCATCATCATCACACTCTCCATCATCTTCATCATCACACTCTCCATCATCATCATCATCACAATCTCCATCTTCATCATCATCAGACCCTCCATCATCATCATTTTCATCATCACACTCTCCATCATCATCATCATCACACTCTCCATCATCATCATCACACTCTCCATCATCATCATCATCACACTCTCCATCAACATCACCATCATCACACTCTCCATCTTCATCATGATCACACTCTCCATCATCATCATCACACTCTCCATCATCATCATCATCACACTCTCCATCATCATCATCATCACACTCTCCGTCATCATCATCATCATCATCACACTCTCCATCATCATCATCATCATCACACTCTCCATCATCATCATCATCATCACACTATCCATCATCATCATCATCATCACACTCTCCATCATCATCATCATCACACTCTCCGTCATCATCATCATCATCATCACACTCTCCATCATCATCATCATCATCACACTCTCCATCATCATCATCATCACACTCTCCATCATCATCATCACACTCTCCATCATCATCATCATGACACTCTCCATCATCATCATCATCACACTCTCCATCATCAACACCATCATCACACTATCCATCATCATCATCATCACACTCTCCATCATCATCATCATCACACTCTCCGTCATCATCATCATCATCATCACACTATCCATCATCATCATCATCATCACACTCTCCATCATCATCATCATCACACTCTCCGTCATCATCATCATCATCATCACACTCTCCATCATCATCATCATCATCACACTCTCCATCATCATCATCACACTCTCCATCATCATCATCATCACACTCTGCATCATCATCATCATCACACTCTCCATCATCAACACCATCATCACACTCTCCATCATCATCATCATCACTCTCCATCATCATCATCACACTCTCCATCATCATCACCACCATCACACTCTCCATCATCATCATCATCACACTCTCCATCATCATCATCACACTCTCCATCATCATCATCACACTCTCCATCATCATCATCATCACACTCTCCATCATCATCATCATCACACTATCCATCATCATCATCATCACAATCTCCATCATCATCATCATCATCACACTCTCCATCATAATCATCATCAAACTCTCCATCATCGTCATCATCACACTCTCCACCATCATCATCATAACACTCTCCATCATCATCATCATCATCACACTCTCCATCATCATCATCATCACAATCTCCATCTTCATCATCATCACAATCTCCATCTTCATCATCATCAGACCCTCCATCATCATCATCATCACACTCTCCATCATCATCATCATCACACTCTCCATCATCTTCATCATCACACTCTCCATCATCATCATCACAATCTCCATCTTCATCATCATCAGACCCTCCATCATCTTCATCATCACACTCTCCATCATCTTCATCATCACACTCTCCATCATCATCATCATCACACCCTCCATCAACATCACCATCATCACACGCTCCATCATCATCATCACACTCCCCATCATCATCATCATCACACTCTCCATCAACATCACCATCATCACACTCTCCATCATCATCATCATCATCACACTCTCCATCATCATCATCATCACACTCTCCCTCATCATCATCATCAAACTCTCCATCATCATCATCATCTCACTCTCCACCATCATCATCATCACACTCTCCATCATTATCATCATCACACCTTCCATCATCATCATCATCACACTCTCCATCATCATCATCATCATCACACTCTCCATCACCATCATCATCACACTCACCACCATCATCATCATCACACTCAACACCATCATAGTGGTTAGCACTGTAGCCTCACAGCGCCAGGGACCCGGGTTCGAATCCGGCCTCGGGTGACTGTCTGTGTGGAGTTTGCACATTCTCCCCGTGATTGCGTGGGATTCTCCGGGTGCTCCGGTTTTCTCCCACAGTCCAAAGATGTGCGGGTTAGGTTGATTGGCAATGATAAATTGACCCTTAGTGTTAGGGGGATTAAATATTTGGGGTTACGGGGATAGGGTGGGATATGTGTTGGTGTAGGGGTTACGGGGATCGGGTGGGATATGTGTCGGTGCAGGCTCGATGGGCTGAAATGGCCTCTATCTGCACTGTGGGGTTTCTGTGATTCTGTGATCATCATCATCACACTCACCATCATCATCATCATCACACTCTCCATCATCATCATCATCATACTCTCCATCATCATCATCATCACACTCTCCATCATCATCATCATCACACTCTCCATCATCATCATCATCAGACTCTCCATCATCATCATCATCATCACACTCTCCATCATAATCATCATCAATCTCTCCATCATCATCGTCATCACACTCTCCATCATGATCATCATCATCACACTCTCCATCATCATCATCATCACACTCTCCATCATCATCATCATCACACTCTCCATCAACATCACCATCATCAAACTCTCCATCATCGTCATCATCACACTCTCCATCATCATCATCATAACACTCTCCACCATCATCATCATAACACTCTCCATCATCATCATCACACTCTCCATCATCATCATCATCACAATCTCCATCTTCATCATCATCAGACCCTCCATCATCATCATCATCACACTCTCCATCATCATCATCATCACACTCTCCATCATCATCATCATCACACTCTCCATCATCATCATCATCACACTCTCCATCAACATCACCATCATCACACTCTCCATCATCATCATCATCATCAAACTCTCCATCATCATCATCATCAAACTCTCCATCATCATCATCATCACACTCTCCATCATCATCATCACACTCTCCATCATCATCATCATCACACTCTCCATCATCATCATCATCACACTCTCCATCATCATCATCATCACACTCTCCATCATCATCATCATCACACTCTCCATCATCATCATCATCACACTCTCCATCATCATCAGCACCATCACACTCTCCATCATCATCATCACACTCTCCATCATCATCATCATCACACTCTCCATCATCATCACAATCATCACACTCTCCATCATCATCATCACACTCTCCATCATCATCATCATCATCACACTCTCCATCATCATCATCATCATCATCACACTCTCCATCATAATCATCATCACTCTCTCCATCATCATCATCATCACACTCTCCATCATCATCATCATCACACTCTCCATCAACATCACCATCATCACACTCTCCATCATCATCATCATCATCACACAGTCCATCATCATCACACTCTCCATCATCATCATAATCACACTCTCCATCATCATCATCATCACACTCTCCATCATCATCATCATCACACTCTCCATCATCATCATCATCACACTCTCCATCATCATCATCATCACACTCTCCATCATCATCATCATCACACTCTCCATCATCATCATCATCACACTCTCCATCATCATCATCATCACACTCTCCATCATCATCATCATCACGCTCTTCATCATCATCATCATCACAATCTCCATCATCATCATCATCACACTCTCCATCATCATCATCATCACACTCTCCATCATCATCATCATCACACTCTCCCTCATCATCATCACACTCTCCCTCATCATCATCATCACACTCTCCATCATCATCATCATCACACTCTCCATCATCATCATCATCACCCTCTCCATCATCATCATCATCACACTCTCCATCATTATCATCATCACACCTTCCATCATCATCACCATCACACTCTTCATCATCATCATCACACTCACCATCATCATCATCATCATCACACTCTCCCATCACCATCATCATCACACTCACCACCATCATCATCATCACACTCACCACCATCATAGTGGTTAGCACTGTTGCCTCACAGCGCCAGGGACCCTGTTTCGAATCCGTCCTCGGGTGATCGTCTGTGTGGAGTTTGCACGTTCTCCCCGTGATTGCGTGGGATCCTCCGGGTGCTCCGGTTTCCTCCCACAGTCCAAAGATGTGCGGGTTAGGTTGATTGGCAATGATAAATTGACCCTTAGTGTTTGGGGGATTAAGTACGTGGGGTTACGGGGATAGGGTGGGATATGTGTTGGTGTAGGGGTTACGGGGATCGGGTAGGATATGTGTCGGTGCAGGCTCGATGGGCTGAAATGGCCTCTATCTGCACTGTGGGGTTTCTGTGATTCTGTGATCATCATCATCACACTCACCATCATCATCATCATCACACTCTCCATCATCTTCATCATCACACTCTCCATCATCATCATCATCACAATCTCCATCTTCATCATCATCAGACCCTCCATCATCATCATCACACTCTTCATCATTTTCATCATCACACTCTCCATCATCATCATCATCACACTCTCCATCATCATCATCATCACACTCTCCATCATCATCATCATCACACTCTCCATCAACATCACCATCATCACACTCTCCATCTTCATCATCATCACACTCTCCATCATCATCATCACACTTTCCATCATCATCATCATCACACTCTCGATCATCATCATCATCACACTCTCCGTCATCATCATCATCATCATCACACTCTCCATCATCATCATCATCATCACACTCTCCATCATCATCATCATCATCACACTATCCATCATCATCATCATCATCACACTCTCCATCATCATCATCATCACACTCTCCGTCATCATCTACATCATCATCACACTCTCCATCATCATCATCATCATCACACTCTCCATCATCATCACACTCTCCATCATCATCATCATCACACTCTCCATCATCATCATCATCACACTCTCCATCATCATCATCATCACACTCTCCATCATCAACACCATCATCACACTCTCCATCATCATCATCATCACACTCTCCATCATCATCATCACACTCTCCATCATCATCACCATCATCACACTCTCCATCATCTTCATCACACTCTCCATCATCATCATCATCACACTCTCCATCATCATCACAATCATCACACTCTCCATCATCATCATCACACTCTCCATCATCATCATCATCATCACACTCTCCATCATCATCATCATCATCACACTCTCCATCATCATCATCATCATCACACTCTCCATCATAATCATCATCACTCTCTCCATCATCATCATCACACTCTCCATCATCATCATCATCAACATCACCATCATCACACTCTCCATCATCATCATCATCATCACACAGTCCATCATCATCACACTCTCCATCATCATCATAATCACACTCTCCATCATCATCATCACACTCTCCATCATCATCATCATCACACTCTCCATCATCATCATCATCACACTATCCATCATCATCATCATCACAATCTCCATCATCATCATCATCATCACACTCTCCATCATAATCATCATCAAACTCTCCATCATCGTCATCATCAAACTCTCCATCATCGTCATCATCACACTCTCCACCATCATCATCATCATCATCATCACACTCTCCATCATCATCATCATCACAATCTCCATCTTCATCATCATCACAATCTCCATCTTCATCATCATCAGACCCTCCATCATCATCATCATCACACTCTCCATCATCATCATCATCACACTCTCCATCATCTTCATCATCACACTCTCCATCATCATCATCACAATCTCCATCTTCATCATCATCAGACCCTCCATCATCTTCATCATCACACTCTCCATCATCATCATCATCACACCCTCCATCAACATCACCATCATCACACGCTCCATCATCATCATCATCATCACACACCCCATCATCATCATCATCACACTCTCCATCAACATCACCATCATCACACTCTCCATCATCATCATCATCATCACACTCTCCATCATCATCATCATCACACTCTCCCTCATCATCATCATCAAACTCTCCATCATCATCATCATCTCACTCTCCACCATCATCATCATCACACTCTCCATCATTCTCATCATCACACCTTCCATCATCATCATCATCACACTCTCCATCATCATCATCATCATCACACTCTCCATCACCATCATCATCACACTCACCACCATCATCATCATCACACTCACCACCATCATAGTGGTTAGCACTGTAGCCTCACAGTGCCAGGGACCCGGGTTCGAATCCGGCCTCGGGTGACTGTCTGTGTGGAGTTTGCACATTCTCCCCGTGATTGCGTGGGATCCTCCGGGTGCTCCGGTTTCCTCCCACAGTCCAAAGATGTGCGGGTTAGGTTGATTGGCAATGATAAATTGACCCTTAGTGTTAGGGGGATTAAATATTTGGGGTTACGGGGATAGGGTGGGATATGTGTTGGTGTAGGGGTTACGGGGATCGGGTGGGATATGTGTCGGTGCAGGCTCGATGGGCTGAAATGGCCTCTATCTGCACTGTGGGGTTTCTGTGATTCTGTGATCATCATCATCACACTCACCATCATCATCATCATCACACTCTCCATCATCATCATCATCATACTCTCCATCATCATCATCATCATACTCTCCATCATCATCACACTCTCCATCATCATCATCATCACACTCTCCATCATCATCATCATCAGACTCTCCATCATCATCATCATCATCACACTCTCCATCATAATCATCATCAAACTCTCCATCATCATCATCATCACACTCTCCATCATCATCATCATCACACTCTCCATCATAATCATCATCAAACTCTCCATCATCATCATCATCAAACTCTCCATCATCATCATCATCACACTCTCCATCATCATCATCATCACACTCTCCATCATAATCATCATCAGTCTCTCCATCATCATCGTCATCACACTCTCCATCATGATCATCATCACACTCTCCATCAACATCACCATCATCACACTCTCCATCATCATCATCATCATCACACTCTCCATCATCATCATCATCACACTCTCCATCATCATCATCATCACACTCTCCATCATCATCATCATCACAATCTCCATCTTCATCATCATCAGACCCTCCATCATCATCATCATCACACTCTCCATCATCATCATCATCACACTCTCCATCATCATCATCATCACACTCTCCATCATCATCATCATCACACTCTCCATCAACATCACCATCATCACACTCTCCATCTTCATCATCATCACACTCTCCATCATCATCATCACACTTTCCATCATCATCATCATCACACTCTCGATCATCATCATCATCACACTCTCCGTCATCATCATCATCATCATCACACTCTCCATCATCATCATCATCATCACACTCTCCATCATCATCATCATCATCACACTATCCATCATCATCATCATCATCACACTCTCCATCATCATCATCATCACACTCTCCGTCATCATCTACATCATCATCACACTCTCCGTCATCATCATCATCATCACACTCTCCATCATCATCACACTCTCCATCATCATCATCATCACACTCTCCATCATCATCATCATCACACTCTCCATCATCATCATCATCACACTCTCCATCATCAACACCATCATCACACTCTCCATCATCATCATCATCACACTCTCCATCATCATCATCACACTCTCCATCATCATCACCATCATCACACTCTCCATCATCATCATCACACTCTCCATCATCATCATCATCACACTCTCCATCATCATCACAATCATCACACTCTCCATCATCATCATCACACTCTCCATCATCATCATCATCATCACACTCTCCATCATCATCATCATCATCACACTCTCCATCATAATCATCATCACTCTCTCCATCATCATCATCACACTCTCCATCATCATCATCATCAACATCACCATCATCACACTCTCCATCATCATCATCATCATCACACAGTCCATCATCATCACACTCTCCATCATCATCATAATCACACTCTCCATCATCATCATCACACTCTCCATCATCATCATCATCACACTCTCCATCATCATCATCATCACACTATCCATCATCATCATCATCACAATCTCCATCATCATCATCATCATCACACTCTCCATCATAATCATCATCAAACTCTCCATCATAATCATCATCAAACTCTCCATCATCGTCATCATCACACTCTCCACCATCATCATCATCATCATCATCACACTCTCCATCATCATCATCATCACAATCTCCATCTTCATCATCATCACAATCTCCATCTTCATCATCATCAGACCCTCCATCATCATCATCATCACACTCTCCATCATCATCATCATCACACTCTCCATCATCTTCATCATCACACTCTCCATCATCATCATCACAATCTCCATCTTCATCATCATCAGACCCTCCATCATCTTCATCATCACACTCTCCATCATCTTCATCATCACACTCTCCATCATCATCATCATCACACCCTCCATCAACATCACCATCATCACACGCTCCATCATCATCATCATCATCACACACCCCATCATCATCATCATCACACTCTCCATCAACATCACCATCATCACACTCTCCATCATCATCATCATCATCACACTCTCCATCATCATCATCATCACACTCTCCCTCATCATCATCATCAAACTCTCCATCATCATCATCATCTCACTCTCCACCATCATCATCATCACACTCTCCATCATTCTCATCATCACACCTTCCATCATCATCATCATCACACTCTCCATCATCATCATCATCATCACACTCTCCATCACCATCATCATCACACTCACCACCATCATCATCATCACACTCACCACCATCATAGTGGTTAGCACTGTAGCCTCACAGTGCCAGGGACCCGGGTTCGAATCCGGCCTCGGGTGACTGTCTGTGTGGAGTTTGCACATTCTCCCCGTGATTGCGTGGGATCCTCCGGGTGCTCCGGTTTCCTCCCACAGTCCAAAGATGTGCGGGTTAGGTTGATTGGCAATGATAAATTGACCCTTAGTGTTAGGGGGATTAAATATTTGGGGTTACGGGGATAGGGTGGGATATGTGTTGGTGTAGGGGTTACGGGGATCGGGTGGGATATGTGTCGGTGCAGGCTCGATGGGCTGAAATGGCCTCTATCTGCACTGTGGGGTTTCTGTGATTCTGTGATCATCATCATCACACTCACCATCATCATCATCATCACACTCTCCATCATCATCATCATCATACTCTCCATCATCATCATCATCATACTCTCCATCATCATCACACTCTCCATCATCATCATCATCACACTCTCCATCATCATCATCATCACACTCTCCATCATCATCATCATCAGACTCTCCATCATCATCATCATCATCACACTCTCCATCATAATCATCATCAAACTCTCCATCATCATCATCATCACACTCTCCATCATCATCATCATCACACTCTCCATCATAATCATCATCAAACTCTCCATCATCATCATCATCAAACTCTCCATCATCATCATCATCACACTCTCCATCATCATCATCATCACACTCTCCATCATAATCATCATCAGTCTCTCCATCATCATCGTCATCACACTCTCCATCATGATCATCATCACACTCTCCATCAACATCACCATCATCACACTCTCCATCATCATCATCATCATCACACTCTCCATCATCATCATCATCACACTCTCCATCATCATCATCATCACACTCTCCATCATCATCATCATCACAATCTCCATCTTCATCATCATCAGACCCTCCATCATCATCATCATCACACTCTCCATCATCATCATCATCACACTCTCCATCATCATCATCATCACACTCTCCATCATCATCATCATCACACTCTCCATCATCATCATCATCACACTCTCCATCATCATCATCATCACACTCTCCATCATCATCATCATCATCACACTCTCCATCATAATCATCATCAAACTCTCCATCATCATCATCATCACACTCTCCATCATCATCATCATCATCACACTCTCCATCATCATCATCATCATCACACTCTCCATCATCATCATCATCACACTCTCCATCATCATCATCATCATCAAACTCTCCATCATCATCATCATCAAACTCTCCATCATCGTCATCATCACACTCTCCACCATCATCATCATCATCATCATCACACTCTCCATCATCATCATCATCACAATCTCCATCTTCATCATCATCACAATCTCCATCTTCATCATCATCAGACCCTCCATCATCATCATCATCACACTCTCCATCATCATCATCATCACACTCTCCATCATCTTCATCATCACACTCTCCATCATCATCATCACAATCTCCATCTTCATCATCATCAGACCCTCCATCATCTTCATCATCACACTCTCCATCATCTTCATCATCACACTCTCCATCATCATCATCATCACACCCTCCATCAACATCACCATCATCACACGCTCCATCATCATCATCATCATCACACTCCCCATCATCATCATCATCACACTCTCCATCAACATCACCATCATCACACTCTCCATCATCATCATCATCATCACACTCTCCATCATCATCATCATCACACTCTCCCTCATCATCATCATCAAACTCTCCATCATCATCATCATCTCACTCTCCACCATCATCATCATCACACTCTCCATCATTCTCATCATCACACCTTCCATCATCATCATCATCACACTCTCCATCATCATCATCATCATCACACTCTCCATCATAATCATCATCAAACTCTCCATCATCATCATCATCACACTCTCCATCATCATCATTATCATCACACTCTCCATCATCATCATCATCATCACACTCTCCATCATCATCATCAGACTCTGCATCATCATCATCATCATTACACTCTCCATCATCATCATCATCATCACACTCTCCATCATCATCATCACACTCTCCATCATCATCATCATCACACTCTGCATCATCATCATCATCATCACACTCTCCATCATCTTCATCATCTCACTCTCCATCATCATCATCATCACACTCTCCATCATCATCATCATCACTCTCTCCATCATCATCATCATCACTCTCTCCATCATCATCATCATCACACTCTCCATCAACATCATCATCATCACAATCTCCATCATCATCATCATCACACTCTCCATCATCATCATCATCACACTCTCCATCATAATCATCATCAAACTCTCCATCATCATCATCAAACTCTCCATCATCATCATCATCACACTCTCCATCATCATCATCACACTCTCCATCATAATCATCATCAATCTCTCCATCATCATCGTCATCATACTCTCCATCATGATCATCATCACACTCTCCATCAACATCACCATCATCACACTCCCCATCATCATCATCATCATCACACTCTCCATCATCATCATCACACTCTCCATCATCATCATCATCACAATCTCCATCTTCATCATCATCAGACCCTCAATCATCATCATCATCACATTCTCCATCATCATCATCATCACACTCTCCATCATCATCATCATCACACTCTCCATCATCATCATCATCACACTCTCCATCATCATCATCATCACACTCTCCATCATCATCATCATCACACTCTCCATCATCATCATCATCATCACACTCTCCATCATAATCATCATCAAACTCTCCATCATCATCATCATCAAACTCTCCATCATCATCATCATCACACTCTCCATCATCATCATCACACTCTCCATCATCATCATCATCATCACACTCTCCATCATCATCATCATCACACTCTGCATCATCATCATCATCATTACACTCTCCATCATCATCATCATCATCACACTCTCCATCATCATCATCACACTCTGCATCATCATCATCATCATCACACTCTCCATCAACTTCATCATCTCACTCTCCATCATCATCATCATCACACTCTCCATCATCATCATCATCACTCTCTCCATCATCATCATCATCACTCTCTCCATCATCATCATCATCACACTCTCCATCAACATCATCATCATCACAATCTCCATCATCATCATCATCACACTCTCCATCATCATCATCATCACACTCTCCATCATCATCATCATCATCACACTCTCCATCATCATCATCATCACACTCTCCATCACCATCATCATCACACTCACCACCATCATCATCATCACACTCACCACCATCATAGTGGTTAGCACTGTTGCCTCACAGCGCCAGGGACCCGGGTTCGAATCCGGCCTCGGGTGACTGTCTGTGTGGAGTTTGCACATTCTCCCCGTGATTGCGTGGGATCCTCCGGGTGCTCCGGTTTCCTCCCACAGTCCAAAGATGTGCGGGTTAGGTTGATTGGCAATGATAAATTGACCCTTAGTGTTAGGGGGATTAAATATTTGGGGTTACAGGGATAGGGTGGGATATGTGTTGGTGTAGGGGTTACGGGGATCGGGTGGGATATGTGTCGGTGCAGGCTCGATGGGCTGAAATGGCCTCTATCTGCACTGTGGGGTTTCTGTGATTGTGTGATCATCATCATCACACTCACCATCATCATCATCATCACACTCTCCATCATCATCATCATCATACTCTCCATCATCATCATCATCATACTCTCCATCATCATCACACTCTCCATCATCATCATCATCACACTCTCCATCATCATCATCATCAGACTCTCCATCATCATCATCATCATCACACTCTCCATCATAATCATCATCAAACTCTCCATCATCATCATCATCACACTCTCCATCATCATCATCATCACACTCTCCATCATAATCATCATCAAACTCTCCATCATCATCATCATCAAACTCTCCATCATCATCATCATCACACTCTCCATCATCATCATCATCATCACACTCTCCATCATAATCATCATCAGTCTCTCCATCATCATCGTCATCACACTCTCCATCATGATCATCATCACACTCTCCATCAACATCACCATCATCACACTCTCCATCATCATCATCATCATCACACTCTCCATCATCATCATCATCACACTCTCCATCATCATCATCATCACACTCTCCATCAACATCACCATCATCAAACTCTCCATCATCGTCATCATCACACTCTCCATCATCATCATCATAACACTCTCCACCATCATCATCATAACACTCTCCATCATCATCATCACACTCTCCATCATCATCATCATCACAATCTCCATCTTCATCATCATCAGACCCTCCATCATCATCATCATCACACTCTCCATCATCATCATCATCACACTCTCCATCATCATCATCATCACACTCTCCATCATCATCATCATCACACTCTCCATCATCATCATCATCACACTCTCCATCATCATCATCATCATCACACTCTCCATCATAATCATCATCAAACTCTCCATCATCATCATCATCACACTCTCCATCATCATCATCATCATCACACTCTCCATCATCATCATCATCATCACACTCTCCATCATCATCATCATCACACTCTCCATCATCATCATCATCATCAAACTCTCCATCATCATCATCATCAAACTCTCCATCATCGTCATCATCACACTCTCCACCATCATCATCATCATCATCATCACACTCTCCATCATCATCATCATCACAATCTCCATCTTCATCATCATCACAATCTCCATCTTCATCATCATCAGACCCTCCATCATCATCATCATCACACTCTCCATCATCATCACACTCTCCATCATCTTCATCATCACACTCTCCATCATCATCATCACAATCTCCATCTTCATCATCATCAGACCCTCCATCATCTTCATCATCACACTCTCCATCATCTTCATCATCACACTCTCCATCATCATCATCACACCCTCCATCAACATCACCATCATCACACGCTCCATCATCATCATCATCATCACACTCCCCATCATCATCATCATCACACTCTCCATCAACATCACCATCATCACACTCTCCATCATCATCATCATCATCACACTCTCCATCATCATCATCATCACACTCTCCCTCATCATCATCATCAAACTCTCCATCATCATCATCATCTCACTCTCCACCATCATCATCATCACACTCTCCATCATTCTCATCATCACACCTTCCATCATCATCATCATCACACTCTCCATCATCATCATCATCATCACACTCTCCATCATAATCATCATCAAACTCTCCATCATCATCATCATCACACTCTCCATCATCATCATCATCATCACACTCTCCATCATCATCATCACACTCTCCATCATCATCATCATCATCACACTCTCCATCATCATCATCAGACTCTGCATCATCATCATCATCATTACACTCTCCATCATCATCATCATCATCACACTCTCCATCATCATCATCACACTCTCCATCATCATCATCATCACACTCTCCATCATAATCATCATCAAACTCTCCATCATCATCATCAAACTCTCCATCATCATCATCATCACACTCTCCATCATCATCATCACACTCTCCATCATAATCATCATCAATCTCTCCATCATCATCGTCATCACACTCTCCATCATGATCATCATCACACTCTCCATCAACATCACCATCATCACACTCCCCATCATCATCATCATCATCACACTCTCCATCATCATCATCACACTCTCCATCATCATCATCATCACAATCTCCATCTTCATCATCATCAGACCCTCAATCATCATCATCATCACATTCTCCATCATCATCATCATCACACTCTCCATCATCATCATCATCACACTCTCCATCATCATCATCATCACACTCTCCATCATCATCATCATCACACTCTCCATCATCATCATCATCACACTCTCCATCATCATCATCATCATCACACTCTCCATCATAATCATCATCAAACTCTCCATCATCATCATCATCACACTCTCCATCATCATCATCACACTCTCCATCATCATCATCATCATCACACTCTCCATCATCATCATCATCACACTCTGCATCATCATCATCATCATTACACTCTCCATCATCATCATCATCATCACACTCTCCATCATCATCATCACACTCTCCATCATCATCATCATCACACTCTGCATCATCATCATCATCATCACACTCTCCATCAACTTCATCATCTCACTCTCCATCATCATCATCATCACACTCTCCATCATCATCATCATCACTCTCTCCATCATCATCATCATCACTCTCTCCATCATCATCATCATCACACTCTCCATCAACATCATCATCATCACAATCTCCATCATCATCATCATCACACTCTCCATCATCATCATCATCACACTCTCCATCATAATCATCATCAAACTCTCCATCATCATCATCAAACTCTCCATCATCATCATCATCACACTCTCCATCATCATCATCACACTCTCCATCATAATCATCATCAATCTCTCCATCATCATCGTCATCACACTCTCCATCATGATCATCATCACACTCTCCATCAACATCACCATCATCACACTCCCCATCATCATCATCATCATCACACTCTCCATCATCATCATCACACTCTCCATCATCATCATCATCACAATCTCCATCTTCATCATCATCAGACCCTCAATCATCATCATCATCACATTCTCCATCATCATCATCATCACACTCTCCATCATCATCATCATCACACTCTCCATCATCATCATCATCACACTCTCCATCATCATCATCATCACACTCTCCATCATCATCATCATCACACTCTCCATCATCATCATCATCATCACACTCTCCATCATAATCATCATCAAACTCTCCATCATCATCATCATCACACTCTCCATCATCATCATCACACTCTCCATCATCATCATCATCATCACACTCTCCATCATCATCATCATCACACTCTGCATCATCATCATCATCATTACACTCTCCATCATCATCATCATCATCACACTCTCCATCATCATCATCACACTCTCCATCATCATCATCATCACACTCTGCATCATCATCATCATCATCACACTCTCCATCAACTTCATCATCTCACTCTCCATCATCATCATCATCACACTCTCCATCATCATCATCATCACTCTCTCCATCATCATCATCATCACTCTCTCCATCATCATCATCATCACACTCTCCATCAACATCATCATCATCACAATCTCCATCATCATCATCACACTCTCCATCATCATCATCATCACACTCTCCATCATCATCATCATCATCACACTCTCCATCATCATCATCATCACACTCTCCATCATCATCATCATCACACTCTCCCTCATCATCATCATCACACTCTCCATCATCATCATCATCACACTCTCCATCATCATCATCATCACACTCTCCATCATTATCATCATCACAACTTCCATCATCATCATCATCACACTCTTCATCATCATCATCACACTCTGCATCATCATCATCATCATCACACTCTCCATCACCATCATCATCACACTCACCACCATCATCTTCATCACACTCACCACCATCATAGTGGTTAGCACTGTTGCCTCACAGCGCCAGGGACCCGGGTTCGATTCCGGCCTCGGGTGACTATCTGTGTGGAGTTTGCACATTCTCCCCGTGATTGTGTGGGATCCTGCGGGTGCTCCGGTTTCCTCCCACAGTCCAAAGATGTGCGGGTTAGGTTGATTGGCAATGATAAATGGACCCTTAGTGTTAGGGGGATTAAATACGTGGGGTTACGGGGATAGGGTGGGATATGTGTTGGTTTAGGGGTTACGGGGTGCGGGTGGGATATGTGTCGGTGCAGGCTCGATGGGCTGAAATGGCCTCTATCTGCACTGTGGGGTTTCTGTGATTCTGTGATCATCATCATCACACTCACCATCATCACAATCATCACACTCTCCATCATCATCATCACACTCTCCATCATCATCATCATCATCACACTCTCCATCATAATCATCATCACTCTCTCCATCATCATCATCACACTCTCCATCATCATCATCATCAACATCACCATCATCACACTCTCCATCATCATCATCATCATCACACAGTCCATCATCATCACACTCTCCATCATCATCATAATCACACTCTCCATCATCATCATCACACTCTCCATCATCATCATCATCACACTCTCCATCATCATCATCATCACACTATCCATCATCATCATCATCACAATCTCCATCATCATCATCATCATCACACTCTCCATCATAATCATCATCAAACTCTCCATCATCGTCATCATCAAACTCTCCATCATCGTCATCATCACACTCTCCACCATCATCATCATCATCATCATCACACTCTCCATCATCATCATCATCACAATCTCCATCTTCATCATCATCACAATCTCCATCTTCATCATCATCAGACCCTCCATCATCATCATCATCACACTCTCCATCATCATCATCATCACACTCTCCATCATCTTCATCATCACACTCTCCATCATCATCATCACAATCTCCATCTTCATCATCATCAGACCCTCCATCATCTTCATCATCACACTCTCCATCATCTTCATCATCACACTCTCCATCATCATCATCATCACACCCTCCATCAACATCACCATCATCACACGCTCCATCATCATCATCATCATCACACTCCCCATCATCATCATCATCACACTCTCCATCAACATCACCATCATCACACTCTCCATCATCATCATCATCATCACACTCTCCATCATCATCATCATCACACTCTCCCTCATCATCATCATCAAACTCTCCATCATCATCATCATCTCACTCTCCACCATCATCATCATCACACTCTCCATCATTCTCATCATCACACCTTCCATCATCATCATCATCACACTCTCCATCATCATCATCATCATCACACTCTCCATCACCATCATCATCACACTCACCACCATCATCATCATCACACTCACCACCATCATAGTGGTTAGCACTGTAGCCTCACAGCGCCAGGGACCCGGGTTCGAATCCGGCCTCGGGTGACTGTCTGTGTGGAGTTTGCACATTCTCCCCGTGATTGCGTGGGATCCTCCGGGTGCTCCGGTTTCCTCCCACAGTCCAAAGATGTGCGGGTTAGGTTGATTGGCAATGATAAATTGACCCTTAGTGTTAGGGGGATTAAATATTTGGGGTTACGGGGATAGGGTGGGATATGTGTTGGTGTAGGGGTTACGGGGATCGGGTGGGATATGTGTCGGTGCAGGCTCGATGGGCTGAAATGGCCTCTATCTGCACTGTGGGGTTTCTGTGATTCTGTGATCATCATCATCACACTCACCATCATCATCATCATCACACTCTCCATCATCATCATCATCATACTCTCCATCATCATCATCATCATACTCTCCATCATCATCACACTCTCCATCATCATCATCATCACACTCTCCATCATCATCATCATCAGACTCTCCATCATCATCATCATCATCACACTCTCCATCATAATCATCATCAAACTCTCCATCATCATCATCATCACACTCTCCATCATCATCATCATCACACTCTCCATCATAATCATCATCAAACTCTCCATCATCATCATCATCAAACTCTCCATCATCATCATCATCACACTCTCCATCATCATCATCATCACACTCTCCATCATAATCATCATCAGTCTCTCCATCATCATCGTCATCACACTCTCCATCATGATCATCATCACACTCTCCATCAACATCACCATCATCACACTCTCCATCATCATCATCATCATCACACTCTCCATCATCATCATCATCACACTCTCCATCATCATCATCATCACACTCTCCATCAACATCACCATCATCAAACTCTCCATCATCGTCATCATCACACTCTCCATCATCATCATCATAACACTCTCCACCATCATCATCATAACACTCTCCATCATCATCATCACACTCTCCATCATCATCATCATCACAATCTCCATCTTCATCATCATCAGACCCTCCATCATCATCATCATCACACTCTCCATCATCATCATCATCACACTCTCCATCATCATCATCATCACACTCTCCATCATCATCATCATCACACTCTCCATCATCATCATCATCACACTCTCCATCATCATCATCATCACACTCTCCATCATCATCATCATCATCAAACTCTCCATCATCATCATCATCAAACTCTCCATCATCGTCATCATCACACTCTCCACCATCATCATCATCATCATCATCACACTCTCCATCATCATCATCATCACAATCTCCATCTTCATCATCATCACAATCTCCATCTTCATCATCATCAGACCCTCCATCATCATCATCATCACACTCTCCATCATCATCATCATCACACTCTCCATCATCTTCATCATCACACTCTCCATCATCATCACAATCTCCATCTTCATCATCATCAGACCCTCCATCATCTTCATCATCACACTCTCCATCATCTTCATCATCACACTCTCCATCATCATCATCATCACACCCTCCATCAACATCACCATCATCACACGCTCCATCATCATCATCATCATCACACTCCCCATCATCATCATCATCACACTCTCCATCAACATCACCATCATCACACTCTCCATCATCATCATCATCATCACACTCTCCATCATCATCATCATCACACTCTCCCTCATCATCATCATCAAACTCTCCATCATCATCATCATCTCACTCTCCACCATCATCATCATCACACTCTCCATCATTCTCATCATCACACCTTCCATCATCATCATCATCACACTCTCCATCATCATCATCATCATCACACTCTCCATCATAATCATCATCAAACTCTCCATCATCATCATCATCACACTCTCCATCATCATCATCATCATCACACTCTCCATCATCATCATCATCATCACACTCTCCATCATCATCATCAGACTCTGCATCATCATCATTACACTCTCCATCATCATCATCATCATCACACTCTCCATCATCATCATCACACTCTCCATCATCATCATCATCACACTCTGCATCATCATCATCATCATCACACTCTCCATCATCTTCATCATCTCACTCTCCATCATCATCATCATCACACTCTCCATCATCATCATCATCACTCTCTCCATCATCATCATCATCACTCTCTCCATCATCATCATCATCACACTCTCCATCAACATCATCATCATCACAATCTCCATCATCATCATCATCACACTCTCCATCATCATCATCATCACACTCTCCATCATAATCATCATCAAACTCTCCATCATCATCATCAAACTCTCCATCATCATCATCATCACACTCTCCATCATCATCATCACACTCTCCATCATAATCATCATCAATCTCTCCATCATCATCGTCATCACACTCTCCATCATGATCATCATCACACTCTCCATCAACATCAACATCATCACACTCCCCATCATCATCATCATCATCACACTCTCCATCATCATCATCACACTCTCCATCATCATCATCATCACAATCTCCATCTTCATCATCATCAGACCCTCAATCATCATCATCATCACATTCTCCATCATCATCATCATCACACTCTCCATCATCATCATCATCACACTCTCCATCATCATCATCATCACACTCTCCATCATCATCATCATCACACTCTCCATCATCATCATCATCACACTCTCCATCATCATCATCATCATCACACTCTCCATCATAATCATCATCAAACTCTCCATCATCATCATCATCACACTCTCCATCATCATCATCACACTCTCCATCATCATCATCATCATCACACTCTCCATCATCATCATCATCACACTCTGCATCATCATCATCATCATTACACTCTCCATCATCATCATCATCATCACACTCTCCATCATCATCATCACACTCTCCATCATCATCATCATCACACTCTGCATCATCATCATCATCATCACACTCTCCATCAACTTCATCATCTCACTCTCCATCATCATCATCATCACACTCTCCATCATCATCATCATCACTCTCTCCATCATCATCATCATCACTCTCTCCATCATCATCATCATCACACTCTCCATCAACATCATCATCACAATCTCCATCATCATCATCATCACACTCTCCATCATCATCATCATCACACTCTCCATCATCATCATCATCATCACACTCTCCATCATCATCATCATCACACTCTCCATCATCATCATCATCACACTCTCCCTCATCATCATCATCACACTCTCCATCATCATCATCATCACACTCTCCATCATCATCATCATCACACTCTCCATCATTATCATCATCACAACTTCCATCATCATCATCATCACACTCTTCATCATCATCATCACACTCTGCATCATCATCATCATCATCACACTCTCCATCACCATCATCATCACACTCACCACCATCATCTTCATCACACTCACCACCATCATAGTGGTTAGCACTGTTGCCTCACAGCGCCAGGGACCCGGGTTCGATTCCGGCCTCGGGTGACTATCTGTGTGGAGTTTGCACATTCTCCCCGTGATTGTGTGGGATCCTGCGGGTGCTCCGGTTTCCTCCCACAGTCCAAAGATGTGCGGGTTAGGTTGATTGGCAATGATAAATGGACCCTTAGTGTTAGGGGGATTAAATACGTGGGGTTACGGGGATAGGGTGGGATATGTATTGGTTTAGGGGTTACGGGGTGCGGGTGGGATATGTGTCGGTGCAGGCTCGATGGGCTGAAATGGCCTCTATCTGCACTGTGGGGTTTCTGTGATTCTGTGATCATCATCATCACACTCTCCATCATCTTCATCATCGCACTCTCCATCATCATCATCACAATCTCCATCTTCATCATCATCAGACCCTCCATTATCTTCATCATCACACTCTCCATCATCTTCATCATCACACTCTCCATCATCATCATCATCACACTCTCCATCATCATCATCATCACACTCTCCATCAACATCACCATCATCACACTCTCCATCATCATCATCATCATCACACTCTCCATCATAATCATCATCAAACTCTCCATCATCATCATCATCAAACTCTCCATCATCATCATCACATTCTCCATCATCATCATCATCACACTCTCCATCATTATCATCATCACACTCTCCATCATCATCATCATCACACTCTCCATCATCATCATCATCACACTCTCCATCATCATCATCATCACACTCTCCATCATCATCATCATCACACTCTCCATCATCATCATCATCACACTCTCCATCATCATCATCATCACACTCTCCATCATCATCATCATCACATTCTCCATCATCATCATCATCAAACTCTCCATCATCATCATCATCACACTCTCCATCATCATCATCATCACACTCTCCATCATCATCATCATCACACTCTCCATCATCATCATCATCACACTCTCCATCAACATCACCATCATCATACTCTCCATCATCATCATCATCATCACACTCTCCATCATCATCATCATCACACTCTCCATCAACATCACCATCATCACACTCTCCATCATCATCATCATCATCACACTCTCCATCATCATCATCATCACACTCTCCCTCATCATCATCATCACACTCTCCATCATCATCATCATCTCACTCTCCATCATCATCATCATCACACTCTCCATCATTATCATCATCACACCTTCCATCATCATCACCATCACACTCTCCATCATCATCATCATCATCACACTCTCCATCACCATCATCATCACACTCACCACCATCATCATCATCACACTCACCACCATCATAGTGGTTAGCACTGTTGCCTCACAGCGCCAGGGACCCGGGTTCGAATCCGGTCTCGGGTGACTGTCTGTGTGGAGTTTGCACATTCTCCCCGTGATTGCGTGGGATCCTCCGGGTGCTCCGGCTTCCTCCCACAGTCCAAAGATGTGTGGGTTAGGTTGATTGGCAAGGATAAATTGACCCTTAGTGTTAGGGGGATTAAATACATGGGGTTACGGGGATAGGGTGGGATATGTGTTGGTGCAGGGGTTACGGGGATCGGGTGGGATATGTGTCGGTGCACGCTCGATGGGCTGAAATGGCCTCTATCTGCACTGTGGGGTTTCTGTGATTCTGCGATCATCATCATCACACTCACCATCATCATCATCATCACTCTCCATCATCCTCATCATCACACTCTCCATCATCATCATCACAATCTCCATCTTCATCATCATCACACTCTCCATCATCCTCCTCATCACACTCTCCATCATCATCATCATCACACTCTCCATCATCATCATCATCACTCTCTCCATCAACATCACCATGATCACACTCTCCATCATCACAATCTCCATCATAATCATCATCAAACTCTCCATCATCATCATCATCATCAAACTCTCCATCATCATCATCATCACACTCTCCATCAGCATCATAATCACACTCTCCATCATCATCATCATCACACTCTCCATCATCATCATCATCACACTCTCCATCATCATCATCATCACACTCTCCATCATCATCATCATCATCACACTCTCCATCATAATCATCATCAAACTCTCCATCATCATCATCATCAAACTCTCCCTCATCATCATCATCACACTCTCCATCATCATCATCATCACACTCTCCATCATAATCATCATCACTCTCTCCATCATCATCATCATCACACTCTCCATCATCATCATCATCACACTCTCCCTCATCATCATCATCACACTCTCCATCATAATCATCATCACACTCTCCATCATCATCATCATCAACATCACCATCATCACACTCTCCATCATCATCATCATCATCACACGCTCCATCATCATCATCATCACACTCTCCATCATCATCATCATCAAACTCTCCATCATCATCATCATCACACTCTCCATCATCATCATCACACTCTCCATCATAATCATCATCAAACTCTCCATCATCATCATCATCAAACTCTCCCTCATCATCATCATCACACTCTCCATCATAATCATCATCAAACTCTCCATCATCATCATCATCACACTCTCCATCATCATCATCATCACACTCTCCATCATCATCATCATCAAACTCTCCCTCATCATCATCACACTCTCCATCATAATCATCATCACACTCTCCATCATAATCATCATCAAACTCTCCCTCATCATCATCATCACACTCTCCATCATCATCATCATCACACTCTCCATCATAATCATCATCAAACTCTCCATCATCATCATCATCACACTCTCCATCATCATCATCATCACACTCTCCATCAACATCACCATCATCACACTCTCCATCATCATCATCATCATCACACTCTCCATCATCATCATCATCACACTCTCCATCATCATCATCATCACACTCTCCATCATCATCATCATCATCATCACACTCTCCATCATCATCATCATCACACTCTCCATCATCATCATCATCACACTCTCCATCATCATCATCATCACACTCTTCATCATCATCATCACACTCACCATCATCATCATCATCATCACACTCTCCATCACCATCATCATCACACTCACCACCATCATCATCATCACACTCACCACCATCATAGTGGTTCGCACTGTTGCCTCACAGCGCCAGGGACCCTGTTTCGAATCCGTCCTCGGGTGATTGTCTGTGTGGAGTTTGCACGTTCTCCCCGTGATTGCGTGGGATCCTCCGGGTGCTCCGGTTTCCTCCCACAGTCCAAAGATGTGCGGGTTAGGTTGATTGGCAATGATAAATTGACCCTTAGTGTTCGGGGGATTAAGTACGTGGGGTTACGGGGATAGGGTAGGATATGTGTTGGTGTAGGGGTTACGGGGATCGGGTAGGATATGTGTCGGTGAAGGCTCGATGGGCTGAAATGGCCTCTATCTGCACTGTGGGGTTTCTGTGATTCTGTGATCATCATCATCACACTCACCATCATCATCATCATCACACTCTCCATCATCTTCATCATCACACTCTCCATCATCATCATCATCACAATCTCCATCATCATCATCAGACCCTCCATCATCATCATCATCACACTCTCCATCATCATCATCACAATCTCCATCTTCATCATCATCAGACCCTCCATCATCATCATCATCACACTCTTCATCATTTTCATCATCACACTCTCCATCATCATCACACTCTCCATCATCATCATCATCACACTCTCCATCATCATCATCATCACACTCTCCATCATCATCATCATCAAACTGTCCTTCATCATCATCATCAAACTCTCCATCATCATCATCAAACTCTCCATCATCATCAACACACTCTCCATCATCATCATCATCACACTCTCCATCATCATCATCAACACACTCTCCCTCATCATCATCATCACACTCTCCATCATCATCATCATCACACTCTCCATCATCATCATCATCACACTCTCCATCATCATCATCATCACACTCTCCATCATCATCATCATCACTCTCCATCATCGTCATCATCACACTCTCCATCATCATCATCATCACACTCTGCATTATCATCATCATTACACTTTCCATCATCATCATCATCATCACACTCTCCGTCATCATCATCATCATCATCACACTCTCCATCATCATCATCATCATCACACTCTCCATCATCATCATCATCACACTCTCCATCATCATCATCATCACACTCTCCATCATCATCATCATCACACTCTCCATCATCATCATCATCACACTCTCCATCATCATCAGCACCATCACACCCTCCATCATCATCATCACACTCTCCATCGTCATCATCATCACACTCTCCATCATCATCATCATCACACTCTCCATCATCATCATCACACTCTCCATCATCATCATCATCACACTCTCCATCATCATCATCATCATCACACTCTCCATCATAATCATCATCATCATCACACTCTCCATCATCATCATCATCACACTCTCCATCAACATCACCATCATCACTCTCCATCATCATCATCATCATCACACTCTCCATCATCATCATCATCACACTCTCCATCATCATCATCACATTCTCCATCATCATCATCATCATCACACTCTCCATCATCATCATCATCACACTCTCCATCATCATCATCAACACACTCTCCCTCATCATCATCATCACACTCTCCATCATCATCATCATCACACTCTCCATCATCATCATCATCATCACACGCTCCATCATCATCATCATCACACTCTCCATCATCATCATCATCACACTCTCCATCATCATCATCATCATCACACTCTCCATCATATTCATCATCAAACTCTCCATCATCATCATCATCACACTCTCCATCATCATCATCATCACACTCTCCATCATCATCATCATCAAACTCTCTCTCATCATCATCATCACACTCTCCATCATAATCATCATCACACTCTCCATCATAATCATCATCAAACTCTCCCTCATCATCATCATCACACTCTCCATCATCATCATCATCACACTCTCCATCATCATCATCATCACACTCTCCATCATAATCATCATCACTCTCTCCATCATCATCATCATCACACTCTCCATCATCATCATCATCACACTCTCCAGCAACATCACCATCATCACACTCTCCATCATCATCATCATCATCACACTCTCCATCATCATCATCATCACACTCTCCATCATCATCATCATCACACTCTCCATCATCATCATCATCATCATCACACTCTCCATCATCATCATCATCACACTCTCCATCACCATCATCATCACACTCTCCATCATCATCATCATCACACTCTCCATCATCATCATCATCACACTCTCCATCATCATCATCATCACACTCTTCATCATCATCATCACACTCACCATCATCATCATCATCATCACACTCTCCATCACCATCATCATCACACTCACCACCATCATCATCATCACACTCACCACCATCATAGTGGTTAGCACTGTTGCCTCACAGCGCCAGGGACCCTGTTTCGAATCCGTCCTCGTGTGATTGTCTGTGTGGAGTTTGCACGTTCTCCCCGTGATTGCGTGGGATCCTCCGGGTGCTCCGGTTTCCTCCCACAGTCCAAAGATGTGCGGGTTAGGTTGATTGGCAATGATAAATTGACCCTTAGTGTTAGGGCGATTAAGTACGTGGGGTTACGGGGATAGGGTAGGATATGTGTTGGTGTAGGGGTTACGGGGATCGGGTAGGATATGTGTCGGTGCAGGCTCGATGGGCTGAAATGGCCTCTATCTGCACTGTGGGGTTTCTGTGATTCTGTGATCATCATCATCACACTCACCATCATCATCATCATCACACTCTCCATCATCTTCATCATCACACTCTCCATCATCATCATCATCACAATCTCCATCATCATCATCAGACCCTCCATCATCATCATCATCACACTCTTCATCATTTTCATCATCACACTCTCCATCATCATCACACTCTCCATCATCATCATCATCACACTCTCCATCATCATCATCACACTCTCCATCAACATCACCATCATCACACTCTCCATCATCATCATCAAACTCTCCATCATCATCATCATCAAACTCTCCATCATCATCATCAAACTCTCCATCATCATCATCACACTCTCCATCATCATCATCATCACACTCTCCATCATCATCATCACACTCTCCATCATCATCATCATCACACTCTCCATCATCATCATCATCACACTCTCCTTCATCATCATCATCATCACACTCTCCATCAGCATCATCATCACTCTCCATCATCATCATCATCACACTCTCCATCATCATCATCATCACACTCTCCATCATCATCATCATCACACTCTCCATCATCATCATCATCACACTCTCCATCATCATCATCATCACACTCTCCATCATCATCATCATCACACTCTCCATCATCATCATCATCACACTCTCCATCATCATCATCATCACTCTCCATCATCGTCATCATCACACTCTCCATCATCATCATCATCACACTCTGCATTATCATCATCATCATCACACTCTCCGTCATCATCATCATCATCATCACACTCTCCATCATCATAATCATCATCAAACTCTCCCTCATACTCATCATCACACTCTCCATCATCATCATCATCACACTCTCCATCATCATCATCATCACACTCTCCATCATCATCATCATCACACTCTCCATCATCATCATCATCACACTCTCCAGCAACATCACCATCATCACACTCTCCATCATCATCATCATCATCACACTCTCCATCATCATCATCATCACACTCTCCATCATCATCATCATCACACTCTCCATCATCATCATCATCATCACACTCTCCATCATCATCATCATCACACTCTCCATCACCATCATCATCACACTCTCCATCATCATCATCATCACACTCTCCATCATCATCATCATCACACTCTCCATCATCATCATCATCACTCTCTTCATCATCATCATCACACTCACCATCATCATCATCATCATCACACTCGCCATCACCATCATCATCACACTCACCACCATCATCATCATCACACTCACCACCATCATAGTGGTTAGCACTGTTGCCTCACAGCGCCAGGGACCCTGTTTCGAATCCGTACTCGTGTGATTGTCTGTGTGGAGTTTGCACGTTCTCCCCGTGATTGCGTGGGATCCTCCGGGTGCTCCGGTTTCCTCCCACAGTCCAAAGATGTGCGGGTTAGGTTGATTGGCAATGATAAATTGACCCTTAGTGTTAGGGCGATTAAGTACGTGGGGTTACGGGGATAGGGTAGGATATGTGTTGGTGTAGGGGTTACGGGGATCGGGTAGGATATGTGTCGGTGCAGGCTCGATGGGCTGAAATGGCCTCTATCTGCACTGTGGGGTTTCTGTGATTCTGTGATCATCATCATCACACTCACCATCATCATCATCATCACACTCTCCATCATCTTCATCATCACACTCTCCATCATCATCATCATCACAATCTCCATCATCATCATCAGACCCTCCATCATCATCATCATCACACTCTTCATCATTTTCATCATCACACTCTCCATCATCATCACACTCTCCATCATCATCATCATCACACTCTCCATCATCATCATCACACTCTCCATCAACATCACCATCATCACACTCTCCATCATCATCATCAAACTCTCCATCATCATCATCATCAAACTCTCCATCATCATCATCAAACTCTCCATCATCATCATCACACTCTCCATCATCATCATCATCACACTCTCCATCATCATCATCACACTCTCCATCATCATCATCATCACACTCTCCATCATCATCATCATCACACTCTCCTTCATCATCATCATCATCACACTCTCCATCAGCATCATCATCACTCTCCATCATCATCATCATCACACTCTCCATCATCATCATCATCACACTCTCCATCATCATCATCATCACACTCTCCATCATCATCATCATCACACTCTCCATCATCATCATCATCACACTCTCCATCATCATCATCATCACACTCTCCATCATCATCATCATCACACTCTCCATCATCATCATCATCACTCTCCATCATCGTCATCATCACACTCTCCATCATCATCATCATCACACTCTGCATTATCATCATCATCATCACACTCTCCGTCATCATCATCATCATCATCACACTCTCCATCATCATCATCATCATCACACTCTCCATCATCATCATCATCACACTCTCCATCATCATCATCACACTCTCCATCATCATCATCATCACACTCTCCATCATCATCATCATCACACTCTCCATCATCATCAGCACCATCACACTCTCCATCATCATCATCACACTCTCCATCATCATCATCATCACACTCTCCATCATCATCACCATCATCACACTCTCCATCATCATCATCATCACACTCTCCATCATCATCATCACACTCTCCATCATCATCATCATCACACTCTCCATCGTCATCATCATCATCACACTCTCCATCATAATCATCATCACTCTCTCCATCATCATCATCATCACACTCTCCATCATCATCATCATCACACTCTCCATCAACATCACCATCATCACACTCTCCATCATCATCATCATCATCACACTCTCCATCATCATCATCATCACACTCTCCATCATCATCATCACACTCTCCATCATCATCATCATCATCACACTCTCCATCATCATCATCATCACACTCTCCATCATCATCATCATCACACTCTCCATCATCATCATCATCACACTCTCCCTCATCATCATCATCACACTCTCCATCATCATCATCATCACACTCTCCATCATCATCATCATCACACTCTCTATCATCATCATCATCATCACACTCACCACCATCATCATCATCACACTCACCACCATCATAGTGGTTAGCACTGTTGCCTCACAGCGCCAGGGACCCTGTTTCGAATCCGTCCTCGGGTGATTGTCTGTGTGGAGTTTGCACGTTCTCCCCGTGATTGCGTGGGATCCTCCGGGTGCACCGGTTTCCTCCCACAGTCCAAAGATGTGCGGGTTAGGTTGATTGGCAATGATAAATTGACCCTTAGTGTTAGGGGGATTAAGTACGTGGGGTTACGGGGATAGGGTAGGATATGTGTTGGTGTAGGGGTTACGGGGATCGGGTAGGATATGTGTCGGTGCAGGCTCGATGGGCTGAAATGGCCCCTATCTGCACTGTGGGGTTTCTGTGATTCTGTGATCATCATCATCACACTCACCATCATCATCATCATCACACTCTCCATCATCTTCATCATCACACTCTCCATCATCATCATCATCACAATCTCCATCATCATCATCAGACCCTCCATCATCATCATCATCACACTCTCCATCATCATCATCATCACAATCTCCATCTTCATCATCATCAGTCCCTCCATCATCATCATCATCACACTCTTCATCATTTTCATCATCACACTCTCCATCATCATCACACTCTCCATCATCATCATCATTACACTCTCCATCATCATCATCATCACACTCTCCATCAACATCACCATCATCACACTCTCCATCAGCATCATCATCACAATCTCCATCATCATCATCATCAAACTCTCCATCATCATCATCATCAAACTCTCCATCATCATCATCAAACTCTCCATCATCATCATCAAACTCTCCATCATCATCATCACACTCTCCATCATCATCATCATCACACTCTCCATCATCATCATCACACTCTCCATCATCATCATCATCACACTCTCCATCATCATCATCATCACACTCTCCATCATCATCATCATCATCACACTCTCCATCAGCATCATCATCACACTCTCCATCATCATCATCATCACACTCTCCATCATCATCATCATCACACTCTCCATCATCATCATCATCACACTCTCCATCATCATCATCATCACACTCTCCATCATCATCATCATCACACTCTCCATCATCATCATCACTCTCCATCATCATCATCATCACACTCTCCAATATCATCATCATCACACTCTGCATTATCATCATCATTACACTTTCCATCATCATCATCATCACACTCTCCATCATCATCATCATCATCACACTCTCCGTCATCATCATCATCATCATCACACTCTCCATCATCATCATCATCATCACACTCTCCATCATCATCATCATCACACTCTCCATCATCATCATCATCACACTCTCCATCATCATCATCATCACACTCTCCATCATCATCATCATCACACTCTCCATCATCATCAGCACCATCACACTCTCCATCATCATCATCACACTCTCCATCATCATCATCATCACACTCTCCATCATCATCACCATCATCACACTCTCCATCATCATCATCACACTCTCCATCATCATCATCACACTCTCCATCATCATCATCATCATCACACTCTCCATCATCATCATCATCATCACACTCTCCATCATAATCATCATCACTCTCTCCATCATCATCATCAACACACTCTCCATCATCATCATCATCACACTCTCCATCAACATCACCATCATCACACTCTCCATCATCATCATCATCATCACACTCTCCATCATCATCATCATCACACTCTCCATCATCATCATCACACTCTCCATCATCATCATCATCATCACACTCTCCATCATCATCATCATCACACTCTCCATCATCATCATCATCACACTCTCCATCATCATCATCATCACACTCTCCCTCATCATCATCATCACACTCTCCATCATCATCATCATCACACTCTCCATCATCATCATCATCACACTCTCCATCATCATCATCATCACACTCTCCATCATTATCATCATCACACCTTCCATCATCATCACCATCACACTCTTCATCATCATCATCACACTCACCATCATCATCATCATCATCACACTCTCCATCACCATCATCATCACACTCACCACCATCATCATCATCACACTCACCACCATCATAGTGGTTAGCACTGTTGCCTCACAGCGCCAGGGACCCTGTTTCGAATCCGTCCTCGGGTGATTGTCTGTGTGGAGTTTGCACGTTCTCCCCGTGATTGCCTGGGATCCTCCGGGTGCTCCGCTTTCCTCCCACAGTCCAAAGATGTGCGGGTTAGGTTGATTGGCAATGATAAATTGACCCTTAATGTTAGGGGGATTAAGTACGTGGGGTTACGGGGAAAGGGTGGGATATGTGTTGGTGTAGGGGTTACGGGGATCGGGTAGGATATGTGTCGGTGCCGGCTCGATGGGCTGAAATGGCCTCTATCTGCACTGTGGGGTTTCTGTGATTCTGTGATCATCATCATCACACTCACCATCTTCATCATCATCAGACCCTCCATCATCATCATCATCACACTCTTCATCATTTTCATCATCACACTCTCCATCATCATCATCATCACACTCTCCATCATCATCATCATCACACTCTCCATCATCATCATCATCACACTCTCCATCAACATCACCATCATCACACTCTCCATCATCATCATCATCATCAAACTCTCCATCATCATCGTCATCAAACTCTCCATCACCATCATCATCACACTCTCCATCATCATCATCACACTCTCCATCATCATCATCATCATCACACTCTCCATCATCATCATCATCACACTCTCCATCATCATCATCATCACTCTCCATCATCATCATCATCACACTCTCCATCATCATCATCATCATCACACTCTCCATCATCATCATCATCATCACACTCTCCATCATCATCATCATCACACTCTCCAACATCATCACCGTCATCACACTCTCCATCATCATCATCATCACACTCTCCATCATCATCATCACACTCTCCATCAACATCATCATCACACTCTCCATCATCATCATCATCACACTCTCCAACATCATCACCATCATCACACTCTCCATCATCATCATCACACTCTCCATCATCATCATCACACTCTCCATCATCATCATCATCACACTCTCCATCATCATCATCATCACACTCTCCATCTTCATCACCATCATCACACTCTCCATCATCATCATCATCACAGTCTCCATCATCATCATCATCACACTCTCCATCATCATCACAGTCTCCATCATCATCATCACACTCTGCATCATCATCATCACACTCTCCATCATCATCATCACACTCTCCATAACCATTATCATCACACTCTCCATCATCATCATCATCATCATCACACTCTCCATCATCATCATCATCACACTCTCCATCATCATCATCACACTCTCCATCATCACCAACATCACCACACTCTCCATCATCATCATCATCACACTCTCCATCATCATCATCACACTCAGGAGACTGGAGACTGACCGCTCACTAACAGATGACTTGGCACTGATCGCTCACTAACAGATGACTTGGCACTGATCGCTCACTAACAGGACACTGATGGATCATTAACAGGAGACTGGACACTGACCACTCACTAACAGGAGACTGGACACGGACCGCTCACTAACAGGAGACTGGGCACTGACTGCTCACTAACATGAAACTGGGCACTGACCGCTCACTAACAGGAGACTGGACACTGACCGCTCACTAACAGGAGACTGGACACTGACCGCTCACTAACAGGAGACTGGGCACTGACCGCTCACTAACAGGAGACTGGACAGGAACCAATCACAAACAGGTTACTGGACACTGACCGCTCACTAACAAGAGACTGGACAGGGACCGATCACAAACAGGTGACTGGGCACTGACTGCTCACTAACAAGATACTGACCGCTCACTAACAGGAGACTGGAATCTGACCACTCACTAACAGGAAACTGGACATTGCCCCCCTCACTAACAAGACTGGGCACTGACCGCTCGCTAACAGGAGACTGGACACTGACCACTCACTAACAGGAGACAGGACACTGACCGCTTACTAACAGGAGACTGGACACTGACTGCTCACTAACAGGAAACTGGACACTGACTGCTCACTAACAGGACACCGGACACTGACCGTGCACTAACAGGTGACTGGGAACTGACCGCTCACTAACAGGAGACTGGATTCTGACCGTTCACTAACAGGACACTGGGCACTGACTGCTCACTAACAGGAGACTGGACACTGACCGCTCACTAACAGGAGACTGGACACTGACTGCTCGCTAATAGGTGACTGTAGCCGAAATAGATCAGTTGGGAGAGCGTTCAACAGAAGTTCTAAAGGTCCCTGGTTCGATCCCGGGTTTCAGCAGGTTTTATCAACTCTGTAACAGTACCCATGGATTGGAGGGTAGCTAATGTTACCCCACTATTCAAAAAGGGTGGTAGAGAAAAAGCGGGGAATTATAGACCGGTAAGCCTGACATCGGTAGTGGGGAAAATGCTAGGGTCCATTATAAAAGATGTAATAGCAGAGCACTTTGAAAGCAGTGACAGGATCGGACAATGTCAACATGGATTTACAAAAGGTAAATTATGCTTGACTAATCAACTGGAATTTTTTGAGGATGTAACTTGTAAAATACATAAGGGAGAACCAGTGGATGGGATGTATTTGGACTTTCTGAAGGCTTTTGATAAGGTCCCGCATAAGAGATTAGCGTGCAAAATTAAGGCACATGGGATTGGGGGCAGGGTATTGACTTGGATAGAGAACTGGTTGGCGGACAGAAAGCAAAGAGTTGGAATAAACGGGTCGTTTTCCGAGTGGCAGGCAGTGGCTAGTGGGGTACCGCAAGGATCGGTCCTCGGACCCCAGCTGTTCACAATATATATTAATGATTTGGACGAGGGGATTGGATGTAATATCTCCAAATTTGCAGACGACACAAAGCTGGGTGGGAGGGTATGCTGTGAGGAGGATGCCGTGAAACTCCAGTACGATTTGGACAGGTTGGATGATTGGGCAGAAACATGGCAAATGCACTATAATGTGGATAAATGTGAGGTTATCCACTTTGGTGGCAAAAACAGGAAGGCAGATGATTATTTGAATGGCAATAGATTGGGAGAAGGGGAAGTGCAGAGAGACCTGGGTGTTCTTATGCACCAGTCGCTGACGGTACGCATGCAGGTGCAGCAGGCGGTTAAGAAGGCAAATGGTATGTTGGCCTTCGTAACAAGAGGGTTCGAGTACAAGAACAAGGATGTCTTGCTACAGTTGTACAGGGCCTTGGTGAGACCGCACCTTGAATATTGTGTGCAGTTTTGGTCGCCTTACCTGAGGAAGGACGTTCTTGCCATGGAAGGAGTGCAGCGAAGATTCACCAGGCTGATACCTGGGATGGCAGGAATGACGTATGAGGAGAGATTGTGTCGATTGGGCTTATACTCACTGGAGTTTAGAAGATTGAGCAGGGATCTCATCGAAACCTATAAAATTCTGTCAGGCCTGGACAGACTAGATGCAGGAAGGATGTTTCTGATGGCCGGGGAGTCCAGAACCAGGGGTCATAGTCTAAGGATAAGGGGTAAGCCATTTAGGACTGAAATGAGGAGGAATTTCTTCACCCAGAGAGTGGTGAACCTGTGGAATTCTCTGCCACAGAGGGCGGTGGAGGCCAGTTCATTAAATATATTCAAGAAAGAGTTGGATATATTTCTTAAGGCTAAAGGGGTCAAGGGATATGGGGAGAAGGCAGGGACAGGGTATTGAATTTGGATGATCAGCCATGATCTCATTGAATGGCGGAGCAGCCGCGAAGGGCCGAATGGCCTACACCTGCTCCTATCTTCTATGTTTCTATGTTTCTATGACTGGACACTGACTGCTCACTAACAGGAGACAGGACACTGAAAGCTCACTAACAGGTGACTGGGCACTGACTGTTCACTTACAGGTGACTGGGCACTGACCGCTCACTAACAGGAAACTGGACACTGACCACTCACTAACAGGAGACTGGACACTGACCACTCACTAACAGGAGACTGGACACTGACCGCTCATTAACAGGACTGGACACTGACCGCACACAAACAGGAGACGGGACCCTGACCGCTAACTAACAGGACTGGACACTGACCGCTCACAAACAGGAGACGGGACCCTGACCACTCACTAACAGGAGACTGGACACTGACCGCTCACTGACAGGAGACTGGACACTGACCGCTCACTCAGAGGAGACTGGACAGGAACCAATCACAAACAGGAGACTGGACACTGACCGCTCACTAACAAGAGACTGACTGCTCACTAACAGGAAACTGGACATTGACCACTCACTCACAGGAAACTGGACACTGACCCCCTCACTAAGGCGAAACTGGGCAGTGACCGCTCGCTAACAGGAGACTGGGCACTGACCGCTCACTAACAGGACTGGACACTGATTGCTCACTAACAGGAGACTGGACCTTGACTGATCACTAACAGGACTGGGCACTGACCGCTCACTAACAGGAGACTGGACACTGACCGCTCACTAACAGGAGGCAGGACACTGACCGCTCACTCAGAGGAGACTGGACTCCATCCGTTTACTAACAGGAAGCTGGGCACAGAACACTCACAAACAGGAGACTGGACACTGACCGCTCACTAACAAGAGACTGGACAGGGACCGATCACAAGCAGGTGACTTGGCACTGACCGCTCACTAACAGGAGACTGGACACTGACCACTTACTAACAGGAGACTGGACACTGACCGCTCACTAACAGGAGACAGGACACTGACCACTCACTAACAAGAGACTGGACAGGGACCGATCACAAGCAGGCGACTGGGCACTGACTGCTCACTAACAGGAGACTGGACACTGACCACTTACTAACAGGAGACTGGACACTGACCGCTCACTAACAGGAGACAGGACACTGACCGCTCACTAACAGGAGACTGGGCACTGACCACTCACTAACAGGAGACTGGACAGTGACTGCTCACAAGCAGGAGACTGGATACTGAGCACTCACTAACAGGAGACTGGACACTGACCGCTCACTAACAGGAAACTGGACACTAACCGCTCACTCACAGGAGACTGGACACTGACCGCTCACCAACAGGAGTCTGGGCACTGACCGCTCACTAACAGGAGACTGGACCCTTACCACTCACTAACAGGCATCTGGACACTGACCGCGCAAAAACAGGAAACTGTACCCTGACCGCTCACTAACAGGAGATTGGAAACTGACATCTCACTAACAGGCATCTGGACACTGACCGCGCAAAAACAGGAAACTGGTCACTGACCGCACACTAACAGGAGACTGGACACTGACCACTCACAAACAGGAGACTGGACACTGACCACTCAAAAACAGGAGACTGGACCCTGACCACTCACTAACAGGAGACTGGAAACTGACGGCTCACTAACAGGAAACTGGAAACTGACCGCTCACTAACAGGAAACTGGACACTGACCGCTCACTAACAGGAAAGTGGACATTGACCCCCTCACTAACAGGAGCCTGGGCACTGACTGCTCACTAACAGGAGACTGGACACTGACTGCTCACTAACAGGAGACTGGACACTGACTGCTCACTTACAGGAGACTGGACACTGTCCACTCACTAACAGGACACTGGGCACTGACCGCTCACAACAGGAGACGGCAAACTGACCGCTCACTAACAGGAAACTGGAAACTGACCGCTCACTAACAGGAAACTGGACATTGATCCCCTCACTAACGGAAGACTGGACACTGACCGCTCACAAACAGGAGACTGGACAATGCCCGCTCACTAACAGGAGACTGGACACTGACCGCTCACCAACAGGAGACTGGACACTGACCGCTCGCTAACAGGAGACTGGACACTGACTGTTCACGAACAGTCGACTGAGCACTGCCCACTCACTAACAGGAGACTGGACACAGTCTCGGTGGAGGGACCGGGTGCTAGGGTTTGGATGATCAGCCATGATCTCGTTGAATGGCGGTGCAGGCTCGAAGGGCCGAATGGCCTAATCCTGCTCCTATCTTCTATGTTTCTATGAGATTGGGCACTAACCGCTCACTCAGAGTAGACTGGACACTGACCGCTCACTAGCAGGAGACTGGACAGGAACCGATCACAAACAGGAGACCGGACACTGACCGCTCACTAACAATAGACTGGACAGGGACCGATCACAAACAGGTGACTGGGCACTGACTGCTCACTAACAAGATACTGACCGCTCATGAACAGGAGACTGGAAACTGACCGCTCGCTAACAGGAAACTGGACACTGACCGCTCACTAACAGCAGCCTGGACACTGACCACTCACTAACAGGAGACTGGACACTGACCGTTCACTAACAGGAAACTGGACACTGACCGCTCACTCAGAGGAGACTGGAGACTGACCGCTCACTAACAGGAGACTGGACACTGACTGCTCACAAACAGGAGACTGGACACTGACAGCTCACTCAGAGGAGACTGGACACTGACCGCGCACAAACAGGAGACTGGACACTGACCGCTCACTCAGAGGAGACAGGACACTGACAGCTCACTCAGAGGAGACTGGACACTGACCGCTCACAAACAGGAGACTGGACACTGACCCCCTCACTAACAGGAGACTGGAAACTGACCGTCCACTAACAGGTGACAGGACACTGACCCATCATTAACAGGAGACTGGACACTGTCCGCTCACAAACAGGAGACTGGACACTGACCGCTCACAAACAGGAGACTGGACACTGACCACTCACTCAGAGGAGACTGGACACTGACAGCTCACTCAGAGGAGACTGGACACTGACCACTCATAAACAGGAGACTGGACACTGACAGCTCACTCAGAGGAGACTGGACACTGACCGCTCACTTACAGGAGACTGGACACTGACAGCTCACTCAGAGGAGACTGGACACTGACCGCTCACTCAGAGGAGACTGGACACTGACAGCTCACTCAGAGGAGACTGGACACTGACCGCTCACTAACAGGAGACTGGACACTGACCACTCACGAACAGGAGACTGGACACTGACCGCTCACAAACAGGAGACTGGACACTGACCGCTCACAAACAGGAGACTGGACACTGACCGCTCACTCAGAGGAGACTGGACACTGACAGCTCACTCAGAGGAGACTGGACACTGACCGCACATAAACAGGAGACTGGACACTGACCGCTCACTCAGAGGAGATTGGACACTGACCGCTCACTAACAGGAGACTGGACACTGACCACTCACAAACAGGAGGCTGGACACTGACCGCTCACAAACAGGAGACTGGACACTGACCGCTCACAAACAGGAGACTGGACACTGACCGCTCACTCAGAGGAGACTGGACACTGACCACTCAATTCAATTCAATTCAAATTGCTTTATTGGCATGACAAGATACATCTTATGTTGCCAAAGCGCAGAAATACATGTATGATTGACCACATAAACACCCATCAAGACATACAGTGTACAGACAAGTACATCCAAGTATACATAGATATACACACATATAATATGCATATAATCTTTTCTTAGATTTAATGTGTCACTGGTTGTCGCTCTGGCTTATGGCAAGCTGTAACATAGTTTGCCGCTATAGTTACACATTTTCTCTGTTCCCCCAATAGATATGGGAGATCTGGAGGTCATTCAAATTTTTGAATTCAGGGCATACTTTTGTGAATTTTGGGTAGAAATTCTCCCTCATGTCCTGATAGTTTCTGTAAGTTGTGAGGAAGTGAATCTCTGTCTCCACCACTCCCTGACTGCAGTGAGAGCATATCCTGTCCTCTCTTGGCAGCCAGGTCTGCCTGTGTCTGCCTTTTTCGATGGCCAGGCTATGTTCACTAAGTCTGTACATTGTCAAGGTTTTTCTCAGTTTGCTATCCTTTACCATGGTCAGGTATTCAGCCATGGTGCATTGTCTGTTTAGGGCCAAATAGCAATCAAGTTTGTTTTGTGTTTTTGTCATTTCTGTCCAATAGGTCAAATATTTTTCCTTATGTTTAGTGATAATTGTGTTGGGTTGAATTATCTGTGCTAGGGTGTCACTGTCCTGGGGCTGGTTATTATTATTAGTGTTGGCAGTTACTTCACTGAGTCCCAGGACTAGTTGACTGAGGGGACTCTTCTCTATGATCATCTCTTGGCATTTCAAGGCATCGTAATGATAGCAGTGGGGGTTGCTCATTTTTAGGTGTTTCCAAAATTTGATGGCTCGTTTTTGGATATTAATTAGTAGTGGATATTGGCCTAGTTCTGCCCTGCATGCATTGTATGTGGTTTTCCTCTGAGTCCGGCGGATACTTTTACAGAATTCTGCATGCAGGATTTCAATTGGATGTTTGTCCCATTTTGCGAATTCTTGTTGTGTTAGCGGACCCCACACCTCACTGCCATAGAGTGCAATTGGTTCAATTAATGATTTAAAAATTTTGAGCCGAATGACAATTGGAATTTCTATTTGGATTGACTTCTTAATGGCATAGAAAGCCCTTCTTGCTTTCTCTTTCAGTTCATTCACAGCCAAATGAAAGTTTCCCGTAGAACTGATTTTTAGGCCTAGGTATGTGTAATTTGCAGTTTGTTCGATTTTAGTTGCTCCTAGTGTTTAGTTTATTCTGGGTCGCTGATGTCTGGATCTTTGCTGGAACACCAACTTTGGGTTTTTTGGGGTTTATTGTCAGGGCCCAGGTCTGACAGAATGACTCTAGCAGATCCAGGTTCCGCTCTAGACCCTCCTCAGTTGGTGAGAGCAGAACCAGGTCATCTGCATAGAGGAGGAATTTAACCTTGGAATCATAGAGGACGAGTCCAAGTGCTGTAGATTGTTCAAGTAGATTTGCCAATTCATTTATGTAGATATTAAAGAGTGTCAGTGAGATAGACGAGCCCTGCGCCACTCCATGCCCCTGTGAGAAATATTTTGTTTGTTGGTCTCCAATTTTAACTGCACATTTATTGTTTGTATACATTGATTTAATTACATCATATGTTTTTCCCCCTACCCCACTTTCAATAAGTTTCAAGAAAAGACAGTCATGCCAAATAGAATCGAAAGCCTTCTGGAAATCTATAAAGCAGGCAAAAATTTTGCTTTTGTTTTGGTGAACATGTTTGTCAATTAGGGTGTGTAGGGTGAAAATATGGTCCGATGTTCTATAATTTGGTAAGAATCCTATTTGGCTTTTACTCAAGACACCGTGCTCCTCAAGGAAATGTTTATGTCTTTGGTTTATGATACTACAGAATATCTTCCCCTGGTTACTGTTCACACAGATGCCTCGATAGTTATTTGGGTCAACTTTGTCTCCACTTTTGTATATGGGCATTATGAGTCCTTTGTTCCAGATATCAGGGAAGTAACCGACACTCAGAGCCAAGTTGAAGAGATTTAGGATAGCCAATTTCATTTTATCGTCAGTGTGTTTAATCACTAACAGGTGACTGGAGACTGACCACTTACTAACAGGAGACTGGGCACTGACTGCTCACTAACGGGACCCTGGACACTGACTGCTCACTAACAGGAGACTGGATAATGACCGCTCACTAACAGGAGACTGGACACTGACCACTCACTAACAGGAGACTAGACACTGACTGCTCACCAACAGGAGACTGGACCCTAACCACTCACTAACAGGAGACTGGACAATGACAGCTCACTCAGAGGAGACTGGACACTGACCGCTCACAAACAGGAGATTGGACACTGACCCCCTCACTAACAGTAGACTGGACACTGACCATTCAATAACAGGACTGGACACTGACCGCTCACCAACAGGAGACTTGATACTGACCTCTCACTAACAGGAGACTGGACACTGACAGTTCAATCAGAATGGACACTGACCGCTCACTAACAGGAGTCTGGACATTGCCTGCTCACTAACAGGAGACTGGACACTGACAGCTCACTCAGAGGAGACTGGACACTGACTGCTCACAAACAGGAGACTGGACACTGACAGCTCACTCAGAGGAGACTGGACACTGACAGCTAACAAACATGAGACTGGACACTGACCGCTCACAAACAGGAGACTGGACACTGACCGCTCACAAACAGGAGACTGGACACTGACCCCCTCTCTAACAGGAGACTGGACGCTGACTGCTCACTAACAGGAGACTGGGCACTGATAGCTCAAAAACAGGAGACTGGACACTGACCGCTAACAAACAGGAGACTGGACACTGACCGCTCACAAACAGGTGACTGGACACTGACCGCTCACAAACAGGAGACTGGACACTGACCGTTCACCAACAGGAGACTGGACACTGACCACTCACAAACAGGAGACTGGACACTGACCACTCACTAACAGGAGACTGGACAGGAACCGATCACAAACAGGAGACTGGACACTGACCGCTCACAAACAGGAGACTGGACACTGACCACTCACAAACAGGAGACTGGACACTGACAGCTCACTCAGAGGAGACTGGAGTCTGACCGCTCACTAACAGGAGACTGGACACTGACCGCTAACCAACAGGAGACTGGACACTGACCGCTCACAAACAGGAGACTGGACACTGACTGCTCACAAACAGGTGACTGGACACTGACCCCCTCACTAACAGGAGACTGGACACTGAATGCTCACTAACAGGAGACTGGACACTGACAGCTCACTCAGAGGAGACTGGACACTGACCGCTCACAAACAGGAGACTGGGCACTGACCGCTCACTAACAGGAGACTGGACACTGACCGCTCACAAACAGGAGACTGGACACTGATTGCTCACTAACAGGAGACTGGACAGGAACCGAGCACAAACAGGAGACTGGACACTGACCGCTCACTAACAGGAGACTGGACACTGACCGCTCACTAACAGGAGACTGGACACTGACTGCTCACAAACAGGAGACTGGACACTGACCGCTCACTATCAGGAGACTGGACACTGACCGCTCACAAACAGGAGACTGGACACTGACCGCTCACTAACAGGAGGCTGGAAACTGGCTGCTCACAAACAGGAGACTGGACACTGACAGCTTGCTCAGAGGAGACTGGAGTCTGACCGCTCACTAACAGGAGACTGGACACTGACCGCTAACAAACAGGAGACTGGACACTGACCGCTCACAAAGAGGAGACTGGACAGTGACCGCTCACAAACAGGAGACTGGACACTGACCACCGCACAGGAGACTGGACACTGACTGCTAACCAACAGGAGACTGGACACTGACCGATCACTAACAGGAGACTGGACACTGACCGCTCACTAACGGGAAACTGGACACTGACCGCTCACTAACAGGAGACTGGACACTGACCGCTCACTAACAGGAGACTGGACACTGACCGCTCACTAACAGGTGACTGGAAACTGACCGCTCACTCAGAGGAGACTGGACACTGACCGCTCACAAACAGGAGACTGGACACTGACCGATCACTAACAGGAGACTGGACACTGACCGCTCACTAACGGGAAACTGGACACTGACCGCTCACTAACAGGAGACTGGACACTGACCGCTCACTAACAGGAGACTGGACACTGACTGCTCACGAACAGGTGATTGGACACTGACTGCTCACAAACAGGGGACTGGACACTGACTGCTCACTAACAGGAGTCTAGACACTGACGGCTCACTACCAGGAGACTGGACCCTGACCGCTCACTAACAGGAGACTGGACACTGACAGCTCACTCAGAGGTGACTGGACACTGACCGCTCACAAACAGGAGTCTGGGCACTGACTGCTCACTAACAGGAGACTGGACACTGACCGCTCATAAACAGGAGACTGGACACTGACCGCTCACTAACAGGAGACTGGACAGGAACCAATCACAAACAGGAGACTGGGCACTGACCGCTCACTAACAGGAGACTGGACAGGAACCAATCACAAACAGGAGACTGGACCCTGACTGCTCGCTAACAGGAGACTGGACACTGACCGCTCACTACCAGGAGACTGGACACTGACCGCTCACTAACAGGAAACTGGACATTGACCACTCACTCACAGGAAACTGGACACTGACCCCCTCACTAAGGCGAAACTGGGCAGTGACCGCTCGCTAACAGGAGACTGGGCACTGACCGCTCACTAACAGGACTGGACACTGATTGCTCACTAACAGGAGACTGGACCTTGAATGATCACTAACAGGACTGGGCATTGACCGCTCACTAACAGGAGACTGGACACTGACCGCTCACTAACAGGAGACAGGACACTGACCGCTCACTCAGAGGAGACTGGACTCCATCCGCTCACTAACAGGAAGCTGGGCACAGAACACTCACAAACAGGAGACTGGACACTGACTGCTCACTAACAAGAGACTGGACAGGGACCGATCACAAGCAGGTGACTTGGCACTGACCGCTCACTAACAGGAGACAGGACACTGACCACTTACTAACAGGAGACTGGACACTGACCGCTCACTAACAGGAGACAGGACACTGACCACTCACTAACAGGAGACTGGACACTGACCACTCACTAACAGGAGACTGGACAGTGACTGCTCACAAGCAGGAGACTGGATACTGAGCACTCACTAACAGGAGGCTGGACACTGACCGCTCACTAACAGAAGACTGGACACTGACCGCTCACTCACAGGAGACTGGACACTGACCGCTCACCAACAGGAGTCTGGGCGCTGACCGCTCACTAACAGGAGACTGGACACTGACCACTCACTAGCAGGAGATGGGACACTGACTGCTCACTAACAGGACACTGATCGCTCACTAACAGGACACTGGACATTGTCCACTCACTACCAGTCATCTGGACACTGACCGCTCACTAACAGGAGACTGGACCCTGACCGCTCACTAACAGGCATCTGGACACTGACCGCGCAAAAACAGGAAACTGGTCACTGACCACTCACTAACAGGAGACTGGACACTGACCGCTCACAAACAGGAGACTGGACACTGACCACTCACTAACAGGAGACTGGAAACTGACGGCTCACTAACAGGAAACTGGAAACTGACCGCTCACTAACAGGAAACTGGACACTGACCGCTCACTAACAGGAAGGTGGACATTGACCCCCTCACTAACAGGAGCCTGGGCACTGACTGCTCACTAACAGGAGACTGGACACTGTCCACTCACTAACAGGACACTGGGCACTGTCCACTCACTAACAGGACACTGGGCACTGACCGCTCACAACAGGAGACGGCAAACTGACCGCTCACTAACAGGAAACTGGAAACTGAGCGCTCACTAACAGGAAACTGGACATTGACCCCCTCACTAACAGAAGACAGGACACTGACCGCTCACAAACAGGAGACTGGACACGGACTGCTCACTAACAGGAGACTGGACACTGACCGCTCACTAACAGGAGACTGGACACTGACCGTTCACTAACAGGAAACTGGACACTGACTGCTCACTCAGAGGAGACTGGAGACTGACCGCTCACTAACAGGAGACTGGGCACTGCCCGCTCACTAACAGGAGACTGGACACTGACTCGGTGGAGGGACCGGGTGCTAGGGTTTGAATGATCAGCCGTGATCTCGTTGAATGGCGGAGCAGGCTCGAAGGGCCGAATGGCCTACTCCTGCTCCTATCTTCTATGTTTCTATGAGATTGGACACTGACCGCTCACTCAGAGTAGACTGGACACTGACTGCTCACTAGCAGGAGCCTGGACAGGAACCGATCACAAACAGGAGACTGGACACTGACCGCTCACTAACCGGAGACTGGACAGGAACCGATCACAAACAGGAGACTGGACACTGACCGCTCACTAACAAGAGACTGGACAGGGACCGATCACAAACAGGAGACTGGACACTGACCGCTCACTAACAAGAGACTGGACAGGGACCGATCACAAACAGGTGACTGGGCACTGACTGCTCACTAACAAGATACTGACCGCTCATGAACAGGAGACTGGACACTGACCGTTCACTAACAGGAAACTGGACACTGACTGCTCACTCAGAGGAGACTGGAGACTGACCGCTCACTAACAGGAGACTGGACACTGACCGCTCACTAACAGGAGACTGGACACTGACTGCTCACAAACAGGAGACTGGACACTGACAGCTCACTCAGAGGAGACTGGAGACTGACCGCTCACAAACAGGAGACTGGACACTGACCGCTCACTCAGAGGAGACTGGAGACTGACTGCTCACTAACAGGAGACTGGACACAGACCGCTCACTAACAGGAGACTGGACACTGACTGCTCACAAACAGGAGACTGGACACTGACAGCTCACTCAGAGGAGACTGCAGACTGACCGCTCACAAACAGGAGACTGGACACTGACCGCTCACTCAGAGGAGACTGGACACTGACAGCTCACTCAGAGGAGACTGGACACTGACCGCTCACAAACAGGAGACTGGAGACTGACAGCTCACTCAGAGGAGACTGGACACTGACCGCTCACTAACAGGAGACTGGACACTGACCACTCACAAACAGGAGACTGGACACTGACCGCTCACAAACAGGGGACTGGACACTGACCGCTCACTCAGAGGAGACTGGACACTGACAGCTCACTCAGAGGAGACTGCAGACTGACCACTCACTAACAGGAGTCTGGACACTGACCGCTCACTAACAGGAGACTGGACACTGACCGCTCACTAACAGGAGACTGGACACTGACTGCTCACAAACAGGAGACTGGACACTGACAGCTCACTCAGAGGAGACTGCAGACTGACCACTCACAAACAGGAGACTGGACACTGACCGCTCACTCAGAGGAGACTGGAGACTGACCGCTCACTAACAGGAGTCTGGACACTGACCGCTCACTAACAGGAGACTGGACACTGACTGCTCACAAACAGGAGACTGGACACTGACAGCTCACTCAGAGGAGACTGCAGACTGACCACTCACAAACAGGAGACTGGACACTGACCGCTCACTCAGAGGAGACTGGACACTGACAGCTCACTCAGAGGAGACTGGACACTGACCGCTCACAAACAGGAGACTGGACACTGACCGCTCACTCAGAGGAGACTGGAGACTGACCGCTCACTAACAGGAGTCTGGACACTGACCGCTCACTAACAGGAGACTGGACACTGACTGCTCACAAACAGGAGACTGGACACTGACAGCTCACTCAGAGGAGACTGCAGACTGACCACTCACAAACAGGAGACTGGACACTGACCGCTCACTCAGAGGAGACTGGACACTGACAGCTCACTCAGAGGAGACTGGACACTGACCGCTCACAAACAGGAGACTGGACACTGACAGCTCACTCAGAGGAGACTGGACACTGACCGCTCACTAACAGGAGACTGGACACTGACCACTCACAAACAGGAGACTGGACACTGACCGCTCACAAACATGGGACTGGACACTGACCGCTCACTCAGAGGAGACTGGACACTGACAGCTCACTCAGAGGAAACTCGGCACTGACCGCTCACTAACAGGAGACTGGACACTGACCACTCAATTCAATTCAATTCAAATTGCTTTATTGGCATGACAAGATACATCTTATGTTGCCAAAGCACAGAAATACATGTTTGATTGACCATATAAACACCCATCTAGACATACAGTGTACAGACAAGTATATCCATGTATATATAGATATACACACATATAACATGCATATAATCTTTTCTTAGATTTAATGTGTCACTGGTTGTCCCTCTGCTTATGGCAAGCTGTATCATAGTTTGCCGCTATAGTTACACATTTTCTCTGTTCCCCCAAAAGATATGGGAGATTTGGAGGTCATTCAAATTTTTGAATTCAGGGCATACTTTTGTGAATTTTGGGTAGAAATTCTCCCTCATGTCCTGATAGTTTCCGTAAGTTGTGAGGAAGTGAATCTCTGTCTCCACCACTCCCTGACTGCAGTGAGAGCATATCCTGTCCTCTCTTGGCAGCCAGGTCTGCCTGTGTCTGCATTTTTCGATGGCCAGGCTATGTTCACTAAGTCTGTACATTGTCAAGGTTTTTCTCAGTTTGCTATCCTTTACCATGGGCATGTATTCAGCCATGGTGTATTGTCTGTTTAGGGCCAAATAGCAATCGAGTTTGTTTTGTGTTATTGTCATTTCTGTCCAATAGGTCAAATATTTTTCCTTTTGTTTAGTGATAATTGTGTTGGGTTGAATTATCTGTGCTAGGGTGTCACTGTCCTGGGGCTGGTTATTATTATTAGTGTTGGTAGTTACTTCACTGAGTCCCAGGACTAGTTGACTGAGGGGACTCTTCTCTATGATCATCTCTTGGCATTTCAAGGCATTGTAATGATAGCAGTGGGGTTTGCTCATTTTTAGGTGTTTCCAAAATTTGATGGCTCGTTTTTGGATATTAATTAGTAGTGGATATTGGCCTAGTTCTGCCCTGCATGCATTGTTTATGGTTTTCCTCTGAGTCTGGAGGATGCTTTTACAGAATTCTGCATGCAGGATTTCAATTGGATGTTTGTCCCATTTTGCGAATTCTTGTTGTGTTAGCAGACCCCACACCTCACTGCCATAGAGTGCAATTGGTTCAATTAATGATTTAAAAATTTTGAGCCGAATGACAATTGGAATTTCTATTTGGATTGACTTCTTAATGGCATAGAAAGCCCTTCTTGCTTTCTCTTTCAGTTCATTCACAGCCAAATGAAAGTTTCCCGTAGAACTGATTTTTAGGCCTAGGTATGTGTAATTTGTAGTTTGTTCGATTTTAGTTGCTCCTAGTGTGAAGTTTATTCTGGGTCCCTGATGTCTGGATCTTTGCTGGAACACCAGAACTTTGGGTTTTTTGGGGTTTATTGTCAGGGCCCAGGTCTGACAGAATGACTCTAGCAGATCCAGGTTCCGCTGTAGATCCTCCTCAGTTGGTGAGAGCAGAACCAGGTCATCTGCATAGAGGAGGAATTTAACCTTGGAATCATATAGGGCGAGGCCAAGTGCTGTAGATTGTTCAAGTAGTTTTGCCAATTCATTTATGTAGATATTAAAGAGTGTCAGTGAGATAGACGAGCCCTGCGCCACTCCACGCCCCTGTGAGAAATATTTTGTTTGTTGGTCTCCAATTTTAACTGCACATTTATTGTTTGTATACATTGATTTAATTACATCATATGTTTTTCCCCCTACTCCACTTTCAATAAGTTTCAAGAATAGACCGTCGTGCCAAATAGAATCGAAAGCCTTCTGGAAATCTATAAAGCTGGCAAAAATTTTGCTTTTGTTTTGGTGAACATGTTTGTCAATTAGGGTGTGTAGGGTGAAAATATGGTCCGATGTTCTATAATTTGGTAAGAATCCTATTTGGCTTTTACTCAAGACATCGTGCTCCTCAAGGAAATGTTTATGTCTTGGTTTATGATACTACAGAATATCTTCCCCTGGTTACTGTTCACACAGATGCCTCGATAGTTATTTGGGTCAACTTTGTCTCCACTTTTGTATATGGGCGTTATGAGTCCTTTGTTCCAGATATCAGGGAAGTAACCGACGCTCAGAGCCAAGTTGAAGAGTTTTAGGATAGCCAATTTCATTTTATCGTCAGTGTGTTTAATCACTAACAGGTGACTGGAGACTGACCGCTTACTAACAGGAGACTGGGCACTGACCGCTCACTAACGGGAAACTGGACACTGACTGCTCACTAACAGGAGACTAGACACTGACTGCTCACCAACAGGAGACTGGACCCTAACCACTCACTAACAGGAGACTGGACACTGACTGCTCACAAACAGGAGACTAGACACTGACCGCTCACTATCAGGAGACTGGACACTGACCGCTCACAAACAGGGGACTGGACACTGACCGCTCACTAACAGGAGACTGGAAACTGGCTGCTCACAAACAGGAGACTGGACACTGACAGCTTGCTCAGAGGAGACTGGAGTCTGACCGCTCACTAACAGGAGACCGGACACTGACCGCTAACAAACAGGAGACTGGACACTGACCGCTCACAAACAGGAGACTGGACACCGACCGCTCACAAACAGGAGACTGGACACTGACCCCCTCACAAGAGACTGGACACTGACTGCTCACTAACAGGAGACTGGACACTGACAGCTCACAAACAGGAGACTGGACACTGACCGCTAACAAACAGGAGACTGGACACTGACCACTCACAAACAGGAGACTGGACACTGACAACTCACAAACAGGAGACTGGACACTGACCGTTCACTAACAGGTGACTGGGAACTGACCGCTCACTCAGAGGAGACTGGACACTGACCGCTCACAAACAGGAGACCGGACACTGACCGATCACTAACAGGAGACTGGACACTGACCGCTCACTAACGGGAAACTGGAAACTGACTGCTCACAAACAGGAGACTGGACACTGACTGCTCACGAACAGGTGACTGGACACTGACTGCTCACAAACAGGAGACTGGACACTGACCGCTCACAAACAGGGGACTGGACACTGACTGCTCACTAACAGGAGTCTAGACGCTGACCGCTCACTAACAGGAGACTGGACCCTGACCGCTCACTAACAGGAGACTGGACACTGATAGCTCACTCAGAGGTGACTGGACACTGACCGCTCACAAACAGGAGTCTGGGCACTGACCGCTCACTAACAGGTGACTGGACACTGACCGCTCACAAACAGGAGACTGGACACTGACCGCTCACTAACAGGAGACTGGACAGGAACCAATCACATACAGGAGACTGGGCACTGACCGCTCACTAACAGGAGGCTGGACCCTGACCGCTTGCTAACAGGAGACTGGACACTGACCGCTCACTACCAGTAGACTGGACACTGACCGCTCACTAACAAGAGACTGACCGCTCACTAACAGGAAACTGGACATTGACCACTCACTCACAGGAAACTGGACACTGACCCCCTCACTAACGGGAAACTGGGCAGTGACCGCTCGCTAACAGGAGACTGGGCACTGACCGCTCACGAACAGGACTGGACACTGATTGCTCACTAACAGGAGACTGGATCTTGACTGATCAGTAACAGGACTGGGCATTGACCGCTCACTAACAGGAGACTGGACACTGACCGCTCACTAACAGGAGACAGGACACTGACCGCTCACTCAGAGGAGACTGGACTCCATCCACTCACTAACAGGAAGCTGGGCACAGAACACTCACAAACAGGAGACTGGACACTGACCGCTCACTAACAGAAGACTGGACAGGGACCGATCACAAGCAGGTGACTTGGCACTGACCGCTCACTAACAGGAGACTGGACACTGACCACTTACTAACAGGAGACTGGACACTGACCGCTCACTAACAGGAGACAGGACACTGACCACTCACTAACAGGAGATGGGACACTGACTGCTCACTAACAGGACACTGATCGCTCACTAACAGGACACTGGACATTGTCCACTCACTACCAGTCATCTGGACACTGACCGCTCACTAACAGGAGACTGGACCCTGACTGCTCACTAACAGGCATCTGGACACTGACCGCGCAAAAACAGGAAACTGGTCACTGACCACTCACTAACAGGAGACTGGACACTGACCGCTCACAAACAGGAGACTGGACACTGACCACTCACAAACAGGAGACTGGACCCTGACCACTCACTAACAGGAGACTGGAAACTGACGGCTCACTAACAGGAAACTGGAAACTGACCGCTCACTAACAGGAAACTGGACACTGACCGCTCACTAACAGGAAAGTGGACATTGACCCCCTCACTAACAGGAGCCTGGGCACTGACTGCTCACTAACAGGAGACTGGACACTGTCCACTCACCAACAGGACACTGGGCACTGTCCACTCACTAACAGGACACTGGGCACTGACCGCTCACAACAGGAGACGGCAAACTGACCGCTCACTAACAGGAAACTGGAAACTGAGCGCTCACTAACAGGAAACTGGACATTGACCCCCTCACTAACAGAAGACTGGACACTGACCGCTCACAAACAGGAGACTGGACACGGACTGCTCACTAACAGGAGACTGGACACTGACCGCTCACTAACAGGAGACTGGACACTGACCGCTCACTAACAGGAGACTGGACACTGACCGTTCACTAACAGGAAACTGGACACTGACTGCTCACTCAGAGGAGACTGGAGACTGACCGCTCACTAACAGGAGACTGGGCACTGCCCGCTCACTAACAGGAGACTGGACACTGACTCGGTGGAGGGACCGGGTGCTAGGGTTTGAATGATCAGCCATGATCTCGTTGAATGGCGGAGCAGGCTCGAAGGGCCGAATGGCCTACTCCTGCTCCTATCTTCTATGTTTCTATGTTTCTATGAGATTGGACACTGACCGCTCACTCAGAGTAGACTGGACACTGACTGCTCACTAGCAGGAGACTGGACAGGAACCGATCACAAACAGGAGACTGGACACTGACCGCTCACTAACAAGAGACTACACAGGGACCAATCACAAACAGGTGACTGGGCACTGACTGCTCACTAACAAGATAGTGACCGCTCATGAACAGGAGACTGGAAACTGACCACTCACTAACAGGAAACTGGACACTGACCGCTCACTAACAGCAGCCTGGACACTGACCACTCACTAACAGGAGACTGGACACTGACCGTTCACTAACAGGAAACTGGACACTGACTGCTCACTCAGAGGAGACTGGAGACTGACCGCTCCCTAACAGGAGACTGGACACTGATCGCTCACTAACAGGAGACTGGACACTGACTGCTCACTAACAGGAGACTGGACACTGACTGCTCACAAACAGGAGACTGGACACTGACCGCTCACAAACAGGAGACTGGACACTGACCGCTCACTAACAGGAGACTGGAAACTGGCTGCTCACAAACAGGAGACTGGACACTGACAGCTTGCTCAGAGGAGACTGGAGTCTGACCGCTCACTAACAGGAGACTGGACACTGACCGCTAACAAACAGGAGACTGGACACTGAACGCTCACAAACAGGAGACTGGACACTGACCGCTCACAAACAGGAGACTGGACACTGACCCCCGCACAGGAGACTGGACACTGACTGCTAACTAACAGGAGTCTGGACACTGACAGCTCACAAACAGGAGACTGGACACTGACCGCTCACTAACAGGAGACTGGACACTGACCGTTCACTAACAGGTGACTGGAAACTGACCGCTCACTCAGAGGGGACTGGACACTAACCGCTCACAAACAGGAGACTGGACACTGACCGATCACTAACAGGAGACTGGACACTGACCGCTCACTAATGGGAAACTGGACACTGACCGCTCACTAACAGGAGACTGGACACTGACCGCTCACTAACAGGAGACTGGACACTGACTGCTCACGAACAGGAGACAGGACACTGACCACTCACTAACAGGAGATGGGACACTGACTGCTCACTAACAGGACACTGATCGCTCACTAACAGGACACTGGACATTGTCCACTCACTACCAGTCATCTGGACACTGACCGCTCACTAACAGGAGACTGGACCCTGACTGCTCACTAACAGGCATCTGGACACTGACCGCGCAAAAACAGGAAACTGGTCACTGACCACTCACTAACAGGAGACTGGACACTGACCGCTCACAAACAGGAGACTGGACACTGACCACTCACAAACAGGAGACTGGACCCTGACCACTCACTAACAGGAGACTGGAAACTGACGGCTCACTAACAGGAAACTGGAAACTGACCGCTCACTAACAGGAAACTGGACACTGACTGCTCACTAACAGGAAAGTGGACATTGACCCCCTCACTAACAGGAGCCTGGGCACTGACTGCTCACTAAAAGGAGACTGGACACTGTCCACTCACTAACAGGACACTGGGCACTGTCCACTCACTAACAGGACACTGGGCACTGACCGCTCACAACAGGAGACGGCAAACTGACCGCTCACTAACAGGAAACTGGAAACTGAGCGCTCACTAACAGGAAACTGGACATTGACCCCCTCACTAACAGAAGACTGGACACTGACCGCTCACAAACAGGAGACTGGACACGGACTGCTCACTAACAGGAGACTGGACACTGACCGCTCACTAACAGGAGACTGGACACTGACCGCTCACTAACAGGAGACTGGACACTGACCGTTCACTAACAGGAAACTGGACACTGACTGCTCACTCAGAGGAGACTGGAGACTGACCGCTCACTAACAGGAGACTGGGCACTGCCCGCTCACTAACAGGAGACTGGACACTGACTCGGTGGAGGGACCGGGTGCTAGGGTTTGAATGATCAGCCATGATCTCGTTGAATGGCGGAGCAGGCTCGAAGGGCCGAATGGCCTACTCCTGCTCCTATCTTCTATGTTTCTATGTTTCTATGAGATTGGACACTGACCGCTCACTCAGAGTAGACTGGACACTGACTGCTCACTAACAAGAGACTACACAGGGACCAATCACAAACAGGAGACTGGACACTGACCGCTCACTAACAAGAGACTACACAGGGACCAATCACAAACAGGTGACTGGGCACTGACTGCTCACTAACAAGATACTGACCGCTCATGAACAGGAGACTGGAAACTGACCACTCACTAACAGGAAACTGGACACTGACCGCTCACTAACAGCAGCCTGGACACTGACCACTCACTAACAGGAGACTGGACACAGACCGTTCACTAACAGGAAACTGGACACTGACTGCTCACTCAGAGGAGACTGGAGACTGACCGCTCCCTAACAGGAGACTGGACACTGATCGCTCACTAACAGGAGACTGGACACTGACTGCTCACTAACAGGAGACTGGACACTGACTGCTCACAAACAGGAGACTGGACACTGACCGCTCACTATCAGGAGACTGGACACTGACCGCTCACAAACAGGAGACTGGACACTGACCCCCTCACTAAGGCGAAACTGGGCAGTGACCGCTCGCTAACAGGAGACTGGGCACTGACCGCTCACTAACAGGACTGGACACTGATTGCTCACTAACAGGAGACTGGACCTTGACTGATCACTAACAGGACTGGGCATTGACTGCTCACTAACAGGAGACTGGACACTGACCGCTCACTAACAGGAGACAGGACACTGACCGCTCACTCAGAGGAGACTGGACTCCATCCGCTCACTAACAGGAAGCTGGGCACAGAACACTCACAAACAGGAGACTGGACACTGACTGCTCACTAACAAGAGACTGGACAGGGACCGATCACAAGCAGGTGACTTGGCACTGACCGCTCACTAACAGGAGACAGGACACTGACCACTTACTAACAGGAGACTGGACACTGACCGCTCACTAACAGGAGACAGGACACTGACCACTCACTAACAGGAGACTGGACACTGACCACTCACTAACAGGAGACTGGACAGTGACTGCTCACAAGCAGGAGACTGGATACTGAGCACTCACTAACAGGAGGCTGGACACTGACCGCTCACTAACAGAAGACTGGACACTGACCGCTCACTCACAGGAGACTGGACACTGACCGCTCACCAACAGGAGTCTTGGCGCTGACCGCTCACTAACAGGAGACTGGACACTGACCGCTCACTAACAGGAGACTGGACACTGACTGCTCACAAACAGGAGACTGGACACTGACAGCTCACTCAGAGGAGACTGCAGACTGACCACTCACAAACAGGAGGCTGGACACTGACCGCTCACTCAGAGGAGACTGGAGACTGACCGCTCACAAACAGGAGACTGGACACTGACCGCTCACTCAGAGGAGACTGGACACTGACAGCTCACTCAGAGGAGACTGGACACTGACCGCTCACAAACAGGAGACTGGTCACTGACCGCTCACTCAGAGGAGACTGGAAACTGACCGCTCACTAACAGGATTCTGGACACTGACCGCTCACTAACAGGAGACTGGACACTGACTGCTCACAAACAGGAGACTGGACACTGACAGCTCACTCAGAGGAGACTGCAGACTGACCACTCACAAACAGGAGACTGGACACTGACCGCTCACTCAGAGGAGACTGGACACTGACAGCTCACTCAGAGGAGACTGGACACTGACCGCTCACAAACAGGAGACTGGACACTGACAGCTCACTCAGAGGAGACTGGACACTGACCGCTCACTAACAGGAGACTGGACACTGACCACTCACAAACAGGAGACTGGACACTGACCGCTCACAAACAGGGGACTGGACACTGACCGCTCACTCAGAGGAGACTGGACACTGACAGCTCACTCAGAGGAAACTCGGCACTGACCGCTCACTAACAGGAGACTGGACACTGACCACTCAATTCAATTCAATTCAAATTGCTTTACTGGCATGACAAGATACATCTTATGTTGCCAAAGCACAGAAATACATGTTTGACTGACCATATAAACACCCATCTAGACATACAGTGTACAGACAAGTATATCCATGTATATATAGATATACACACATATAACATGCATATAATCTTTTCTTAGATTTAATGTGTCACTGGTTGTCCCTCTGCTTATGGCAAGCTGTATCATAGTTTGCCGCTATAGTTACACATTTTCTCTGTTCCCCCAAAAGATATGGGAGATTTGGAGGTCATTCAAATTTTTGAATTCAGGGCATACTTTTGTGAATTTTGGGTAGAAATTCTCCCTCATGTCCTGATAGTTTCCGTAAGTTGTGAGGAAGTGAATCTCTGTCTCCACCACTCCCTGACTGCAGTGAGAGCATATCCTGTCCTCTCTTGGCATTTTTCGATGGCCAGGCTATGTTCACTAAGTCTGTACATTGTCAAGGTTTTTCTCAGTTTGCTATCCTTTACCATGGGCATGTATTCAGCCATGGTGTATTGTCTGTTTAGGGCCAAATAGCAATCGAGTTTGTTTTGTGTTATTGTCATTTCTGTCCAATAGGTCAAATATTTTTCCTTTTGTTTAGTGATAATTGTGTTGGGTTGAATTATCTGTGCTAGGGTGTCACTGTCCTGGGGCTGGTTATTATTATTAGTGTTGGTAGTTACTTCACTGATTCCCAGGACTAGTTGACTGAGGGGACTCTTCTCTATGATCATCTCTTGGCATTTCAAGGCATTGTAATGATAGCAGTGGGGTTTGCTCATTTTTAGGTGATTCCAAAATTTGATGGCTCGTTTTTGGATATTAATTAGCAGTGGATATTGGCCTAGTTCTGCCCTGCATGCATTGTTTGTGGTTTTCCTCTGAGTCCGGAGGATGCTTTTACAGAATTCTGCATGCAGGATTTCAATTGGATGTTTGTCCCATTTTGCGAATTCTTGTTGTGTTAGCAGACCCCACACCTCACTGCCATAGAGTGCAATTGGTTCAATTAATGATTTAAAAATTTTGAGCCGAATGACAATTGGAATTTCTATTTGGATTGACTTCTTAATGGCATAGAAAGCCCTTCTTGCTTTCTCTTTCAGTTCATTCACAGCCAAATGAAAGTTTCCCGTAGAACTGATTTTTAGGCCTAGGTATGTGTAATTTGTAGTTTGTTCGATTTTAGTTGCTCCTAGTGTGAAGTTTATTCTGGGTCCCTGAAGTCTGGATCTTTGCTGGAACACCAGAACTTTGGGTTTTTTGGGGTTTATTGTCAGGGCCCAGGTCTGACAGAACGACTCTAGCAGATCCAGGTTCCGCTGTAGATCCTCCTCAGTTGGTGAGAGCAGAACCAGGTCATCTGCATAGAGGAGGAATTTAACCTTGGAATCATATAGGGCGAGGCCAAGTGCTGTAGATTGTTCAAGTAGTTTTGCCAATTCATTTATGTAGATATTAAAGAGTGTCAGTGAGATAGACGAGCCCTGCGCCACTCCACGCCCCTGTGAGAAATATTTTGTTTGTTGGTCTCCAATTTTAACTGCACATTTATTGTTTGTATACATTGATTTAATTACATCATATGTTTTTCCCCCTACTCCACTTTCAATAAGTTTCAAGAATAGACCGTCGTGCCAAATAGAATCGAAAGCCTTCTGGAAATCTATAAAGCTGGCAAAAATTTTGCTTTTGTTTTGGTGAACATGTTTGTCAATTAGGGTGTGTAGGGTGAAAATATGGTCCGATGTTCTATAATTTGGTAAGAATCCTATTCGGCTTTTATTCAAGACATCGTGCTCCTCAAGGAAATGTTTATGTCTTGGTTTATGATACTACAGAATATCTTCCCCTGGTTACTGTTCACACAGATGCCTCGATAGTTATTTGGGTCAACTTTGTCTCCACTTTTGTATATGGGCGTTATGAGTCCTTTGTTCCAGATATCAGGGAAGTAACCGACGCTCAGAGCCAAGTTGAAGAGTTTTAGGATAGCCAATTTAATTTTATCGTCAGTGTGTTTAATCACTAACAGGTGACTGGAGACTGACCGCTTACTAACAGGAGACTGGGCACTGACCGCTCACTAACGGGAAACTGGACACTGACTGCTCACTAACAGGAGACTAGACACTGACTGCTCACCAACAGGAGACTGGACCCTAACCACTCACTAACAGGAGACTGGACACTGACTGCTCACAAACAGGAGACTAGACACTGACCGCTCACTATCAGGAGACTGGACACTGACCGCTCACAAACAGGGGACTGGACACTGACCGCTCACTAACAGGAGACTGGAAACTGGCTGCTCACAAACAGGAGACTGGACACTGACAGCTTGCTCAGAGGAGACTGGAGTCTGACCGCTCACTAACAGGAGACCGGACACTGACCGCTAACAAACAGGAGACTGGACACTGACCGCTCACAAACAGGAGACTGGACACTGACCGCTCACAAACAGGAGACTGGACACTGACCCCCTCACAAGAGACTGGACACTGACTGCTCACTAACAGGAGACTGGACACTGACAGCTCACAAACAGGAGACTGGACACTGACGGCTAACAAACAGGAGACTGGACACTGACCACTCACAAACAGGAGACTGGACACTGACCACTCACAAACAGGAGACTGGACACTGACCGTTCACTAACAGGTGACTGGGAACTGACCGCTCACTCAGAGGAGACTGGACACTGACCGCTCACAAACAGGAGACCGGACACTGACCGATCACTAACAGGAGACTGGACACTGACCGCTCACTAACGGGAAACTGGACAGTGACCGCTCACTAACAGGAGACTGGACACTGACCGCTCACTAACAGGAGACTGGAAACTGACTGCTCACAAACAGGAGACTGGACACTGACTGCTCACGAACAGGTGACTGGACACTGACTGCTCACAAACAGGAGACTGGACACTGACCGCTCACAAACAGGGGACTGGACACTGACTGCTCACTAACAGGAGTCTAGACGCTGACCGCTCACTAACAGGAGACTGGACCCTGACCGCTCACTAACAGGAGACTGGACACTGATAGCTCACTCAGAGGTGACTGGACACTGACCGCTCACAAACAGGAGTCTGGGCACTGACCGCTCACTAACAGGTGACTGGACACTGACCGCTCACAAACAGGAGACTGGACACTGACCGCTCACTAACAGGAGACTGGACAGGAACCAATCACATACAGGAGACTGGGCACTGACCGCTCACTAACAGGAGACTGGACACTGACCGCTCACTAACAGGAGGCTGGACCCTGACCGCTCGCTAACAGGAGACTGGACACTGACCGCTCACTACCAGTAGACTGGACACTGACCGCTCACTAACAAGAGACTGACCGCTCACTAACAGGAAACTGGACATTGACCACTCACTCACAGGAAACTGGACACTGACCCCCTCACTAACGGGAAACTGGGCAGTGACCGCTCGCTAACAGGAGACTGGGCACTGACCGCTCACTAACAGGACTGGACACTGATTGCTCACTAACAGGAGACTGGACCTTGACTGATCACTAACAGGACTGGGCATTGACCGCTCACTAACAGGAGACTGGACACTGACTGCTCACTCAGAGGAGACTGGACTCCATCCACTCACTAACAGGAAGCTGGGCACAGAACACTCACAAACAGGAGACTGGACACTGACCACTCACTAACAGAAGACTGGACAGGGACCGATCACAAGCAGGTGACTTGGCACTGACCGCTCACTAACAGGAGACTGGACACTGACCACTTACGAACAGGAGACTGGACACTGACCGCTCACTAACAGGAGACAGGACACTGACCACTCACTAACAGGAGATGGGACACTGACTGCTCACTAACAGGACACTGATCGCTCACTAACAGGACACTTGACATTTTACACTCACTACCAGTCATCTGGACACTGACCGCTCACTAACAGGAGACTGGACCCTGACTGCTCACTAACAGGCATCTGGACAGTGACCGCGCAAAAACAGGAAACTGGTCACTGACCACTCACTAACAGGAGACTGGACACTGACCGCTCACAAACAGGAGACTGGACACTGACCACTCACAAACAGGAGACTGGACCCTGACCACTCACTAACAGGAGACTGGAAACTGACGGCTCACTAACAGGAAACTGGAAACTGACCGCTCACTAACAGGAAACTGGACACTGACCGCTCACTAGCAGGAAAGTGGACATTGACCCCCTCACTAACAGGAGCCTGGGCACTGACTGCTCACTAACAGGAGACTGGACACTGTCCACTCACTAACAGGACACTGGGCACTGTCCACTCACTAACAGGACACTGGGCACTGACCGCTCACAACAGGAAACTGGAAACTGAGCGCTCACTAATAGGAAACTGGACATTGACCCCCTCACTAACAGAAGACTGGACACTGACCGCTCACAAACTGGAGACTGGACACGGACTGCTCACTAACAGGAGACTGGACACTGACCGCTCACTAACAGGAGACTGGACACTGACCGTTCACTAACAGGAAACTGGACACTGACTGCTCACTAACAGGAGACTGGACACTGACTCGGTGGAGGGACCGGGTGCTAGGGTTTGAATGATCAGCCATGATCTCGTTGAATGGCGGAGCAGGCTCGAAGGGCCGAATGGCCTACTCCTGCTCCTATCTTCTATGTTTCTATGTTTCTATGAGATTGGACACTGACCGCTCACTCAGAGTAGACTGGACACTGACTGCTCACTAGCAGGAGACTGGACAGGAACCGATCACAAACAGGAGACTGGACACTGACCGCTCACTAACAAGAGACTACAAAGGGACCGATCACAAACAGGTGACTGGGCACTGACTGCTCACTAACAAGATACTGACCGCTCATGAACAGGAGACTGGAAACTGACCACTCACTAACAGGAAACTGGACACTGACCGCTCACTAACAGCAGCCTGGACACTGACCACTCACTAACAGGAGACTGGACACTGACCGTTCACTAACAGGAAACTGGACACTGACTGCTCACTCAGAGGAGACTGGAGACTGACCGCTCCCTAACAGGAGACTGGACACTGATCGCTCACTAACAGGAGACTGGACACTGACTGCTCACAAACAGGAGACTGGACACTGACAGCTCACTCAGAGGAGACTGGAGACTGACCGCTCACAAACAGGAGACTGGACACTGACCGCTCACTAACAGGAGACTGGACAGGAACCGAGCACAAACAGGAGACTGGACACTGACCGCTCACTAACAGGAGACTGGACACTGACCGCTCACTAACAGGAGACTGGACACTGACTGCGCACAAACAGGAGACTGGACACTGACCGCTCACTATCAGGAGACTGGACACTGACCGCTCACAAACAGGAGACTGGACACTGACCGCTCACTATCAGGAGGCTGGACACTGACCGCTCACAAACAGGAGACTGGACACTGACCGTTCACTAACAGGTGACTGGAAACTGACCGCTCACTCAGAGCGGACTGGACACTGACCGCTCACAAACAGGAGACTGGACACTGACCGATCACTAAGAGGGGACTGGACACTGACCGCTCACTAACAGGAGACTGGACACTGACCGCTCACTAACAGGAGTCTAGACACTGACCGCTCACTACCAGGAGACTGGACCCTGACCGCTCACTAACAGGAGACTGGACACTGACTGCTCACAAACAGGAGACTGGACACTGACCGCTCACTAACAGGAGACTGGACAGGAACCAATCACAATCAGGAGACTGGGCACTGACCGCTCACTAACAGGAGACTGGACAGGAACCAATCACAAACAGGAGACTGGACCCTGACTGCTCGCTAACAGGAGACTGGACACTGACCGCTCACTACCAGGAGACTGGACACTGACCGTTCACTAACAAGAGACTGACCGCTCACTAACAGGAAACTGGACATTGACCACTCACTCACAGGAAACTGGACACTTACCCCCTCACTAAGGCGAAACTGGGCAGTGACCGCTCGCTAACAGGAGACTGGGCACTGACCGCTCACTAACAGGACTGGACACTGATTGCTCACTAACAGGAGACTGGACCTTGACTGATCACTAACAGGACTGGGCATTGACCGCTCACTAACAGGAGACTGGACACTGACCGCTCACTAACAGGAGACAGGACACTGACCGCTCACTCAGAGGAGACTGGACTCCATCCGCTCACTAACAGGAAGCTGGGCACAGAACACTCACAAACAGGAGACTGGACACTGACTGCTCACTAACAAGAGACTGGACAGGGACCGATCACAAGCAGGTGACTTGGCACTGACCGCTCACTAACAGGAGACAGGACACTGACCACTTACTAACAGGAGACTGGACACTGACCGCTCACTAACAGGAGACAGGACACTGACCACTCACTAACAGGAGACTGGACACTGACCACTCACTAACAGGAGACTGGACAGTGACTGCTCACAAGCAGGAGACTGGATACTGAGCACTCACTAACAGGAGGCTGGACACTGACCGCTCACTAACAGAAGACTGGACACTGACCGCTCACTCACAGGAGACTGGACACTGACCGCTCACCAACAGGAGTCTGGGTGCTGACCGCTCACTAACAGGAGACTGGACACTGACCACTCACTAGCAGGAGATGGGACACTGACTGCTCACTAACAGGACACTGATCGCTCACTAACAGGACACTGGACATTGTCCACTCACTGCCAGTCATCTGGACACTGACCGCTCACTAACAGGAGACTGGACCCTGACCGCTCACTAACAGGCATCTGGACACTGACCGCGCAAAAACAGGAAACTGGTCACTGACCACTCACTAACAGGAGACTGGACACTGACCGCTCACAAACAGGAGACTGGACACTGACCACTCACTAACAGGAGACTGGAAACTAACGGCTCACTAACAGGAAACTGGAAACTGACCGCTCACTAACAGGAGACTGGACACTGACCGCTCACTAACAGGAAAGTGGACATTGACCCCCTCACTAACAGGAGCCTGGGCACTGACTGCTCACTAACAGGAGACTGGACACTGTCCACTCACTAACAGGACACTGGGCACTGTCCACTCACTAACAGGACACTGGGCACTGACCGCTCACAACAGGAGACGGCAAACTGACCGCTCACTGACAGGAAACTGGAAACTGAGCGCTCACTAACAGGAAACTGGACATTGACCCCTTCACTAACAGAAGACAGGACACTGACCGCTCACTAACAGGAGACTGGACACTGACCGTTCACTAACAGGAAACTGGACACTGACTGCTCACTCAGAGGAGACTGGAGACTGACCGCTCACTAACAGGAGACTGGGCACTGCCCGCTCACTAACAGGAGACTGGACACTGACTCGGTGGAGGGACCGGGTGCTAGGGTTTGAATGATCAGCCATGATCTCGTTGAATGGCGGAGCAGGCTCGAAGGGCAGAATGGCCTACTCCTGCTCCTATCTTCTATGTTTCTATGTTTCTATGAGATTGGACACTGACCGCTCACTCAGAGTAGACTGGACACTGACTGCTCACTAGCAGGAGACTGGACAGGAACCGATCACAAACAGGAGACTGGACACTGACCGCTCACTAACCGGAGACTGGACAGGAACCGATCACAAACAGGAGACTGAACACTGACCGCTCACTAACAAGAGACTGGACAGGGACCGATCACAAACAGGTGACTGGGCACTGACTGCTCACTAACAAGATACTGACCGCTCATGAACAGGAGACTGGAAACTGACCGCTCACTAACAGGAAACTGGACACTGACCGCTCACTAACAGCAGCCTGGACACTGACCACTCACTAACAGGAGACTGGACACTGACCGTTCACTAACAGGAAACTGGACACTGACTGCTCACTCAGAGGAGACTGGAGACTGACCGCTCACTAACAGGAGACTGGACACTGACCGCTCACTAACAGGAGACTGGACACTGACTGCTCACAAACAGGAGACTGGACACTGACAGCTCACTCAGAGGAGACTGGAGACTGACCGCTCACAAACAGGAGACTGGACACTGACCGCTCACTCAGAGGAGACTGGACACTGACAGCTCACTCAGAGGAGACTGGACACTGACCGCTCAAAAACAGGAGACTGGACACTGACCGCTCACTCAGAGGAGACTGGAGACTGACCGCTCACTAACAGGAGTCTGGACACTGACCGCTCACTAACAGGAGACTGGACACTGACTGCTCACAAACAGGAGACTGGACACTGACAGCTCACTCAGAGGAGACTGCAGACTGACCACTCACAAACAGGAGACTGGACACTGACCGCTCACTCAGAGGAGACTGGACACTGACAGCTCACTCAGAGGAGACTGGACACTGACCGCTCACTAACAGGAGACTGGACACTGACCACTCACAAACAGGAGACTGGACACTGACCGCTCACAAACAGGGGACTGGACACTGACCGCTCACTCAGAGGAGACTGGACACTGACAGCTCACTCAGAGGAAACTCGGCACTGACCGCTCACTAACAGGAGACTGGACACTGACCACTCAATTCAATTCAATTCAAATTGCTTTATTGGCATGACAAGATACATCTTATGTTGCCAAAGCACAGAAATACATGTTTGACTGACCATATAAACACCCATCTAGACATACAGTGTACAGACAAGTATATCCATGTATATATAGATATACACACATATAACATGCATATAATCTTTTCTTAGATTTAATGTGTCACTGGTTGTCCCTCTGCTTATGGCAAGCTGTATCATAGTTTGCCGCTATAGTTACACATTTTCTCTGTTCCCCCAAAAGATATGGGAGATTTGGAGGTCATTCACATTTTTGAATTCAGGGCATACTTTTGTGAATTTTGGGTAGAAATTCTCCCTCATGTCCTGATAGTTTCCGTAAGTTGTGAGGAAGTGAATCTCTGTCTCCACCACTCCCTGACTGCAGTGAGAGCATATCCTGTCCTCTCTTGGCATTTTTCGATGGCCAGGCTATGTTCACTAAGTCTGTACATTGTCAAGGTTTTTCTCAGTTTGCTATCCTTTACCATGGGCATGTATTCAGCCATGGTGTATTGTCTGTTTAGGGCCAAATAGCAATCGAGTTTGTTTTGTGTTATTGTCATTTCTGTCCAATAGGTCAAATATTTTTCCTTTTGTTTAGTGATAATTGTGTTGGGTTGAATTATCTGTGCTAGGGTGTCACTGTCCTGGGGCTGGTTATTATTATTAGTGTTGGTAGTTACTTCACTGAGTCCCAGGACTAGTTGACTGAGGGGACTCTTCTCTATGATCATCTCTTGGCATTTCAAGGCATTGTAATGATAGCAGTGGGGTTTGCTCATTTTTAGGTGTTTCCAAAATTTGATGGCTCGTTTTTGGATATTAATTAGTAGTGGATATTGGCCTAGTTCTGCCCTGCATGCATTGTTTATGGTTTTCCTCTGAGTCTGGAGGATGCTTTTACAGAATTCTGCATGCAGGATTTCAATTGGATGTTTGTCCCATTTTGCGAATTCTTGTTGTGTTAGCAGACCCCACACCTCACTGCCATAGAGTGCAATTGGTTCAATTAATGATTTAAAAATTTTGAGCCGAATGACAATTGGAATTTCTATTTGGATTGACTTCTTAATGGCATAGAAAGCCCTTCTTGCTTTCTCTTTCAGTTCATTCACAGCCAAATGAAAGTTTCCCGTAGAACTGATTTTTAGGCCTAGGTATGTGTAATTTGTAGTTTGTTCGATTTTAGTTGCTCCTAGTGTGAAGTTTATTCTGGGTCCCTGATGTCTGGATCTTTGCTGGAACACCAGAACTTTGGTTTTTTTGGGGTTTATTGTCAGGGCCCAGGTCTGACAGAACGACTCTAGCAGATCCAGGTTCCGCTGTAGATCCTCCTCAGTTGGTGAGAGCAGAACCAGGTCATCTGCATAGAGGAGGAATTTAACCTTGGAATCATATAGGGCGAGGCCAAGTGCTGTAGATTGTTCAAGTAGTTTTGCCAATTCATTTATGTAGATATTAAAGAGTGTCAGTGAGATAGACGAGCCCTGCGCCACTCCACGCCCCTGTGAGAAATATTTTGTTTGTTGGTCTCCAATTTTAACTGCACATTTATTGTTTGTATACATTGATTTAATTACATCATATGTTTTTCCCCCTACTCCACTTTCAATAAGTTTCAAGAATAGACCGTCATGCCAAATAGAATCGAAAGCCTTCTGGAAATCTATAAAGCTGGCAAAAATTTTGCTTTTGTTTTGGTGAACATGTTTGTCAATTAGGGTGTGTAGGGTGAAAATATGGTCCGATGTTCTATAATTTGGTAAGAATCCTATTTGGCTTTTACTCAAGACATCGTGCTCCTCAAGGAAATGTTTATGTCTTGGTTTATGATACTACAGAATATCTTCCCCTGGTTACTGTTCACACAGATGCCTCGATAGTTATTTGGGTCAACTTTGTCTCCACTTTTGTATATGGGCGTTATGAGTCCTTTGTTCCAGATATCAGGGAAGTAACCGACGCTCAGAGCCAAGTTGAAGAGTTTTAGGATAGCCAATTTCATTTTATCGTCAGTGTGTTTAATCACTAACAGGTGACTGGAGACTGACCGCTTACTAACAGGAGACTGGGCACTGACCGCTCACTAACGGGAAACTGGACACTGACTGCTCACTAACAGGAGACTGGATAATGACCGCTCACTAACAGGAGACTGGACACTGACCACTCACTAACAGGAGACTAGACACTGACTGCTCACCAACAGGAGACTGGACCCTAACCACTAACAGGAGACTGGACACTGACTGCTCACAAACAGGAGACTAGACACTGACCGCTCACTATCAGGAGACTGGACACTGACCGCTCACAAACAGGGGACTGGACACTGACCGCTCACTAACAGGAGACTGGAAACTGGCTGCTCACAAACAGGAGACTGGACACTGACAGCTTGCTCAGAGGAGACTGGAGTCTGACCGCTCACTAACAGGAGACCGGACACTGACCGCTGACAAACAGGAGACTGGACACTGACCGCTCACAAACAGGAGACTGGACACTGACCGCTCACAAACAGGAGACTGGACACTGACCCCCTCACAAGAGACTGGACACTGACTGCTCACTAACAGGAGACTGGACACAGACAGCTCACAAACAGGAGACTGGACACTGACCGCTAACAAACAGGAGACTGGACACTGACCACTCACAAACAGGAGACTGGACACTGACCACTCACAAACAGGAGACTGGACACTGACCGTTCACTAACAGGTGACTGGGAACTGACCGCTCACTCAGAGGAGACTGGACACTGACCGCTCACAAACAGGAGACCAGACACTGACCGATCACTAACAGGAGACTGGACACTGACCGCTCACTAACGGGAAACTGGACAGTGACCGCTCACTAACAGGAGACTGGACACTGACCGCTCACTAACAGGAGACTGGAAACTGACTGCTCACAAACAGGAGACTGGACACTGACTGCTCACGAACAGGTGACTGGACACTGACTGCTCACAAACAGGAGACTGGACACTGACCGCTCACAAACAGGGGACTGGACACTGACTGCTCACTAACAGGAGTCTAGACGCTGACCGCTCACTAACAGGAGACTGGACCCTGACCGCTCACTAACAGGAGACTGGACACTGACAGCTCACTCAGAGGTGACTGGACACTGACCGCTCACAAACAGGAGTCTGGGCACTGACCGCTCACTAACAGGAGACTGGACACTGACCGCTCACAAACAGGAGACTGGACACTGACCGCTCACTAACAGGAGTCTGGACAGGAACCAATCACATACAGGAGACTGGGCACTGACCGCTCACTAACAGGAGACTGGACACTGACCGCTCACTAACAGGAGGCTGGACCCTGACCGCTCGCTAACAGGAGACTGGACACTGACCGCTCACTAACAGGAGGCTGGACCCTGACCGCTCGCTAACAGGAGACTGGACACTGACCGCTCACAAACAGGGGCTGGACACTGACTGCTCACTTACAGGAGTCTAGACACTGACCGCTCACTACCAGGAGACTGGACCCTGACCGCTCACTAACAGGAGACTGGACACTGACTGCTCACAAACAGGAGACTGGACACTGACCGCTCACTAACAGGAGACTGGACAGGAACCAATCACAATCAGGAGACTGGGCACTGACCGCTCACTAACAGGAGACTGGACAGGAACCAATCACAAACAGGAGACTGGACCCTGACTGCTCGCTAACAGGAGACTGGACACTGACCGCTCACTACCAGGAGACTGGACACTGACCGCTCACTAACAAGAGACTGACCGCTCACTAACAGGAAACTGGACATTGACCACTCACTCACAGGAAACTGGACACTTACCCCCTCACTAAGGCGAAACTGGGCAGTGACCGCTCGCTAACAGGAGACTGGGCACTGACCGCTCACTAACAGGACTGGACACTGATTGCTCACTAACAGGAGACTGGACCTTGACTGATCACTAACAGGACTGGGCATTGACCGCTCACTAACAGGAGACTGGACACTGACCGCTCACTAACAGGAGACAGGACACTGACCGCTCACTCAGAGGAGACTGGACTCCATCCGCTCACTAACAGGAAGCTGGGCACAGAACACTCACAAACAGGAGACTGGACACTGACTGCTCACTAACAAGAGACTGGACAGGGACCGATCACAAGCAGGTGACTTGGCACTGACCGCTCACTAACAGGAGACAGGACACTGACCACTTACTAACAGGAGACTGGACACTGACCGCTCACTAACAGGAGACAGGACACTGACCACTCACTAACAGGAGACTGGACACTGACCACTCACTAACAGGAGACTGGACAGTGACTGCTCACAAGCAGGAGACTGGATACTGAGCACTCACTAACAGGAGGCTGGACACTGACCGCTCACTAACAGAAGACTGGACACTGACCGCTCACTCACAGGAGACTGGACACTGACCGCTCACCAACAGGAGTCTGGGTGCTGACCGCTCACTAACAGGAGACTGGACACTGACCACTCACTAGCAGGAGATGGGACACTGACTGCTCACTAACAGGACACTGATCGCTCACTAACAGGACACTGGACATTGTCCACTCACTGCCAGTCATCTGGACACTGACCGCTCACTAACAGGAGACTGGACCCTGACCGCTCACTAACAGGCATCTGGACACTGACCGCGCAAAAACAGGAAACTGGTCACTGACCACTCACTAACAGGAGACTGGACACTGACCGCTCACAAACAGGAGACTGGACACTGACCACTCACTAACAGGAGACTGGAAACTAACGGCTCACTAACAGGAAACTGGAAACTGACCGCTCACTAACAGGAGACTGGACACTGACCGCTCACTAACAGGAAAGTGGACATTGACCCCCTCACTAACAGGAGCCTGGGCACTGACTGCTCACTAACAGGAGACTGGACACTGTCCACTCACTAACAGGACACTGGGCACTGTCCACTCACTAACAGGACACTGGGCACTGACCGCTCACAACAGGAGACGGCAAACTGACCGCTCACTGACAGGAAACTGGAAACTGAGCGCTCACTAACAGGAAACTGGACATTGACCCCTTCACTAACAGAAGACAGGACACTGACCGCTCACTAACAGGAGACTGGACACTGACCGTTCACTAACAGGAAACTGGACACTGACTGCTCACTCAGAGGAGACTGGAGACTGACCGCTCACTAACAGGAGACTGGGCACTGCCCGCTCACTAACAGGAGACTGGACACTGACTCGGTGGAGGGACCGGGTGCTAGGGTTTGAATGATCAGCCATGATCTCGTTGAATGGCGGAGCAGGCTCGAAGGGCAGAATGGCCTACTCCTGCTCCTATCTTCTATGTTTCTATGTTTCTATGAGATTGGACACTGACCGCTCACTCAGAGTAGACTGGACACTGACTGCTCACTAGCAGGAGACTGGACAGGAACCGATCACAAACAGGAGACTGGACACTGACCGCTCACTAACCGGAGACTGGACAGGAACCGATCACAAACAGGAGACTGAACACTGACCGCTCACTAACAAGAGACTGGACAGGGACCGATCACAAACAGGTGACTGGGCACTGACTGCTCACTAACAAGATACTGACCGCTCATGAACAGGAGACTGGAAACTGACCGCTCACTAACAGGAAACTGGACACTGACCGCTCACTAACAGCAGCCTGGACACTGACCACTCACTAACAGGAGACTGGACACTGACCGTTCACTAACAGGAAACTGGACACTGACTGCTCACTCAGAGGAGACTGGAGACTGACCGCTCACTAACAGGAGACTGGACACTGACCGCTCACTAACAGGAGACTGGACACTGACTGCTCACAAACAGGAGACTGGACACTGACAGCTCACTCAGAGGAGACTGGAGACTGACCGCTCACAAACAGGAGACTGGACACTGACCGCTCACTCAGAGGAGACTGGACACTGACAGCTCACTCAGAGGAGACTGGACACTGACCGCTCAAAAACAGGAGACTGGACACTGACCGCTCACTCAGAGGAGACTGGAGACTGACCGCTCACTAACAGGAGTCTGGACACTGACCGCTCACTAACAGGAGACTGGACACTGACTGCTCACAAACAGGAGACTGGACACTGACAGCTCACTCAGAGGAGACTGCAGACTGACCACTCACAAACAGGAGACTGGACACTGACCGCTCACTCAGAGGAGACTGGACACTGACAGCTCACTCAGAGGAGACTGGACACTGACCGCTCACTAACAGGAGACTGGACACTGACCACTCACAAACAGGAGACTGGACACTGACCGCTCACAAACAGGGGACTGGACACTGACCGCTCACTCAGAGGAGACTGGACACTGACAGCTCACTCAGAGGAAACTCGGCACTGACCGCTCACTAACAGGAGACTGGACACTGACCACTCAATTCAATTCAATTCAAATTGCTTTATTGGCATGACAAGATACATCTTATGTTGCCAAAGCACAGAAATACATGTTTGACTGACCATATAAACACCCATCTAGACATACAGTGTACAGACAAGTATATCCATGTATATATAGATATACACACATATAACATGCATATAATCTTTTCTTAGATTTAATGTGTCACTGGTTGTCCCTCTGCTTATGGCAAGCTGTATCATAGTTTGCCGCTATAGTTACACATTTTCTCTGTTCCCCCAAAAGATATGGGAGATTTGGAGGTCATTCACATTTTTGAATTCAGGGCATACTTTTGTGAATTTTGGGTAGAAATTCTCCCTCATGTCCTGATAGTTTCCGTAAGTTGTGAGGAAGTGAATCTCTGTCTCCACCACTCCCTGACTGCAGTGAGAGCATATCCTGTCCTCTCTTGGCATTTTTCGATGGCCAGGCTATGTTCACTAAGTCTGTACATTGTCAAGGTTTTTCTCAGTTTGCTATCCTTTACCATGGGCATGTATTCAGCCATGGTGTATTGTCTGTTTAGGGCCAAATAGCAATCGAGTTTGTTTTGTGTTATTGTCATTTCTGTCCAATAGGTCAAATATTTTTCCTTTTGTTTAGTGATAATTGTGTTGGGTTGAATTATCTGTGCTAGGGTGTCACTGTCCTGGGGCTGGTTATTATTATTAGTGTTGGTAGTTACTTCACTGAGTCCCAGGACTAGTTGACTGAGGGGACTCTTCTCTATGATCATCTCTTGGCATTTCAAGGCATTGTAATGATAGCAGTGGGGTTTGCTCATTTTTAGGTGTTTCCAAAATTTGATGGCTCGTTTTTGGATATTAATTAGTAGTGGATATTGGCCTAGTTCTGCCCTGCATGCATTGTTTATGGTTTTCCTCTGAGTCTGGAGGATGCTTTTACAGAATTCTGCATGCAGGATTTCAATTGGATGTTTGTCCCATTTTGCGAATTCTTGTTGTGTTAGCAGACCCCACACCTCACTGCCATAGAGTGCAATTGGTTCAATTAATGATTTAAAAATTTTGAGCCGAATGACAATTGGAATTTCTATTTGGATTGACTTCTTAATGGCATAGAAAGCCCTTCTTGCTTTCTCTTTCAGTTCATTCACAGCCAAATGAAAGTTTCCCGTAGAACTGATTTTTAGGCCTAGGTATGTGTAATTTGTAGTTTGTTCGATTTTAGTTGCTCCTAGTGTGAAGTTTATTCTGGGTCCCTGATGTCTGGATCTTTGCTGGAACACCAGAACTTTGGTTTTTTTGGGGTTTATTGTCAGGGCCCAGGTCTGACAGAACGACTCTAGCAGATCCAGGTTCCGCTGTAGATCCTCCTCAGTTGGTGAGAGCAGAACCAGGTCATCTGCATAGAGGAGGAATTTAACCTTGGAATCATATAGGGCGAGGCCAAGTGCTGTAGATTGTTCAAGTAGTTTTGCCAATTCATTTATGTAGATATTAAAGAGTGTCAGTGAGATAGACGAGCCCTGCGCCACTCCACGCCCCTGTGAGAAATATTTTGTTTGTTGGTCTCCAATTTTAACTGCACATTTATTGTTTGTATACATTGATTTAATTACATCATATGTTTTTCCCCCTACTCCACTTTCAATAAGTTTCAAGAATAGACCGTCATGCCAAATAGAATCGAAAGCCTTCTGGAAATCTATAAAGCTGGCAAAAATTTTGCTTTTGTTTTGGTGAACATGTTTGTCAATTAGGGTGTGTAGGGTGAAAATATGGTCCGATGTTCTATAATTTGGTAAGAATCCTATTTGGCTTTTACTCAAGACATCGTGCTCCTCAAGGAAATGTTTATGTCTTGGTTTATGATACTACAGAATATCTTCCCCTGGTTACTGTTCACACAGATGCCTCGATAGTTATTTGGGTCAACTTTGTCTCCACTTTTGTATATGGGCGTTATGAGTCCTTTGTTCCAGATATCAGGGAAGTAACCGACGCTCAGAGCCAAGTTGAAGAGTTTTAGGATAGCCAATTTCATTTTATCGTCAGTGTGTTTAATCACTAACAGGTGACTGGAGACTGACCGCTTACTAACAGGAGACTGGGCACTGACCGCTCACTAACGGGAAACTGGACACTGACTGCTCACTAACAGGAGACTGGATAATGACCGCTCACTAACAGGAGACTGGACACTGACCACTCACTAACAGGAGACTAGACACTGACTGCTCACCAACAGGAGACTGGACCCTAACCACTCACTAACAGGAGACTGGACACTGACTGCTCACAAACAGGAGACTAGACACTGACCGCTCACTATCAGGAGACTGGACACTGACCGCTCACAAACAGGGGACTGGACACTGACCGCTCACTAACAGGAGACTGGAAACTGGCTGCTCACAAACAGGAGACTGGACACTGACAGCTTGCTCAGAGGAGACTGGAGTCTGACCGCTCACTAACAGGAGACCGGACACTGACCGCTGACAAACAGGAGACTGGACACTGACCGCTCACAAACAGGAGACTGGACACTGACCGCTCACAAACAGGAGACTGGACACTGACCCCCTCACAAGAGACTGGACACTGACTGCTCACTAACAGGAGACTGGACACAGACAGCTCACAAACAGGAGACTGGACACTGACCGCTAACAAACAGGAGACTGGACACTGACCACTCACAAACAGGAGACTGGACACTGACCACTCACAAACAGGAGACTGGACACTGACCGTTCACTAACAGGTGACTGGGAACTGACCGCTCACTCAGAGGAGACTGGACACTGACCGCTCACAAACAGGAGACCAGACACTGACCGATCACTAACAGGAGACTGGACACTGACCGCTCACTAACGGGAAACTGGACAGTGACCGCTCACTAACAGGAGACTGGACACTGACCGCTCACTAACAGGAGACTGGAAACTGACTGCTCACAAACAGGAGACTGGACACTGACTGCTCACGAACAGGTGACTGGACACTGACTGCTCACAAACAGGAGACTGGACACTGACCGCTCACAAACAGGGGACTGGACACTGACTGCTCACTAACAGGAGTCTAGACGCTGACCGCTCACTAACAGGAGACTGGACCCTGACCGCTCACTAACAGGAGACTGGACACTGACAGCTCACTCAGAGGTGACTGGACACTGACCGCTCACAAACAGGAGTCTGGGCACTGACCGCTCACTAACAGGAGACTGGACACTGACCGCTCACAAACAGGAGACTGGACACTGACCGCTCACTAACAGGAGTCTGGACAGGAACCAATCACATACAGGAGACTGGGCACTGACCGCTCACTAACAGGAGACTGGACACTGACCGCTCACTAACAGGAGGCTGGACCCTGACCGCTCGCTAACAGGAGACTGGACACTGACCGCTCACTAACAGGAGGCTGGACCCTGACCGCTCGCTAACAGGAGACTGGACACTGACCGCTCACAAACAGGGGACTGGACACTGACTGCTCACTTACAGGAGTCTAGACACTGACCGCTCACTACCAGGAGACTGGACCCTGACCGCTCACTAACAGGAGACTGGACACTGACTGCTCACAAACAGGAGACTGGACACTGACCGCTCACTAACAGGAGACTGGACAGGAACCAATCACAATCAGGAGACTGGGCACTGACCGCTCACTAACAGGAGACTGGACAGGAACCAATCACAAACAGGAGACTGGACCCTGACTGCTCGCTAACAGGAGACTGGACACTGACCGCTCACTACCAGGAGACTGGACACTGACCGCTCACTAACAAGAGACTGACCGCTCACTAACAGGAAACTGGACATTGACCACTCACTCACAGGAAACTGGACACTTACCCCCTCACTAAGGCGAAACTGGGCAGTGACCGCTCGCTAACAGGAGACTGGGCACTGACCGCTCACTAACAGGACTGGACACTGATTGCTCACTAACAGGAGACTGGACCTTGACTGATCACTAACAGGACTGGGCATTGACCGCTCACTAACAGGAGACTGGACACTGACCGCTCACTAACAGGAGACAGGACACTGACCGCTCACTCAGAGGAGACTGGACTCCATCCGCTCACTAACAGGAAGCTGGGCACAGAACACTCACAAACAGGAGACTGGACACTGACTGCTCACTAACAAGAGACTGGACAGGGACCGATCACAAGCAGGTGACTTGGCACTGACCGCTCACTAACAGGAGACAGGACACTGACCACTTACTAACAGGAGACTGGACACTGACCGCTCACTAACAGGAGACAGGACACTGACCACTCACTAACAGGAGACTGGACACTGACCACTCACTAACAGGAGACTGGACAGTGACTGCTCACAAGCAGGAGACTGGATACTGAGCACTCACTAACAGGAGGCTGGACACTGACCGCTCACTAACAGAAGACTGGACACTGACCGCTCACTCACAGGAGACTGGACACTGACCGCTCACCAACAGGAGTCTGGGTGCTGACCGCTCACTAACAGGAGACTGGACACTGACCACTCACTAGCAGGAGATGGGACACTGACTGCTCACTAACAGGACACTGATCGCTCACTAACAGGACACTGGACATTGTCCACTCACTGCCAGTCATCTGGACACTGACCGCTCACTAACAGGAGACTGGACCCTGACCGCTCACTAACAGGCATCTGGACACTGACCGCGCAAAAACAGGAAACTGGTCACTGACCACTCACTAACAGGAGACTGGACACTGACCGCTCACAAACAGGAGACTGGACACTGACCACTCACTAACAGGAGACTGGAAACTAACGGCTCACTAACAGGAAACTGGAAACTGACCGCTCACTAACAGGAGACTGGACACTGACCGCTCACTAACAGGAAAGTGGACATTGACCCCCTCACTAACAGGAGCCTGGGCACTGACTGCTCACTAACAGGAGACTGGACACTGTCCACTCACTAACAGGACACTGGGCACTGTCCACTCACTAACAGGACACTGGGCACTGACCGCTCACAACAGGAGACGGCAAACTGACCGCTCACTGACAGGAAACTGGAAACTGAGCGCTCACTAACAGGAAACTGGACATTGACCCCTTCACTAACAGAAGACAGGACACTGACCGCTCACTAACAGGAGACTGGACACTGACCGTTCACTAACAGGAAACTGGACACTGACTGCTCACTCAGAGGAGACTGGAGACTGACCGCTCACTAACAGGAGACTGGGCACTGCCCGCTCACTAACAGGAGACTGGACACTGACTCGGTGGAGGGACCGGGTGCTAGGGTTTGAATGATCAGCCATGATCTCGTTGAATGGCGGAGCAGGCTCGAAGGGCAGAATGGCCTACTCCTGCTCCTATCTTCTATGTTTCTATGAGATTGGACACTGACCGCTCACTCAGAGTAGACTGGACACTGACTGCTCACTAGCAGGAGACTGGACAGGAACCGATCACAAACAGGAGACTGGACACTGACCGCTCACTAACCGGAGACTGGACAGGAACCGATCACAAACAGGAGACTGAACACTGACCGCTCACTAACAAGAGACTGGACAGGGACCGATCACAAACAGGTGACTGGGCACTGACTGCTCACTAACAAGATACTGACCGCTCATGAACAGGAGACTGGAAACTGACCGCTCACTAACAGGAAACTGGACACTGACCGCTCACTAACAGCAGCCTGGACACTGACCACTCACTAACAGGAGACTGGACACTGACCGTTCACTAACAGGAAACTGGACACTGACTGCTCACTCAGAGGAGACTGGAGACTGACCGCTCACTAACAGGAGACTGGACACTGACCGCTCACTAACAGGAGACTGGACACTGACTGCTCACAAACAGGAGACTGGACACTGACAGCTCACTCAGAGGAGACTGGAGACTGACCGCTCACAAACAGGAGACTGGACACTGACCGCTCACTCAGAGGAGACTGGACACTGACAGCTCACTCAGAGGAGACTGGACACTGACCGCTCAAAAACAGGAGACTGGACACTGACCGCTCACTCAGAGGAGACTGGAGACTGACCGCTCACTAACAGGAGTCTGGACACTGACCGCTCACTAACAGGAGACTGGACACTGACTGCTCACAAACAGGAGACTGGACACTGACAGCTCACTCAGAGGAGACTGCAGACTGACCACTCACAAACAGGAGACTGGACACTGACCGCTCACTCAGAGGAGACTGGACACTGACAGCTCACTCAGAGGAGACTGGACACTGACCGCTCACTAACAGGAGAGTGGACACTGACCACTCACAAACAGGAGACTGGACACTGACCGCTCACAAACAGGGGACTGGACACTGACCGCTCACTCAGAGGAGACTGGACACTGACAGCTCACTCAGAGGAAACTCGGCACTGACCGCTCACTAACAGGAGACTGGACACTGACCACTCAATTCAATTCAATTCAAATTGCTTTATTGGCATGACAAGATACATCTTATGTTGCCAAAGCACAGAAATACATGTTTGACTGACCATATAAACACCCATCTAGACATACAGTGTACAGACAAGTATATCCATGTATATATAGATATACACACATATAACATGCATATAATCTTTTCTTAGATTTAATGTGTCACTGGTTGTCCCTCTGCTTATGGCAAGCTGTATCATAGTTTGCCGCTATAGTTACACATTTTCTCTGTTCCCCCAAAAGATATGGGAGATTTGGAGGTCATTCACATTTTTGAATTCAGGGCATACTTTTGTGAATTTTGGGTAGAAATTCTCCCTCATGTCCTGATAGTTTCCGTAAGTTGTGAGGAAGTGAATCTCTGTCTCCACCACTCCCTGACTGCAGTGAGAGCATATCCTGTCCTCTCTTGGCATTTTTCGATGGCCAGGCTATGTTCACTAAGTCTGTACATTGTCAAGGTTTTTCTCAGTTTGCTATCCTTTACCATGGGCATGTATTCAGCCATGGTGTATTGTCTGTTTAGGGCCAAATAGCAATCGAGTTTGTTTTGTGTTATTGTCATTTCTGTCCAATAGGTCAAATATTTTTCCTTTTGTTTAGTGATAATTGTGTTGGGTTGAATTATCTGTGCTAGGGTGTCACTGTCCTGGGGCTGGTTATTATTATTAGTGTTGGTAGTTACTTCACTGAGTCCCAGGACTAGTTGACTGAGGGGACTCTTCTCTATGATCATCTCTTGGCATTTCAAGGCATTGTAATGATAGCAGTGGGGTTTGCTCATTTTTAGGTGTTTCCAAAATTTGATGGCTCGTTTTTGGATATTAATTAGTAGTGGATATTGGCCTAGTTCTGCCCTGCATGCATTGTTTATGGTTTTCCTCTGAGTCTGGAGGATGCTTTTACAGAATTCTGCATGCAGGATTTCAATTGGATGTTTGTCCCATTTTGCGAATTCTTGTTGTGTTAGCAGACCCCACACCTCACTGCCATAGAGTGCAATTGGTTCAATTAATGATTTAAAAATTTTGAGCCGAATGACAATTGGAATTTCTATTTGGATTGACTTCTTAATGGCATAGAAAGCCCTTCTTGCTTTCTCTTTCAGTTCATTCACAGCCAAATGAAAGTTTCCCGTAGAACTGATTTTTAGGCCTAGGTATGTGTAATTTGTAGTTTGTTCGATTTTAGTTGCTCCTAGTGTGAAGTTTATTCTGGGTCCCTGATGTCTGGATCTTTGCTGGAACACCAGAACTTTGGTTTTTTTGGGGTTTATTGTCAGGGCCCAGGTCTGACAGAACGACTCTAGCAGATCCAGGTTCCGCTGTAGATCCTCCTCAGTTGGTGAGAGCAGAACCAGGTCATCTGCATAGAGGAGGAATTTAACCTTGGAATCATATAGGGCGAGGCCAAGTGCTGTAGATTGTTCAAGTAGTTTTGCCAATTCATTTATGTAGATATTAAAGAGTGTCAGTGAGATAGACGAGCCCTGCGCCACTCCACGCCCCTGTGAGAAATATTTTGTTTGTTGGTCTCCAATTTTAACTGCACATTTATTGTTTGTATACATTGATTTAATTACATCATATGTTTTTCCCCCTACTCCACTTTCAATAAGTTTCAAGAATAGACCGTCATGCCAAATAGAATCGAAAGCCTTCTGGAAATCTATAAAGCTGGCAAAAATTTTGCTTTTGTTTTGGTGAACATGTTTGTCAATTAGGGTGTGTAGGGTGAAAATATGGTCCGATGTTCTATAATTTGGTAAGAATCCTATTTGGCTTTTACTCAAGACATCGTGCTCCTCAAGGAAATGTTTATGTCTTGGTTTATGATACTACAGAATATCTTCCCCTGGTTACTGTTCACACAGATGCCTCGATAGTTATTTGGGTCAACTTTGTCTCCACTTTTGTATATGGGCGTTATGAGTCCTTTGTTCCAGATATCAGGGAAGTAACCGACGCTCAGAGCCAAGTTGAAGAGTTTTAGGATAGCCAATTTCATTTTATCGTCAGTGTGTTTAATCACTAACAGGTGACTGGAGACTGACCGCTTACTAACAGGAGACTGGGCACTGACCGCTCACTAACGGGAAACTGGACACTGACTGCTCACTAACAGGAGACTGGATAATGACCGCTCACTAACAGGAGACTGGACACTGACCACTCACTAACAGGAGACTAGACACTGACTGCTCACCAACAGGAGACTGGACCCTAACCACTCACTAACAGGAGACTGGACACTGACTGCTCACAAACAGGAGACTAGACACTGACCGCTCACTATCAGGAGACTGGACACTGACCGCTCACAAACAGGGGACTGGACACTGACCGCTCACTAACAGGAGACTGGAAACTGGCTGCTCACAAACAGGAGACTGGACACTGACAGCTTGCTCAGAGGAGACTGGAGTCTGACCGCTCACTAACAGGAGACCGGACACTGACCGCTAACAAACAGGAGACTGGACACTGACCGCTCACAAACAGGAGACTGGACACTGACCGCTCACAAACAGGAGACTGGACACTGACCCCCTCACAAGAGACTGGACACTGACTGCTCACTAACAGGAGACTGGACACAGACAGCTCACAAACAGGAGACTGGACACTGACCGCTAACAAACAGGAGACTGGACACTGACCACTCACAAACAGGAGACTGGACACTGACCACTCACAAACAGGAGACTGGACACTGACCGTTCACTAACAGGTGACTGGGAACTGACCGCTCACTCAGAGGAGACTGGACACTGACCGCTCACAAACAGGAGACCAGACACTGACCGATCACTAACAGGAGACTGGACACTGACCGCTCACTAACGGGAAACTGGACAGTGACCGCTCACTAACAGGAGACTGGACACTGACCGCTCACTAACAGGAGACTGGAAACTGACTGCTCACAAACAGGAGACTGGACACTGACTGCTCACGAACAGGTGACTGGACACTGACTGCTCACAAACAGGAGACTGGACACTGACCGCTCACAAACAGGGGACTGGACACTGACTGCTCACTAACAGGAGTCTAGACGCTGACCGCTCACTAACAGGAGACTGGACCCTGACCGCTCACTAACAGGAGACTGGACACTGACAGCTCACTCAGAGGTGACTGGACACTGACCGCTCACAAACAGGAGTCTGGGCACTGACCGCTCACTAACAGGAGACTGGACACTGACCGCTCACAAACAGGAGACTGGACACTGACCGCTCACTAACAGGAGTCTGGACAGGAACCAATCACATACAGGAGACTGGGCACTGACCGCTCACTAACAGGAGACTGGACACTGACCGCTCACTAACAGGAGGCTGGACCCTGACCGCTCGCTAACAGGAGACTGGACACTGACCGCTCACTAACAGGAGGCTGGACCCTGACCGCTCGCTAACAGGAGACTGGACACTGACCGCTCACTACCAGTAGACTGGACACTGACCGCTCACTAACAAGAGACTGACCGCTCACTAACGGGAAACTGGGCAGTGACCGCTCGCTAACAGGAGACTGGGCACTGACCGCTCACTAACAGGACTGGACACTGATTGCTCACTAACAGGAGACTGGACCTTGACTGATCACTAACAGGACTGGGCATTGACCGCTCACTAACAGGAGACTGGACACTGACCGCTCACTAACAGGAGACAGGACACTGACTGCTCACTCAGAGGAGACTGGACTCCATCCACTCACTAACAGGAAGCTGGGCACAGAACACTCACAAACAGGAGACTGGACACTGACCGCTCACTAACAGAAGACTGGACAGGGACCGATCACAAGCAGGTGACTTGGCACTGACCGCTCACTAACAGGAGACTGGACACTGACCACTTACTAACAGGAGACTGGACACTGACCGCTCACTAACAGGAGACAGGACACTGACCACTCACTAACAGGAGACTGGACACTGACCACTCACTAACAGGAGACTGGACAGTGACTGCTCACAAGCAGGAGACTGGATACTGAGCACTCACTAACAGGAGGCTGGACACTGACCGCTCACTAACAGAAGACTGGACACTGACCGCTCACTAACAGGAAACTGGACACTGACCGCTCACTCAAAGGAGACTGGACACTGACCGCTCACCAACAGGAGTCTGGGCGCTGACCGCTCACTAACAGGAGACTGGACACTGACCACTCACTAACAGGAGATGGGACACTGACTGCTCACTAACAGGACACTGATCGCTCACTAACAGGACACTGGACATTGTCCACTCACTACCAGTCATCTGGACACTGACCGCTCACTAACAGGAGACTGGACCCTGACCGCTCACTAACAGGCATCTGGACACTGACCGCGCAAAAACAGGAAACTGGTCACTGACCACTCACTAACAGGAGACTGGACACTGACCGCTCACAAACAGGAGACTGGACACTGACCACTCACAAACAGGAGACTGGACCCTGACCACTCACTAACAGGAGACTGGAAACTGACGGCTCACTAACAGGAAACTGGAAACTGACCGCTCACTAACAGGAAACTGGACACTGACCGCTCACTAACAGGAAAGTGGACATTGACCCCCTCACTAACAGGAGCCTGGGCACTGACTGCTCACTAACAGGAGACTGGACACTGTCCACTCACTAACAGGACACTGGGCACTGTCCACTCACTAACAGGACACTGGGCACTGACCGCTCACAACAGGAGACGGCAAACTGACCGCTCACTAACAGGAAACTGGAAACTGAGCGCTCACTAACAGGAAACTGGACATTGACCCCCTCACTAACAGAAGACTGGACACTGACCGCTCACAAACAGGAGACTGGACACGGACTGCTCACTAACAGGAGACTGGACACTGACCGCTCACTAACAGGAGACTGGACACTGACCGCTCACTAACAGGAGACTGGACACTGACCGTTCACTAACAGGAAACTGGACACTGACTGCTCACTCAGAGGAGACTGGAGACTGACCGCTCACTAACAGGAGACTGGGCACTGCCCGCTCACTAACAGGAGACTGGACACTGACTCGGTGGAGGGACCGGGTGCTAGGGTTTGAATGATCAGCCATGATCTCGTTGAATGGCGGAGCAGGCTCGAAGGGCCGAATGGCCTACTCCTGCTCCTATCTTCTATGTTTCTATGTTTCTATGAGATTGGACACTGACCGCTCACTCAGAGTAGACTGGACACTGACTGCTCACTAGCAGGAGACTGGACAGGAACCGATCACAAACAGAAGACTGGACACTGACCGCTCACTAACCGGAGACTGGACAGGAACCGATCACAAACAGGAGACTGGACACTGACCGCTCACTAACAAGAGACTACACAGGGACCGATCACAAACAGGTGACTGGGCACTGACTGCTCACTAACAAGATACTGACCGCTCATGAACAGGAGAATGGAAACTGACCACTCACTAACAGGAAACTGGACACTGACCGCTCACTAACAGCAGCCTGGACACTGACCACTCACTAACAGGAGACTGGACACTGACCGTTCACTAACAGGAAACTGGACACTGACTGCTCACTCAGAGGAGACTGGAGACTGACCGCTCACAAACAGGAGACTGGACACTGATCGCTCACTAACAGGAGACTGGACACTGACTGCTCACAAACAGGAGACTGGACACTGACAGCTCACTCAGAGGAGACTGGAGACTGACCGCTCACAAACAGGAGACTGGACACTGACCGCTCACTCAGAGGAGACTGGAGACTGACCGCTCACAAACAGGAGACTGGACACTGACCGCTCACTCAGAGGAGACTGGACACTGACAGCTCACTCAGAGGAGACTGCACACTGACCGCTCACAAACAGGAGACTGGACACTGACCGCTCACTCAGAGGAGACAGGACACTGACAGCTCACTCAGAGGAGACTGGACACTGACCGTCCACTAACAGGTGACTGGACACTGACCCATCATTAACAGGAGACTGGACACTGACGGCTCACTAACAGGAAACTGGGCACTGACCGCTCACTAACTGGAGACTGGACACTATCCGCTCACAAACAGGAGACTGGACACTGACCACTCACTCAGAGGAGACTGGACACTGACCGCTCACTAACAGGAGACTGGACACTGACAGCTCAATCAGAGGAGACTGGACACTGACCGCTCACTAACAGGAGACTGGACAATGACAGCTCACTCAGAGGAGACTGGACACTGACCGCTCACTAACAGGAGACTGGACACTGACCACTCATAAACAGGAAACTGGACACTGACCGCTCACAAACAGGAGACTGGACACTGACCGCTCACAAACAGGGGACTGGACACTAACCGCTCACTCAGAGGAGACTGGACACTGACAGCTCACTCAGAGGAAACTCGGCACTGACCGCTCACTAACAGGAGACTGGACACTGACCACTCAATTCAATTCAATTCAAATTGCTTTATTGGCATGACAAGATACATCTTATGTTGCCAAAGCACAGAAATACATGTATGATTGACCATATAAACACCCATCTAGACATACAGTGTATAGACAAGTATATCCATGTATATATAGATATACACACATATAACATGCATATAATCTTTTCTTAGATTTAATGTGTCACTGGTTGTCCCTCTGCTTATGGCAAGCTGTATCATAGTTTGCCGCTATAGTTACACATTTTCTCTGTTCCCCCAATAGATATGGGAGATTTGGAGGTCATTCAAATTTTTGAATTCAGGGCATACTTTTGTGAATTTTGTGTAGAAATTCTCCCTCATGTCCTGATAGTTTCCGTAAGTTGTGAGGAAGTGAATCTCTGTCTCCACCACTCCCTGACTGCAGTGAGAGCATATCCTGTCCTCTCTTGGCAGCCAGGTCTGCCTGTGTCTGCCTTTTTCGATGGCCAGGCTATGTTCACTAAGTTTGTACATTGTCAAGGTTTTTCTCAGTTTGCTATCCTTTACCATGGGCAGGTATTCAGCCATGGTGTGTTGTCTGTTTAGGGCCAAATAGCAATCGAGTTTGTTTTGTGTTATTGTCATTTCTGTCCAATAGGTCAAATATTTTTCCTTTTGTTTAGTGATAATTGTGTTGGGTTGAATTATCTGTGCTAGGGTGTCACTGTCCTGGGGCTGGTTATTATTATTAGTGTTGATAGTTACTTCACTGAGTCCCAGGACTAGTTGACTGAGGGGACTCTTCTCTATGATCATCTCTTGGCATTTCAAGGCATTGTAATGATAGCAGTGGGGTTTGCTCATTTTTAGGTGTTTCCAAAATTTGATGGCTCATTTTTGGATATTAATTAGTAGTGGATAGTGGCCTAGTTCTGCCCTGCATGCATTGTTTGTGGTTTTCCTCTGAGTCCGGAGGATACTTTTACAGAATTCTGCATGCAGGATTTCAATTGGATGTTTGTCCCATTTTGCGAATTCTTGTTGTGTTAGCGGACCCCACACCTCACTGCCATAGAGTGCAATTGGTTCAATTAATGATTTAAAAATTTTGAGCCGAATGACAATTGGAATTTCTATTTGGATTGACTTCTTAATGGCATAGAAAGCCCTTCTTGCTTTCTCTTTCAGTTCATTCACAGCCAAATGAAAGTTTCCCGTAGAACTGATTTTTAGGCCTAGGTATGTGTAATTTGTAGTTTGTTCGATTTTAGTTGCTCCTAGTGTGAAGTTTATTCTGGGTCCCTGATGTCTGGATCTTTGCTGGAACACCAGAACTTTGGGTTTTTTGGGGTTTATTGTCAGGGCCCAGGTCTGACAGAACGACCCTAGCAGATCCAGGTTCCGCTGTAGATCCTCCTCAGTTGGTGAGAGCAGAACCAGGTCATCTGCATAGAGGAGGAATTTCACCTTGGAATCATATAGGGCGAGGCCAAGTGCTGTAGATTGTTCAAGTAGTTTTGCCAATTCATTTATGTAGATATTAAAGAGTGTCAGTGAGATAGACGAGCCCTGCGCCACTCCACGCCCCTGTGAGAAATATTTTGTTTGTTGGCCTCCAATTTTAACTGCACATTTATTGTTTGTATACATTGATTTAATTACATCATATGTTTTTCCCCCTACCCCACTTTCAATAAGTTTCAAGAATAGACCGTCGTGCCAAATAGAATCAAAAGCCTTCTGGAAATCTACAAAGCTGGCAAAAATTTTGCTTTTGTTTTGGTGAACATGTTTGTCAATTAGGGTGTGTAGGGTGAAAATATGGTCCGATGTTCTATAATTTGGTAAGAATCCTATTTGGCTTTTACTCAAGACACCGTGCTCCTCAAGGAAATGTTTATGTCTTTGGTTTATGATACTACAGAATATCTTCCCCTGGTTACTGTTCACACAGATGCCTCGATAGTTATTTGGGTCAACTTTGTCTCCACTTTTGTATATGGGCGTTATGAGTCCTTTGTTCCAGATATCAGGGAAGTAGCCGACGCTCAGAGCCAAGTTGAAGAGTTTTAGGATAGCCAATTTAATTTTATCGTCAGTGTGTTTAATCACTAACAGGTGACTGGAGACTGACCGCTTACTAACAGGAGACTGGGCACTGACCGCTCACTAACGGGAAACTGGACACTGACTGCTCACTAACAGGAGACTGGATAATGACCGCTCACTAACAGGAGACTGGACACTGACCACTCACTAACAGGAGACTGGACACTGACTGCTCACAAACAGGAGACTGGACACTGACCACTCACTATCAGGAGACTGGACACTGACCGCTCACAAACAGGGGACTGGACACTGACCGCTCACTAACAGGAGACTGGAAACTGGCTGCTCACAAACAGGAGACTGGACCCTAACCACTCACTTACAGGAGACTGGACACTGACTGCTCACAAACAGGAGACTGGACACTGACCACTCACTATCAGGAGACTGGACACTGACCGCTCACAAACAGGGGACTGGACACTGACCGCTCACTAACAGGAGACTGGAAACTGGCTGCTCACAAACAGGAGACTGGACACTGACAGCTTGCTCAGAGGAGACTGGAGCCTGACCGCTCACTAACAGGAGACTGGACACTGACCGCTAACAAACAGGAGACTGGACACTGACCGGTCACAAACAGGAGACTGGACACTGACCACTCACAAACAGGAGACTGGACACTGACCCCCTCACAGGAGACTGGACACTGACTGCTCACTAACAGGAGACTGGACACTGACAGCTCACAAACAGGAGACTGGACACTGACCGCTAACAAACAGGAGACTGGACACTGACCGCTCACAAACAGGAGACTGGACACTGACCACTCACAAACAGGAGACTGGACACTGACCGTTCACTAACACGTGACTGGGAACTGACCGCTCACTCAGAGGAGACTGGACATTGACCGCTCAGAAACAGGAGACTGGACACTGATCGATCACTAACAGGAGACTGGACACTGACCGCTCACTAACGGGAAACTGGACACTGACCGCTCACTAACAGGAGACCGGACACTGACCGCTCACTAACGGGAGACTGGACACTGACTGCTCACAAACAGGAGACTGGACACTGACTGCTCACGAACAGGTGACTGGACACTGACTGCTCACAAACAGGAGACTGGACACTGACCGCTCACAAACAGTGGACTGGACACTGACTGCTCACTAACAGGAGTCTAGACGCTGACCGCTCACTAACAGGAGACTGGACCCTGACCGCTCACTAACAGGAGACTGGACACTGACAGCTCACTCAGAGGTGACTGGACACTGACCGCTCACAAACAGGAGTCTGGGCACTGACCGCTCACTAACAGGAGACTGGACACTGACCGCTCACAAACAGGAGACTGGACACTGACCGCTCACTAACAGGAGACTGGACAGGAACCAATCACAAACAGGAGACTGGGCACTGACCGCTCACTAACAGGAGACTGGACACTGACCACTCACTAACAGGAGGCTGGACCCTGACCGCTCACGAACAGGAGACTGGACACTGACCGCTCACTACCAGGAGACTGGACACTGACGGCTCACTAACAAGAGACTGACCGCTCACTAACAGCAAACTGGACATTGACCACTCACTCACAGGAAACTGGACACTGAGCCCCTCACTAACGGGAAACTGAGCAGTGACCGCTCGCTAACAGGAGACTGGGCACTGACTGCTCACTAACAGGACTGGACACTGATTGCTCACTAACAGGAGACTGGACCTTGACTGATCACTAACAGGACTGGGCACTGACCGCTCACTTACAGGAGACTGGACACTGACAGCTCACTCAGAGGAGACTGGACACTGACTGCTCACAAACAGGAGATTGTACACTGACCCTCTCACTAACAGGAGACTGGACACTGACCATTCAATAACAGGACTGGACACTGACCGCTCACAAACAGGAGACTGGACAATGACCGCTCACCAACAGGAGACTGGATACTGACCTCTCACTAACAGGACACTGGGCACTGACTGCTCACTAACAGGAGACTGGACACTGACAGTTCAATCAGAGGAGACTGGACACTGACCGCTCACTAACAGGAGTCTGGATATTGCCCGCTCACAAACAGGAGACTGGACACTGACCCCCTCACTAACAGGAGACTGGACACTGACTGCTCACTAACAGGAGACTGGGCACTGATAGCTCACAAACAGGAGATTGGACACTGACCGCTAACGAACAGGAGACTGGACACTGACCGCTAACGAACAGGAGACTGGACACTGACCGCTCACAAACAGGTGACAGGACACTGACCGCTCACAAACAGGAGACTGGACACTGACTGTTCACTAACAGGAGACTGGACACTTACTGCTCACTAACAGGAGACTGGACACTGACCACTCACAAACAGGAGACTGGACAGTGTCCGCTCACAAACAGGAGACTGGACACTGACCGCTCACTAACAGGAGACTGGACACTGACCACTCACAAACAGGAGACTGGACAGGAACCGATCACAAACAGGAGACTGGACACTGACTGCTCACTAACAGGAGACTGGACACTGACCGCTCACTAACAGGAGACTGGACACTGACTGCTCACAAACAGGAGACTGGACACTGACAGCTCACTCAGAGGAGACTGGAGTCTGACCGCTCACTAACAGGAGACTGGACACTGACCACTAACAAACAGGAGACTGGACACTGACCGCTCACAAACAGGATACTGGACACTGACCGCTCACAAACAGGAGACTGGACACTGACCCCCTCACTAACAGGAGACTGGACACTGACTGCTCACTAACAGGAGACTGGACACTGACAGCTCACTCAGAGGAGACTGGACAGGAACCGATCACAAACAGGAGACTGGACACTGACCGCTCACTAACAGGAGACTGGACACTGACCGCTCACTAACAGGATACTGGACACTGACTGCTCACAAACAGGAGACTGGACACTGACCGCTCATTTTCAGGAGACTGGACTCTGACCGCTCACAAACAGGAGACTGGACACTGACCGCTCACTAACAGGAGTCTGGACAATGACTGCTCACAAACAGGAGACTGGACACTGACAGCTCACTCAGAGGAGACTGGAGTCTGACCGCTCACTAACAGGAGACTGGACATTGACCGCTCACCAACAGGAGACTGGACACTGACCGCTCACTAACGGGAAACTGGACACTGACCGCTCACTAACAGGAGACTGGACACTGACTGCTCACAAACTGGAGACTGGACACTGACTGCTCACTAACAGGAGACTGGACACCGACTGCTCACAAACAGGAGACTGCACAATGACCGCTCACAAACAGGAGACTGGACCCTGACCGCTCACTAACAGGAGACTGGACACTGACAGCTCACTCAGAGGAGACTGGACACTGACCGCTCACTAACAGGAGACTGGACCCTGACCGCTCGCTAACAGGAGACTGGACACTAACCGGTCACTAACAGGAGACTGGACACTGACCGCTCACGAACAGTAGACTGGACACTGACCGCTCACTAACAGGAAACTGGACACTGTCGGCTCACTAACAGGAAACTGGACAATGACCACTGACTAACAGGACACTGGGCACTGACTGCTCACTAGCCATCTGGTGTTCAATCAGCGCTCTCAGCAATACTGACAGTGGAACAGCTTTATATCTGGCCGCAGGGATGAGCTCCTTGTCCAACAGCAGTGACCAACCTTGATCTCACTTGTCATGGAGCCAGAGTTAGGTTAGAGATACGAACCTCACTTTAACAAACCCAATATTGGAACAGCACAGCAGAGACAGGTGGAAGCAACATCACTCAGTGAGCTGACTGAAGCCGGAACCTGGGTCTGTTCCTAGCGCTGGGTAACTGACCTGTCTGCATGGTGTTTGAGATGAGCTGACTCTCAGCCAGGCCATGCACTGTATTCAGGTTCACCTCGTACTCTGTTGCGGGCTGCAGGTCCATCAGGGTGTATTCAGTCAAGTATGATTCAATGGTCACGCTCTCCACTCTACCTGAAATCCAGATATACAAAGAGGGGCACTGATCAATCAAAGGGGATCAACATGCAAAATTACAGCATCATACCCTGCACACACAAACCCCTCGCCCTGCACACACAAACCCCTCGCCCTGCACACACAAACCCCTCGCCCTGCACACACAAACCCCTCGCCCTGCACACAAACCCCTCACCCTGCACACACAGACCCCTCACCCTGCACACACAAACCCCTCGCCCTGCACACACAAACCCCTCGCCCTGCACACAAACCCCTCACCCTGCACACACAAACCCCTCACCCTGCACACACAAACCCCTCACCCTGCACACACAAACACCTCACCCTGCAAACAAACACCTCGTCCTGCACACAAACCACTCGCGCTGCACACACAAACCCCTCAACCTGCACACACAAACCCCTCACCCTGCACACACAAACCCCTCACCCTGTACACATAAACCCTTCACCCTGCACACAAACCCATCGCCTGCGCACACAAACCCCTCACTCTGCACACAAACCCTTCACCCTGCACACGCAAACCCCTCACCCTGCACACACAAATCCCTCACCCAGCACACACAAACCCCTCACCCTGCACACACAAACCCCTCACCCTGCACACACAAACCCCTCATCCTGCACACAAACCCCTCACCCTGCACACAAATTCCTCACCCTGCACACACAAACCCCTCACCCTGCACACGCAAACCTCTCACCCTGCACACAAACCCCTCACCCTGCACACACAAACCCCTCACCCTGCACACACAAACCCCTCACCCTGCACACACAAACCCCTCACCCTGCACACAAACCCCTCACCCTGCACACACAAACCCCTCACCCTGCACACAAACTCCTCACCCTGCACACACAAACCTCTCACCCTGCACACGCAAACCTCTCACCCTGCACACAAACCCCTCACCCTGCACACACAAACCCCTCACCCTGCACACAAACTCCTCACCCTGCACACACAAACCCCTCACCCTGCACACGCAAACCTCTCACCCTGCACACAAACCCCTCACCCTGCACACACAAACCCCTCACCCTGCACACACAAACCTCTCACCCTGCACACACAAACCCCTCACCCTGCACACAAACCCCTCACCCTGCACACACAAACCCCTCACCCTGCACACACAAACCCCTCACCCTGCACACACAAACCCCTCACCCTGCACACACAAACCCCTCACCCTGCACACAAACCCCTCGCCCTGCACACACAAACCCCTCACCCTGCACACAAACCCCTTGCCCTGCACACACAAACCCCTCACCCTGCACACAAACCCCTCGCCCTGCACACACAAACCCCTCACCCTGCACACAAACCCCACACCCTGCACACACAAACCCCTCACCCTGCACACAAACCCATCACCCTGCACACAAACCCCTCGCCCTATGCACACAAACCCCTCACCCTGCACACACAAACCCCTCACCCTGCACACACAAACCCCTCACCCTGCACACACAAACCCCTCACCCTGCACACACAAACCCCTCACCCTGCACACACAAATCCCTCACCCAGCACACACAAACCCCTCACCCTGCACACACAAATCCCTCACCCAGCACACACAAACCCCTCACCCTGCACACACAAACGCCTCACCCTGCACACAAACCCCTCACTCTGCACACACAAACCCCTCACCCTGCACACAAACCCCTCGCCGTGCACACACATACTTCTCACCCTGCACACAAACCCCTCGCCCTGCGCACACAAACCCCTCACCCTGCACACACAAATCCCTCACCCTGCACACCAAGCCCCTCACCCTGCGCACAAACCCCTCACCCTGCACACACAAACCCCTCACTCTGCACACACAAACCCCTCACCCTGCACACACAAACCCCTCACCCTGCACACACAAAACCCTTACCATGCACACAAACCCCTCGCCCTGCACACACAAACCCCTCACCCTGCACACACAAACCCCTCACCCTGCACACACAAAGCCCTCACCCTGCACACACAAACCCCTCACCCTGCACACACAAAACCCTTACCATGCACACAAACCCCTCGCCCTGCACACAGAAACACCTCACCCTGCACGCACAAACCCCTCACCCTGCACACACAAAACCCTTACCATGCACACAAACCCCTCGCCCTGCACACAGAAACACCTCACCCTGCACACACAAACCCCTCACCCTGCACACAATCCCCACACCCTGCACACACAAACCCTCACCCTGCACACACAAAACCCTTACCATGCACACAAACCCCTCGCCCTGCACACAGAAACACCTCACCCTGCACACACAAACCCCTCACCCTGCACACACAAACCCAACACCCTGCACACAAACCCCTCACCCTGCACACACAAACCCCTCACCCTGCACACAAACCCCACACCCTGCACACACAAACCCTCACCCTGCACACAAACCCCACACCCTGCACACACAAACCCATCACCCTGCACACAAACCCCTCACCCTGCACACACAAACCCATCACCCTGCACACACAAACCCCTCACCCTGCACACACAAACCCAACACCCTGCACACAAACCCCTCACCCTGCACACACAAACCCCTCACCCTGCACACAAACCCCACACCCTGCACACACAAACCCTCACCCTGCACACAAACCCCACACCCTGCACACACAAACCCATCACCCTGCACACACAAACCCCTCACCCTGCACGCAAACCTCTCACCCTGCACACAAACCCCACACCCTGCACACACAAACCCTCACCCTGCACACAAACCCCACACCCTGCACACACAAACCCATCACCCTGCACACAAACCCCTCACCCTGCACACACAAACCCATCACCCTGCACACAAACCCATCACCCTGCACACAAACCCCTCACCCTGCGCACACAAACCGCTCACACTGCGCACACAAACCCCTCACACTGCACACACAAACCCCTCACCCTGCACACAAACCCCACACCCTGCACACACAAACCCTCACCCTGCACACAAACCCCTCACCCTGCACACAAACCCCTCACTCTGCACACACAAACCCATCACCCTGCACACAAACCCCTCACCCTGCACACACAAACCCCTCACACTGCACACACAAACCCCTCACCCTGCACACAAACCCCACACCCTGCACACACAAACCCTCACCCTGCACACAAACCCCTCGCCCTGCGCACACAAACCCCTCCCCCTGCACACAAACCCCTCACCCTGCACACAAACCCATCACCCTGCACACAAACCCCTCACCCTGCGCACACAAACCGCTCACACTGCGCACACAAACCCCTCACACTGCACACACAAACCCCTCACCCTGCACACAAACCCCACACCCTGCACACACAAACCCTCACCCTGCACACAAACCCCTCACCCTGCACACAAACCCCTCACTCTGCACACACAAACCCATCACCCTGCACACAAACCCCTCACCCTGCACACACAAACCCCTCACACTGCACACACAAACCCCTCACCCTGCACACAAACCCCACACCCTGCACACACAAACCCTCACCCTGCACACAAACCCCTCGCCCTGCGCACACAAACCCCTCCCCCTGCACACAAACCCCTCACCCTGCACACAAACCCCTCACCCTGCACACAATCCCCTCACCCTGCACACACAAACCCCTCACCCTGCACACAAACCCCTCACCCTGCACACAATCCCCTCACCCTGCACACACCAACCCCTCACCCTGCGCACAAACCCCTCACGCTGCACACAAACCCCTCACCCTGCACACAAACCCCTCACACTGCACACAAACCGCTCTCCCTGCACACACAAACCCCTCACCCTGCACACAATCCCCTCACCCTGCACACACAAACCCCTCACCCTGCACACAATCCCCTCACCCTGCACACACAAACCCCTCACCCTGCACACAAACCCCTCACCCTGCACACAATCCCCTCACCCTGCACACACCAACCCCTCACCCTGCGCACAAACCCCTCACCCTGCACACAAACCCCTCACCCTGCACACAAACACCTCACCCTGCACACAAACTCCTCACCCTGCACACACAAACACCTCACCCTGCACACACAAACCCCTCACCCTGCACACACAAACCCCTAAACCTGCACACGCAAAAAACCCTCACCCTGCACAAAAACCCCTCACCCTACACACACAAACCCCTCACCCTACACACGCAAACCCCTCACCCTGCACACAAACACCTCACCCTGCACACAAACTCCTCACCCTGCACACACAAACACCTCACCCTGCATACACAAACCCCTCACCCTGCACACACAAACCCCTCACCCTGCACACACAAACCCCTCACCCTGCACATGCAAACCTCTCACCCTGCACACAAACTCCTCACCCTGCACACACAAACACCTCACCATGCACACACAAACCCCTCACCCTGCACACACAAACCCCTCACCCTGCACACACAAACCCCTCACCCTGCACATGCAAACCTCTCACCCTGCACACAAACCCCTCGCCCTGCGCACACAAACCCCTCACCCTGCACACAAACCCCTCACCCTGCACACAAACCCCTCACCCTGCACACAAACCCCTCACCCTGCACACAACAACCCCTCACCCTGCGCACAAACCCCTCACCCTGCACACAAACCCCTCACCCTGCACACACAAACCCCTCACCCTGCACACAAACCCCTCACCCTGCACACAAACCCCTCACCCTGCACACACAAACCCCTCACCCTGCACACAAACCCATCACCCTGCACACGAACCCCTCGCCCTATGCACACAAACCCATCACCTGCACACACAAACCCCTCACCCTGCACACACAAACCCCTCACCCTGCGCACAAACCCCTCACCCGGCACACACAAACACCTCACCCTGCACACAAACCCATCACCCTGCACACGAACCCCTCGCCCTATGCACACAAACCCATCACCCTGCACACACAAAGCCCTCACCCTGCACACACAAACCCCTCACCCTGCGCACAAACCCCTCACCCGGCACACACAAACCCCACACCCTGCACACACAAACCCCTCACCCTGCACACAAACCCATCACCCTGCACACAAACCCCTCGCCCTATGCACACAAACCCCTCACCCTGCACACACAAACCCCTCACCCTGCACACACAAACCCCTCACCCTGCACACACAAACCCCTCACCCTGCACACACAAACCCCTCACCCTGCACACACAAATCCCTCACCCAGCACACACAAACCCCTCACCCTGCACACACAAATCCCTCACCCAGCACACACAAACCCCTCACCCTGCACACACAAACGCCTCACCCTGCACACAAACCCCTCACTCTGCACACACAAACCCCTCACCCTGCACACAAACCCCTCGCCGTGCACACACATACTTCTCACCCTGCACACAAACCCCTCGCCCTGCGCACACAAACCCCTCACCCTGCACACACAAATCCCTCACCCTGCACACCAAGCCCCTCACCCTGCGCACAAACCCCTCACCCTGCACACACAAACCCCTCACTCTGCACACACAAACCCCTCACCCTGCACACACAAACCCCTCACCCTGCACACACAAAACCCTTACCATGCACACAAACCCCTCGCCCTGCACACACAAACCCCTCACCCTGCACACACAAACCCCTCACCCTGCACACACAAACCCCTCACCCTGCACACACAAACCCCTCACCCTGCACACACAAAACCCTTACCATGCACACAAACCCCTCGCCCTGCACACAGAAACACCTCACCCTGCACGCACAAACCCCTCACCCTGCACACACAAAACCCTTACCATGCACACAAACCCCTCGCCCTGCACACAGAAACACCTCACCCTGCACACACAAACCCCTCACCCTGCACACACAAACCCAACACCCTGCACACAAACCCCTCACCCTGCACACACAAACCCCTCACCTTGCACACAATCCCCACACCCTGCACACACAAACCCTCACCCTGCACACACAAAACCCTTACCATGCACACAAACCCCTCGCCCTGCACAGAAACACCTCACCCTGCACACACAAACCCCTCACCCTGCACACACAAACCCAACACCCTGCACACAAACCCCTCACCCTGCACACACAAACCCCTCACCCTGCACACAAACCCCACACCCTGCACACACAAACCCTCACCCTGCACACAAACCCCACACCCTGCACACACAAACCCATCACCCTGCACACAAACCCCTCACCCTGCACACACAAACCCATCACCCTGCACACACAAACCCCTCACCCTGCACACACAAACCCAACACCCTGCACACAAACCCCTCACCCTGCACACACAAACCCCTCACCCTGCACACAAACCTCACACCCTGCACACACAAACCCTCACCCTGCACACAAACCCCACACCCTGCACACACAAACCCCTCACCCTGCACGCAAACCTCTCACCCTGCACACAAACCCCACACCCTGCACACACAAACCCTCACCCTGCACACAAACCCCACACCCTGCACACACAAACCCATCACCCTGCACACAAACCCCTCACCCTGCACACACAAACCCATCACCCTGCACACAAACCCATCACCCTGCACACAAACCCCTCACCCTGCGCACACAAACCCCTCACACTGCGCACACAAACCCCTCACACTGCACACACAAACCCCTCACCCTGCACACAAACCCCACACCCTGCACACACAAACCCTCACCCTGCACACAAACCCCTCACCCTGCACACAAACCCCTCACTCTGCACACACAAACCCATCACCCTGCACACAAACCCCTCACCCTGCACACACAAACCCCTCACACTGCACACACAAACCCCTCACCCTGCACACAAACCCCACACCCTGCACACACAAACCCTCACCCTGCACACAAACCCCTCGCCCTGCGCACACAAACCCCTCCCCCTGCACACAAACCCCTCACCCTGCACACAAACCCCTCACCCTGCACACAATCCCCTCACCCTGCACACACAAACCCCTCACCCTGCACACAAACCCCTCACCCTGCACACAATCCCCTCACCCTGCACACACCAACCCCTCACCCTGCGCACAAACCCCTCACGCTGCACACAAACCCCTCACCCTGCACACAAACCCCTCACACTGCACACAAACCGCTCACCCTGCACACACAAACCCCTCACCCTGCACACAATCCCCTCACCCTGCACACACAAACCCCTCACCCTGCACACAATCTCCTCACCCTGCACACACAAACCCCTCACCCTGCACACAAACCCCTCACCCTGCACACAATCCCCTCACCCTGCACACACCAACCCCTCACCCTGCGCACAAACCCCTCACCCTGCACACAAACCCCTCACCCTGCACACAAACACCTCACCCTGCACACAAACTCCTCACCCTGCACACACAAACACCTCACCCTGCACACACAAACCCCTCACCCTGCACACACAAACCCCTCACCCTGCACACACAAACCCCTCACCCTGCACATGCAAACCTCTCACCCTGCACACAAACTCCTCACCCTGCACACACAAACACCTCACCATGCACACACAAACCCCTCACCCTGCACACACAAACCCCTCACCCTGCACACACAAACCCCTCACCCTGCACATGCAAACCTCTCACCCTGCACACAAACCCCTCGCCCTGCGCACACAAACCCCTCACCCTGCACACAAACCCCTCACCCTGCACACAAACCCCTCACCCTGCACACAACAACCCCTCACCCTGCGCACAAACCCCTCACCCTGCACACAAACCCCTCACCCTGCACACACAAACCCCTCACCCTGCACACAAACCCCTCACCCTGCACACACAAACCCCTCACCCTGCACACACAAACCCCTCACCCTGCACACAAACCCATCACCCTGCACACGAACCCCTCGCCCTATGCACACAAACCCATCACCCTGCACACACAAACCCCTCACCCTGCACACACAAACCCCTCACCCTGCGCACAAACCCCTCACCCGGCACACACAAACCCCTCACCCTGCACACAAACCCATCACCCTGCACACGAACCCCTCGCCCTATGCACACAAACCCATCACCCTGCACACACAAAGCCCTCACCCTGCACACACAAACCCCTCACCCTGCGCACAAACCCCTCACCCGGCACACACAAACCCCTCACCCTGCGCACAAACCCCTCACCCGGCACACACAAACCCCTCACCCTGCGCACAAACCACTCGCCCGGCACACACAAACCCCTCACCCTGCACACACAAACCCCTCACTCTGCACACACAAACCCCTCACCCTGCACACACAAACCCCTCACCCTGCGCACAAACCCCTCACCCTGCACACACAAAACCCTTACCATGCACACAAACCCCTCGCCCTGCACACACGAACCCCTCACCCTGCACACACAAACCCCTCACCCTGCACACACAAACCCCTCACCCTGCACACACAAACCCCTCACCCTGCACACACAAAACCCTTACCATGCACACAAACCCCTCGCCCTGCACACACAAACCCCTAAACCTGCACACGCAAAAAACCCTCACCCTGCACAAAAACCCCTCACCCTACACACAAACCCCTCACCCTACACACGCAAATCCCTCACCCTGCACACAAACACCTCACCCTGCACACAAACTCCTCACCCTGTACACACAAACACCTCACCCTGCACACACAAACCCCTCACCCTGCACACACAAACCCCTCACCCTGCACACACAAACCCCTCACCCTGCACATGCAAACCTCTCACCCTGCACACAAACCCCTCGCCCTGCGCACACAAACCCCTCACCCTGCACACAAACCCCTCACCCTGCACACAACAACCCCTCACCCTGCGCACAAACCCCTCACCCTGCACACAAACCCCTCACCCTGCACACACAAACCCCTCACCCTGCACACAAACCCCTCACCCTGCACACACAAACCCCTCGCCCTGCGCACACAAACCCCTCACCCTGCACGCAAACCTCTCACCCTGCACACAAACCCCTCACCCTGCACACACAAACACCTCACCCTGCACACACAAACCCCTCACCCTGCACACACAAACCCCTAAACCTGCACACGCAAAAAACCCTCACCCTGCACAAAAACCCCTCACCCTACACACACAAACCCCTCACCCTACACACTCAAACCCCTCACCCTGCACACAAACACCTCACCCTGCACACAAACTCCTCACCCTGCACACACAAACACCTCACCCTGCACACACAAACCCCTCACCCTGCACACACAAACCCCTCACCCTGCACACACAAACCCCTCACCCTGCACATGCAAACCTCTCACCCTGCACACAAACTCCTCACCCTGCACACACAAACACCTCACCATGCACACACAAACCCCTCACCCTGCACACACAAACCCCTCACCCTGCACACACAAACCCCTCACCCTGCACATGCAAACCTCTCACCCTGCACACAAACCCCTCGCCCTGCGCACACAAACCCCTCACCCTGCACACAAACCCCTCACCCTGCACACAAACCCCTCACCCTGCACACAAACCCCTCACCCTGCACACAACAACCCCTCACCCTGCGCACAAACCCCTCACCCTGCACACAAACCCCTCACCCTGCACACACAAACCCCTCACCCTGCACACAAACCCCTCACCCTGCACACACAAACCCCTCACCCTGCACACACAAACCCCTCACCCTGCACACAAACCCATCACCCTGCACACGAACCCCTCGCCCTATGCACACAAACCCATCACCCTGCACACACAAACCCCTCACCCTGCACACACAAACCCCTCACCCTGCGCACAAACCCCTCACCCGGCACACACAAACCCCTCACCCTGCACACAAACCCATCACCCTGCACACGAACCCCTCGCCCTATGCACACAAACCCATCACCCTGCACACACAAAGCCCTCACCCTGCACACACAAACCCCTCACCCTGCGCACAAACCCCTCACCCGGCACACACAAACCCCTCACCCTGCGCACAAACCCCTCACCCGGCACACACAAACCCCTCACCCTGCACACACAAACCCCTCACTCTGCACACACAAACCCCTCACCCTGCACACACAAACCCCTCACCCTGCGCACAAACCCCTCACCCTGCACACACAAAACCCTTACCATGCACACAAACCCCTCGCCCTGCACACACGAACCCCTCACCCTGCACACACAAACCCCTCACCCTGCACACACAAACCCCTCACCCTGCACACACAAACCCCTCACCCTGCACACACAAACCCCTCACCCTGCACACACAAAACCCTTACCATGCACACAAACCCCTCGCCCTGCACACACAAACCCCTAAACCTGCACACGCAAAAAACCCTCACCCTGCACAAAAACCCCTCACCCTACACACAAACCCCTCACCCTACACACGCAAATCCCTCACCCTGCACACAAACACCTCACCCTGCACACAAACTCCTCACCCTGCACACACAAACACCTCACCCTGCACACACAAACCCCTCACCCTGCACACACAAACCCCTCACCCTGCACACACAAACCCCTCACCCTGCACATGCAAACCTCTCACCCTGCACACAAACCCCTCGCCCTGCGCACACAAACCCCTCACCCTGCACACAAACCCCTCACCCTGCACACAACAACCCCTCACCCTGCGCACAAACCCCTCACCCTGCACACAAACCCCTCACCCAGCACACACAAACCCCTCACCCTGCACACAAACCCCTCACCCTGCACACACAAACCCCTCGCCCTGCGCACACAAACCCCTCACCCTGCACGCAAACCTCTCACCCTGCACACAAACCCCTCACCCTGCACACACAAACACCTCACCCTGCACACACAAACCCCTCACCCTGCACACACAAACCCCTAAACCTGCACACGCAAAAAACCCTCACCCTGCACAAAAACCCCTCACCCTACACACACAAACCCCTCACCCTACACACGCAAACCCCTCACCCTGCACACAAACACCTCACCCTGCACACAAACTCCTCACCCTGCACACACAAACACCTCACCCTGCACACACAAACCCCTCACCCTGCACACACAAACCCCTCACCCTGCACACACAAACCCCTCACCCTGCACATGCAAACCTCTCACCCTGCACACAAACTCCTCACCCTGCACACACAAACACCTCACCATGCACACACAAACCCCTCACCCTGCACACACAACACCCTCACCCTGCACACACAAACCCCTCACCCTGCACATGCAAACCTCTCACCCTGCACACAAACCCCTCGCCCTGCGCACACAAACCCCTCACCCTGCACACAAACCCCTCACCCTGCACACAAACCCCTCACCCTGCACACAAACCCCTCACCCTGCACACAACAACCCCTCACCCTGCGCACAAACCCCTCACCCTGCACACAAACCCCTCACCCTGCACACACAAACCCCTCACCCTGCACACAAACCCCTCACCCTGCACACACAAACCCCTCACCCTGCACACACAAACCCCTCACCCTGCACACAAACCCATCACCCTGCACACGAACCCCTCGCCCTATGCACACAAACCCATCACCCTGCACACACAAACCCCTCACCCTGCACACACAAACCCCTCACCCTGCGCACAAACCCCTCACCCGGCACACACAAACCCCTCACCCTGCACACAAACCCATCACCCTGCACACGAACCCCTCGCCCTATGCACACAAACCCATCACCCTGCACACACAAAGCCCTCACCCTGCACACACAAACCCCTCACCCTGCGCACAAACCCCTCACCCGGCACACACAAACCCCTCACCCTGCGCACAAACCCCTCACCCGGCACACACAAACCCCTCACCCTGCGCACAAACCACTCGCCCGGCACACACAAACCCCTCACCCTGCACACACAAACCCCTCACTCTGCACACACAAACCCCTCACCCTGCACACACAAACCCCTCACCCTGCGCACAAACCCCTCACCCTGCACACACAAAACCCTTACCATGCACACAAACCCCTCGCCCTGCACACACGAACCCCTCACCCTGCACACACAAACCCCTCACCCTGCACACACAAACCCCTCACCCTGCACACACAAACCCCTCACCCTGCACACACAAAACCCTTACCATGCACACAAACCCCTCGCCCTGCACACACAAACCCCTAAACCTGCACACGCAAAAAACCCTCACCCTGCACAAAAACCCCTCACCCTACACACAAACCCCTCACCCTACACACGCAAATCCCTCACCCTGCACACAAACACCTCACCCTGCACACAAACTCCTCACCCTGCACACACAAACACCTCACCCTGCACACACAAATCCCTCACCCTGCACACACAAACCCCTCACCCTGCACACACAAACCCCTCACCCTGCACATGCAAACCTCTCACCCTGCACACAAACCCCTCGCCCTGCGCACACAAACCCCTCACCCTGCACACAAACCCCTCACCCTGCACACAACAACCCCTCACCCTGCGCACAAACCCCTCACCCTGCACACAAACCCCTCACCCTGCACACACAAACCCCTCACCCTGCACACAAACCCCTCACCCTGCACACACAAACCCCTCGCCCTGCGCACACAAACCCCTCACCCTGCACGCAAACCTCTCACCCTGCACACAAACCCCTCACCCTGCACACACAAACCCCTCACCCTGCACACACAAAGCCCTCACCCTGCACACACAAACCCCTCACCCTGCACACACAAACCCCTCGCCCTGCACACGCAAACCTCTCACCCTGCACACAAACCCCTCACCCTGCACACACAAACCCCTCACCCTGCACACACAAAGCCCTCACCCTGCACACACAAACCCCTCACCCTGCACACACAAACCCCTCGCCCTGCACACGCAAACCTCTCACCCTGCACACAAACCCCTCACCCTGCACACACAAACCCCTCACCCTGCACACACAAACCCCTCACCCTGCACACACAAACCCCTCACTCTGCACACACAAACCCCTCACCCTGCACACACAAACCCCTCACCCTGCGCACAAACCCCTCACCCGGCACACACAAACCCCTCACCCTGCGCACAAACCCCTCGCCCGGCACACACAAACCCCTCACCCTGCACACACAAACCCCTCACTCTGCACACACAAACCCCTCACCCTGCACACACAAACCCCTCACCCTGCACACACAAACCCCTCACCCTGCGCACAAACCCCTCACCCGGCACACACAAACCCCTCACCCTGCGCACAAACCCCTCGCCCGGCACACACAAACCCCTCACCCTGCACACAAACCCCTCACCCTGCACACACAAACCCCTCACCCTGCACACACAAACCCCTCACCCTGCACACACAAACCCCTCACCCTGCACACACAAACCCCTCACCCTGCGCACAAACCCCTCACCCGGCACACACAAACCCCTCACCCTGCGCACAAACCCCTCGCCCGGCACACACAAACCCCTCACCCTGCACACACAAACCCCTCACTCTGCACACACAAACCCCTCACCCTGCACGCAAACCTCTCACCCTGCACACAAACCCCTCACCCTGCACACACAAACCCCTCACCCTGCACACACAAACCCCTCACCCTGCACACAAACACCTCACCCTGCACACACAAAGCCCTTACCCTGCACACACAAACCCCTCACCCTGCGCACAAACCCCTCACCCTGCACACACAAACCCATCACCCTGCACACGAACCCCTCACCCTGCACACACAAACCCCTCACCCTGCACACAAACACCTCACCCTGCACACACAAACCCCTCACCCTGCACACACAAACCCCTCACCTTGCACACAAACCCCTCACCCTGCACACACAAACCCCTCACCCTGCACACAGAAACCCCTCACCTTGCACACAAACCCCTCGCCCTGCGCACACAAACCCCTCACCCTGCACACAAACC